>NC_088872.1:27465231-27813871 GCF_032884065.1 Artemia franciscana | reverse complement strand
ATCGGACACGCATATTTGTAGTTAATTTTAATATTTTTACGTGTGCCTATAAATTAGAATTTTTTAGGCAAGCATTCATTTCGTCTGCAGGAGTTAAACTACGTAAAAATTGCGAATATACAACATTCTTGGCTTTCCCATTGTCTCTGCATATACAAAGCCGTATGTACTAATAATGACATCATATGCAAACGCTCTTTTTACAAACAAACAAACATGTATACATACAACTCGTTTTTATATAGATAGATAGATAGATAGATAGATAAAATACAAATTAACTGCGTAAAACTTGCGAATATACAACATTCTTCGCTGTCCAATTGTCGCTGCATATAAATAGATTGTCAGGTTTACCGACCCTCGAACATGCAACGTACAATTGTCAATGGGAAAAACAATCAGTATTAAGATCTATACCACATTTTTCTAATGATTGACCTTGAGCTTTGTTAATGGTGATTGCAAATGCTAATCGAATTGGGAATTGCAATCTTTTAAATTGAAAAGGCAGATCCGTTGGAATCTTGGGAATGCGAGGAATAAGAACAGCCTCACCCTCAAAAGGCCCTGTCAAGATTGTGGCCTCTATTAGGTTTTCCATTGTTTTTTTTACGGCAGGTCGAGTGCCATAGCAAAGCTTTGGTGGGTTTTTATTTCTTAAAAGTATTGTTGGTAGGCCTATTTTTAGTTGTAGCACGTGTGGTGGAAACCCTGAGTTGGCCAGGAGGCGTTTTGTCAGCGGAAATAACAATTTTATGCGTATAAGTAGGCATCAAATCGATGGCTATTTTGAACAGACGCACTAAATTATTATTTTCGTGGAAAAGATGTTGTAATTGGGAAACGATTGTCCTTTCAATGTTGGGAGAAATTTCGCAACGTGCATTCAATTCAGAATTTCTATCACTGATAAAGTACAATTGTAAAAATTTATGATTCTCGCCTGAGAATGGTAGAAGAGACCCTGCTCTATGATAAATTTGCCCTTTTACTTTGAAAGTAGACATAAATTGATCTGGATTTTCAATTTGGGCTCCAAACGACGTCATTTGGAAACATGAGTTGTATTTTCTGATTCATTTATATTCCTTATGTCCCGGTGTCCCGGTCGTCATTTATATCCCCCTGTTTTATATCCCGCTTATTTTTCAGTTTTTTCCTTTTTTTAGTTTTTTTTTACGTTTTTAGTTCTTTTAGTTTTTACGTTTTTTAGTTTTTTTTAGTTTTTTAGATGAATTTTTTTTTTTAGTTTTTTACCTTTTTTTCTTTTTAGTTTTTATTGGTTTTTACCTTTTTTTAGCTTTTTATCTTTTTTATTTTTTTTTTATTTTTATTTTTAATTTTATTAGTATTCTTTTTCTCTTCTATTTTTCATTTTTCCTTTTTTTTAGTTTTTTTAGTTTTTAGTTTTTTAAGTTTTTTCCTTTTTTTAGTTTCTTTAGTTTTTTTAGTTTTTCGGCTTTTTATTTTTTATTAGTTTTTAGTTTTTTTTTGTAGTTTTTGCCTTTTTTTAGTTTTTTCAGTTTTTTTTTAGTTTTCAGTTTTTTACCTTTTTTAGCCTAACCAGGATTTGAACCTGGGACCTTCATTCTCCGTTCTGACACCCTCTCTCACCGAGTGACTACTCCAGCATGTTCATTTTGGTGTTTTAAATGGTATATTATTAACCAAATTAATGTGTTTTACAATATACTAAGCATATTTTACAATATACTAAGCATCGTCATAACAAAAATGACGGCAACTAATTTCATGACGTCAGCCGAAACATGACGTCACCTGATCCACAGATCCACACACAGACAACTTATTTTTATATATATAGACTAGCTGTTGCGCGTAAGTCGTTACGCGCCATAATAGTTACGCGCCATAATAGTTACGCGCCATTGTAGTTGTGTCCCTATGTCCCACCTGTGAATATAGATATATATATATATATATATATATATATATATATATATATATATATATATATATATATATATATATATATATATATATATATATATTATATATATATGGTTTTAACTACGTAAAACTTGCGAATATACAACATTCTTTGCTGTCCCATTGTCTTTGCATATAAATAGATTGTCAGGTTTACCGACTCTTGAACATGCAACATATAATGGTCCATGGGAAAACAATCTGTATTCAGATCTATACCTCATGATTCTAATGATTGCCCTTGAGCTTTGTTGATGGTGATTGCTAATCGACCATTCCCTGTCCCGGTCGTCATTTATATCCCCCTGTTTCCCCCGGTGTCCCCGTTGTAGTTGTGTCCCTGTGTCCCGGTCGTCATTTATATTCCCTGTGTCCCGGTCGTCATTTGTATCCCGGTGTCCCGGTCTGTATATACATTCGTTTTTTAGTTTTGTTTTTCTCCTTTATTTTTTTCCTTTTTTAGTTTATTTAGATTTTTAGATTTTTTTATTAGTTTTTAGTTTTTTTTCTTTTTAGTTTTTTTGTCCCGGTCGTCATTTATATCCCCCTGTTTCCCCCGGTGTCCCCGTTGTAGTTGTGTCCCTGTGTCCCGGTCGTCATTTATATTCCCTGTGTCCCGGTCGTCATTTGTATCCCGGTGTCCCGGTCTGTATATACATTCGTTTTTTAGTTTTGTTTTTCTCCTTTATTTTTTTCCTTTTTTTTTCTTTTTTAGTTTATTTAGATTTTTAGATTTTTTAGTTTTTTTATTAGTTTTTAGTTTTTTTTTTCTTTTTAGTTTTTTTGTAGTTTTTACCTTCTTTTTAGTTTTGTTAGTTTTTTTTTTTACTTATGTCCTGGTCGTCATTTATACTCCCTGTGTCCCGGTGCTTTGTTGATTGCTAATCGAACATTCCTTTTGTCCTGGTCGCTTTCTCTTTGAGTGTCGTCATTTATTTTTTTTCTTTTTTAGTTCTTTTAGTTTTTACCTTTTTTAGTTTTTTCCTTTTTTTCTTTTTAGTTTTTTATTGGTTTTTACCTTTATTTTAGCTTATTTTTCAGTTTTTTCCTTTTTTTTAGTTTTTTTTTTATTTTTCATTTTTTTTAGTTTTTTACGTTTTTTTAGTTTTTTAGTTTTTTAGCTTTTTTACTTTTTTTATTAGTTTTTAGTTTTTTTTGTAGTTTTTGCCTTTTTTTAGTTTTTTCAGTTTTTTTTAGTTTTTTATTGGTTTTTACCTTTATTTTAGCTTATTTTTCAGTTTTTTCCTTTTTTTTAGTTTTTTTAGTTTTTAGTTTTTTTAGTTTTTTACCTTTTTTTAGTTTTTTTAGTTTTTTTAGTTTTTTAGCTTTTTTATTTTTTTTATTAGTTTTTAGTTTTTTTTTGTAGTTTTTGCCTTTTTTTAGTTTTTTTAGTTTTTTAGCTTTTTATTAGTTTTTAGTTTTTTTTGTAGTTTTTGCCTTTTTTAGTTTTTTTAGTTTTTTAGCTTTTTTATTTTTTTTATTAGTTTTTAGTTTTTTGTAGTTTTTGCCTTTTTTTAGTTTTTTCAGTTTTGACGTCACCTGATCCAGTTTTTTCAGGTGACGTCACCTGATCCACAGATCCACACACAGACAACTTATTTTTATATATAAAGACTAGCTGTTGGGGTGGCGCTTCGCGCCACCCCAACACCTAGTTGGTGGGGGCGCGTCGCGCCCCCCCAAGCCCCCCCGCGCGCGTAAGTCGTTACGCGCCATAATAGTTACGCGCCATTGTAGTTGTGTCCCTATGTCCCACCTGTGAATATAGATATATATATATATATATATATATATATATATATATATATATATATATATATATATATATATATATATATATATATATATATATATATATACTAGCTGTTGGGGTGGCGCTTCGCGCCACCCCAACACCTAGTTGGTGGGGGCGCTTCGCGCCCCCCCCAAGCCCCCCCGCGCGCGTAAGTCGTTACGCGCCATAATAGTTACGCGCCATTGTAGTTGTGTCCCTATGTCCCACCTGTGAATATAGATATATATATATATATATGGTTTTAACTACGTAAAACTTGCGAATATACAACATTCTTTGCTGTCCCATTGTCTTTGCATATAAATAGATTGTCAGGTTATCCCCCTGTTTCCCCCGGTGTCCCCGTTGTAGTTGTGTCCCTGTGTCCCGGTCGTCATTTATATCCCCTGTGTCCCGGGTCCCGGTCATCATTTGTATCCCGGTGTCCCGGTCTGTATATACATTCGTTTTTTAGTTTTGTTTTTCTCCTTTATTTTTTTCCTTTTTTTTTCTTTTTTAGCTTATTTAGATTTTTAGATTTTTTAGTTTTTTTTATTAGTTTTTAGTTTTTATTTCTTTTTAGTTTTTTTGTCCCGGTCGTCATTTATATCCCCCTGTTTCCCCCGGTGTCCCCGTTGTAGTTGTGTCCCTGTGTCCCGGTCGTCATTTGTATCCCGGTGTACCGGTCTGTATATACATTCGTTTTTTAGTTTTGTTTTTCTCCTTTATTTTTTTCCTTTTTTTTTCTTTTTTAGTTTATTTAGATTTTTAGATTTTTTAGTTTTTTTATTAGTTTTTAGTTTTTTTTTCTTTTTAGTTTTTTTGTAGTTTTTACCTTCTTTTTAGTTTTGTTAATTTTTTTTTTTACTTGTGTCCTGGTCGTCATTTATACTCCCTGTGTCCCGGTGCTTTGTTGATTGCTAATCGAACATTCCTTTTGTCCTGGTCGCTTTCTCTTTGAGTGTCGTCATTTATTTTTTTCTTTTTTAGTTCTTTTAGTTTTTACCTTTTTTAGTTTTTTTTTAGTTTTTAGTTTTTTTAGTTTTTTACCTTTTTTTAGTTTTTTTAGTTTTTTAGCTTTTTTATTTTTTTTATTAGTTTTTAATTTTTTTGTAGTTTTTGCCTTTTTTTTTAGTTTTTTGTCCTGGTCGCTTTCTCTTTGAGTGTCGTCATTTATTAGTTTTTTCCTTTTTTTTTTTAGTTTTTTATTGGTTTTTACCTTTATTTTAGCTTATTTTTCAGTTTTTTCCTTTTTTTTAGTTTTTTTTTATTTTTTATTTTTTTTAGTTTTTTACCTTTTTTTAGTTTTTTTAGTTTTTTTAGTTTTTTAGCTTTTTTACTTTTTTTATTAGTTTTTAGTTTTTTTTTGTAGTTTTTGCCTTTTTTTAGTTTTTTCAGTTTTTTTTTTAGTTTTTTATTGGTTTTTACCTTTATAGTTTTTTTAGTTTTTTAGCTTTTTTATTTTTTTTATTAGTTTTTAGTTTTTTTTGTAGTTTTTGCCTTTTTTTAGTTTTTTCAGTTTTGACGTCACCTAATCCAGTTTTTTCAGGTGACGTCACCTGACACATCCATCCACACATCCATCCACACATCCATCCACAGACAACTTATTTTTATATATATAGATATATATATATATATATATATATATGTTTTTAACTACGTAAAACTTGCGAAACTTGCGGCGTCCCCTTTGTAGTTATGTCCCTGTGTCCCGGTCGTCATTTATATTCCCTGTGTCCCGGTCGTCATTTGTGTCCCGGTGTTCCAGTCTGTGATTTCTCTTTGAGTGTCCCGGGCGTCATTTATATTCCTTGTGTCCCGGTGTCCCGGTCGTCATTTATATCCCCCTGTGCCCCCCGGCGTCCCCATTGTAGTTGTGTCCCTGTGTCCCGGTAGTCATTTATATTCCCTGTGTCCCGGTCGTCATTTGTATCCCGGTGTCCCGGTCTGTATATACATTCGTTTTTTAGTTTTGTTTTTCTCCTTTATTTTTTTCCTTTTTTCTTTTTTTTTTCTTTTTTAGTTTATTTAGATTTTTAGATTTTTTAGTTTTTTTATTAGTTTTTAGTTTTTTTGTAGTTTTTACCATTTTTTTAGTTTTTTTAGTTTTTTTTTTACTTATGTCCTGGTCGTCATTTATACTCCCTGTGTCCCGGTCGTCATTTGTGTCTCGGTGCTTTGTTGATTGCTAATTTATATTATATTTATATTTATATTTTTTATATTTATTAATATTTTTTTAAGTTTTCTTTTTCTCTTATTTTTCAGTTTTTTCCTTTTTTTTAGTTTTTTCTTTTTTAGTTTTTAGTTTTTTTTTGTTTTTTACCTTTTTTTAGTTTTTTTAGTTTTTTAGCTTTTTTAGTTTTTTTATTAGTTTTTAGTTTTTTTTTTTTAGTTTTTGCCTTTTTTTAGTTTTTTCAGTTTTTTTTAGTTTTTAGTTTTCTACCTGTTTTTAGTTTTTTTTAGTTTTTTAGCTTTTTTAGTTTTTTTTCCTTTTAGTTTTTTTTTGTAGTTTTTACCTTTTTTAGTTTTTTTTTCTTCTTTTGTATTAGTGTGAAATAATTCAGACGTCATATGCGGACAAACACGACGTCACTCGACAGACAGACATAACCCACAAACAACTTATTTTTATATATATTTATTCATATTTTTTTAGTTTTCTTTTTCTCTTTTATTTTTCAGTTTTTTCCTTTTTTTTAGTTTTTTTCTTTTTTAGTTTTTATTTTTTTTTAGTTTTTTACCTTTTTTTAGTTTTTTTTTAGTTTTTTGTAGTTTTTTAGCTTTTTTAGTTTTTTTATTAGTTTTTATTTTTTTTTGTAGTTTTTGCCTTTTTTTATTTTTTTCAGTTTTTTTTTAGTTATTAGATTTTTACCTTTTTTTAGTTTTTTTTAGTTTTTTAGCTTTTTTAGTTTTTTTTTTCTTTTTAGTTTTTTTGTAGTTTTTACCTTTTTTAGTTTTTTTCTTCTTTTGTATTAGTGTGAAATAATTCAGACGTCATATGCGGACAAACATGACGTCATCTGATCCATCCACAGATCCACACACAGACAACTTATTTTTATATATATAGATAGATATATGGTTTTAACTACGTAAAACTTGCGAATATACAACATTCTTTGCTGTCCCATTGTCTTTGCATATAAATAGATTGTCAGGTTTACCGACTCTTGAACATGCAACATATAATGGTCCATGGGAAAACAATCTGTATTCAGATCTATACCTCATGATTCTAATGATTGCCCTTGAGCTTTGTTGATGGTGATTGCTAATCGACCATTCCCTGTCCCGGTCGTCATTTATATCCCCCTGTTTCCCCCGGTGTCCCCGTTGTAGTTGTGTCCCTGTGTCCCGGTCGTCATTTATATTCCCTTTGTCCCGGTCGTCATTTGTATCCCGGTGTCCCGGTCTGTATATACATTCGTTTTTTAGTTTTGTTTTTCTCCTTTATTTTTTTCCTTTTTTTTCTTTTTTAGTTTATTTAGATTTTTAGATTTTTTAGTTTTTTTTATTAGTTTTTAGTTTTTTTTTCTTTTTAGTTTTTTTGTAGTTTTTACCTTCTTTTTAGTTTTGTTAGTTTTTTTTTTTACTTATGTCCTGGTCGTCATTTATACTCCCTGTGTCCCGGTGCTTTGTTGATTGCTAATCGAACATTCCTTTTGTCATGGTCGCTTTCTCTTTGAGTGTCGTCATTTATTTTTTTCTTTTTTAGTTCTTTTAGTTTTTACCTTTTTTAGTTTTTTTTTAGTTTTTTAGATGAAAATTTTTTTTAGTTTTTTCTTTTTTTCTTTTTAGTTTTTTATTGGTTTTTACCTTTATTTTAGCTTATTTTTCAGTTTTTTCCTTTTTTTTTTAGTTTTTTTTATTTTTTATGTTTTTTTTAGTTTTTTTACCTTTTTTTAGTTTTTTTAGTTTTTTTAAGTTTTTTAGCTTTTTTACTTTTTTTTTATTAGTTTTTAGTTTTTTGTAGTTTTTGCCTTTTTTTAGTTTTTTCAGTTTTTTTTTAGTTTTTTATTGGTTTTTACCTTTATTTTAGCTTATTTTTCAGTTTTTTCCTTTTTTTTAGTTTTTAGTTTTTTTAGTTTTTTATCTTTTTTTATTTTTTTTAGTTTTTTTTAGTTTTTTAGCTTTTTTATTTTTTTTTATTAGTTTTTAGTTTTTTTTTGTAGATTTTGCCTTTTTTAGTTTTTTTAGTTTTTTAGCTTTTTTATTTTTTTTATTAGTTTTTAGTTTTTTTTGTAGTTTTTGCCTTTTTTTAGTTTTTTCAGTTTTGACGTCACCTGATCCAGTTTTTTCAGGTGACGTCACCTGATCCATCCACAGATCCACACACAGACAAAAACTGGATCAGGTGACGTCAAAACTGGAAAAACTAAAAAAAGGCAAAAACTACAAAAAAAAACTAAAAACTAATAAAAAAAATAAAAAAGCTAAAAAACTAAAAAAACTAAAAAAAGGCAAAAACTACAAAATAAACTAAAAACTAATAAAAAAGCTAAAAAACTAAAAAAACTAAAAAAAAGGCAAAAACTACAAAAAAAAACTAAAAACTAATAAAAAAAATAAAAAAGCTAAAAAACTAAAAAAACTAAAAAAACTAAAAAAAGGTAAAAAACTAAAAAAAAAAAACTAAAAAAAAGGAAAAAAACGGAAAAATAAGCTAAAATAAAGGTAAAAACCAATAAAAAACTAAAAAAAAACTGAAAAAACTAAAAAAAAGGCAAAAACTACAAAAAAAACTAAAAACTAATAAAAAAAAGTAAAAAAGCTAAAAAACTAAAAAAACTAAAAAAACTAAAAAAAGGTAAAAAACTAAAAAAAAAAAACTAAAAAAAATGAAAAAACTGAAAAATAAGCTAAAATAAAGGTAAAAACCAATAAAAAACTAAAAAGAAAAAAAGGAAAAAACTAAAAAAAATTTTCATCTAAAAAACTAAAAAAAACTAAAAAAGGTAAAAACTAAAAGAATTAAAAAAGAAAAAAATAAATGACGACACTCAAAGAGAAAGCGACCAGGACAAAAGGAATGTTCGATTAGCAATCAACAAAGCACCGGGACACAGGGAGTATAAATGACGACCAGGACATAAGTAAAAAAAAAAAACTAACAAAACTAAAAAGAAGGTAAAAACTACAAAAAAACTAAAAAGAAAAAAAAACTAAAAACTAATAAAAAAACTAAAAAATCTAAAAATCTAAATAAACTAAAAAAGAAAAAAAAGGAAAAAAATAAAGGAGAAAAACAAAACTAAAAAACGAATGTATATACAGACCGGGACACCGGGATACAAATGACGACCGGGACACAGGGAATATAAATGACGACCGGGACACAGGGACACAACTACAACGGGGACACCGGGGGAAACAGGGGGATATAAATGACGACCGGGACACCGGGACAGGGAATGGTCGATTAGCAATCACCATCAACAAAGCTCAAGGGCAATCATTAGAATCATGAGGTATAGATCTGAATACAGATTGTTTTCCCATGGACCATTATATGTTGCATGTTCGAGAGTCGGTAAACCTGACAATCTATTTATATGCAAAGACAATGGGACAGCAAAGAATGTTGTATATTCGCAAGTTTTACGTAGTTAAAACCATATATATATATATATACTAGCTGTTGGGATGGCGCTTCGCGCCCCCCCCCCAAGCCCCCCCGCGCGCGTAAGTTGTTACGCGCCATATTAGTTACGCGCCATTGTAGTTGTGTCCCTATGTCCCACCTGTGAATCGACCATTCCCTGAGTCGCCATCGTCATTTATATATCCCCCTGTGCACCCCGGCGTCCCCTTTGTAGTTATGTCCCTGTGTCCCGGTCGTCGTCATTTATACTCCCTTTGTCCCGGTGCTTTGGTGATTGCTAATCGAACATTCCTTTTGTCCCGGTCCCTTTCTCTTTGAGTGTCGTCATTTATTTAGATTGTTTCTCCTTTATTTTTCAGTTTTTTTCCTTTTTTTAGTTTTTTTTCTTTTTTAGTTCTTTTAGTTTTTACCTTTTTTAGTTTTTTTATTACTTTTTTTTTTAGTTTTTATCTTTTTCATTTTTTTTATTTTTATTCTTAATTTTATTAGTTTTCTTTTTCTCTTCTATTTTTCAGTTTTTTCCTTTTTTAAGTTTTTTTTTTAGTTTTTAGTTTTTTTAGTTTTTTTTCCTTTTTTTCTTTCTAGTTTTTTATTGATTTTTACCTTTTTTTAGCTTTTTTAGTTTTTTTCGTTTTACTTTTTTTTTTAGTTTTTATCTTTTTTATTTTTTTTATTTTATTTTTTATTTTATTCATTTATATATCCCCCTGTGCACCCCGGCGTCCCCTTTGTAGTTATGTCCCTGTGTCCCGGTCGTCGTCATTTATACTCCCTGTGTCCCGGTGCTTTGTTGATTGCTAATCGAACATTCCTTTTGTCCCGGTCGCTTTCTCTTTGACTGTCGTCATTTATTTAGATTGTTTCTCCTTTATTTTTCAGTTTTTTTCCCTTTTTTAGTTTTTTTCTTTTTTAGTTCTTTTAGTTTTTACCTTTTTTAGTTTTTTTAGTTTTTTAGATGAAAATTTTTTTTAGTTTTTTTCCTTTTTTTCTTTTTAGTTTTTTATTGGGTTTTACCTTTTTTTTAGCTTTTTTAGTTTTTTTCGTTTTTTCTTTTTACTTTTTTTTTAGTTTTTATCTTTTTTATTTTTTTTTTATTCTTAATTTTATTAGTTTTCTTTTTCTCTTCTATTTTTCAGTTTTTTCCTTTTTTTAAGTTTTTTTTTTTAGTTTTTAGTTTTTTTAGTTTTTTTTTCCTTTTTTTCTTTTTAGTTTTTTATTGGTTTTTACCTTTTTTTAGCTTTTTTAGTTTTTTTCGTTTTTTCTTTTTACTTTTTTTTTTAGTTTATATCTTTTTTTATTTTATTCTTAATTTTATTAGTTTTCTTTTTCTCTTCTATTTTTCAGTTTTTTCCTTTTTTTAAGTTTTTTTTTTAGTTTTTAGTTTTTTTTAGTTTTTTGGTTTTTTTAGTTTTTTTAGTTTTTTAGCTTTTTTATTTTTTTTATTAGTTTTTAGTTTTTTTTTAGTTTTTGCCTTTTTTTAGTTTTTTCAGTTTTTTTTTAGTTTTTTACCTTTTTTGTGGATCGTCACCTGATCCACAGATCCACAGATCCACAGACAGACAGACAGCTTATTTTTATATATTTTTTATTTTTTTTTATTTTATTCTTAATTTTATTAGTTTTCTTTTTCTCTTCTATTTTTCAGTTTTTTCCTTTTTTTAAGTTTTTTTTTAGTTTTTAGTTTTTTTAGTTTTTTAGTTTTTTTTAGTTTTTTTAGCTTTTTTATTTTTTTTATTAGTTTTTAGTTTTTTTTGTAGTTTTTGCCTTTTTTTAATTTTTTCAGTTTTTTTTTTTAGTTTTTAGTTTTTTACCTTTTTTGTGGATCGTCACCTGATCCACAGATCCACACACAGACAACTTATTTTTATATATATAGATATATATATATATATATATATATATATATATATATATATATATATATATATATATATATATATATATATATATATATATATATATATATATACTAGCTGTTGGGGTGGCGCTTCGCGCCACCCCAACACCTAGTTACGCGCCATAATAGTTACGCGCCATTGTAGTTGTGTCCCTATGTCCCACCTATGAATATAGATATATATATATATATATATATATATATATATATATATATATATATATATATATATATATGGTTTTAACTACGTAAAACTTGCGAATATACAACATTCTTTGCTGTCCCATTGTCTTTGCATATAAATAGATTGTCAGGTTTACCGACTCTTGAACATGCAACATATAATGGTCCATGGGAAAACAATCTGTATTCAGATCTATACCTCATGATTCTAATGATTGCCCTTGAGCTTTGTTGATGATGATTGCTAATCGACCATTCCCTGTCCCGGTGTCCCGGTCGTCATTTATATCCCCCTGTTTCCCCCGGTGTCCTCGTTGTAGTTGTGTCCCTGTGTCCCGGTCGTCATTTGTATCCCGGTGTCCCGGTCTGTATATACATTCGTTTTTTAGTTTTGTTTTTCTCCTTTATTTTTTTCCTTTTTTTTCTTTTTTAGTTTATTTAGATTTTTAGATTTTTTAGTTTTTTTATTAGTTTTTAGTTTTTTTTTTTCTTTTTAGTTTTTTTGTAGTTTTTACCTTCTTTTTAGTTTTGTTAGTTTTTTTTTTTACTTATGTCCTGGTCGTCATTTATACTCCCTGTGTCCCGGTGCTTTGTTGATTGCTAATCGAACATTCCTTTTGTCCTGGTCGCTTTCTCTTTGAGTGTCGTCATTTATTTTTTTCTTTTTTAGTTCTTTTAGTTTTTACCTTTTTTAGTTTTTTTTAGTTTTCTAGATGAAAATTTTTTTTAGTTTTTTCCTTTTTTCTTTTTAGTTTTTTATTGGTTTTTACCTTTATTTTAGCTTATTTTTCAGTTTTTTCCTTTTTTTAGTTTTTTTTATTTTTTATTTTTTTTAGTTTTTTACCTTTTTTTAGTTTTTTTATTTTTTTTAGTTTTTTAGCTTTTTTACTTTTTTTTATTAGTTTTTAGTTTTTTTTGTAGTTTTTGCCTTTTTTTAAGTTTTGTTTTTCTCCTTTATTTTTTTCCTTTTTTTTCTTTTTTAGTTTATTTAGATTTTTTAGTTTTTTTATTAGTTTTTAGTTTTTTTTTCTTTTTAGTTTTTTTGTAGTTTTTACCTTCTTTTTAGTTTTGTTAGTTTTTTTTTACTTATGTCCTGGTCGTCATTTATACTCCCTGTGTCCCGGTGCTTTGTTGATTGCTAATCGAACATTCCTTTTGTCCTGGTCGCTTTCTCTTTGAGTGTCGTCATTTATTTTTTTCTTTTTTAGTTCTTTTAGTTTTTACCTTTTTTAGTTTTTTTTAGTTTTTTAGATGAAAATTTTTTTTAGTTTTTTCCTTTTTTTCTTTTTAGTTTTTTATTGGTTTTTACCTTTATTTTAGCTTATTTTTCAGTTTTTTCCTTTTTTTTAGTTTGTTTTTATTTTTTATTTTTTTTTAGTTTTTTACCTTTTTTTAGTTTTTTTAGTTTTTTTTAGATTTTTAGCTTTTTTACTTTTTTTTATTAGTTTTTAGGTTTTTTTTGTAGTTTTTGCCTTTTTTTAGTTTTTTCAGTTTTTTTTAGTTTTTTATTGGTTTTTACCTTTATTTTAGCTTATTTTTCAGTTTTTTCCTTTTTTTAGTTTTTTTTAGTTTTTTTAGTTTTTTACCTTTTTTTAGTTTTTTTAGTTTTTTTAGTTTTTTAGCTTTTTTATTTTTTTTATTAGTTTTTAGTTTTTTTGTAGTTTTTGCCTTTTTTTAGTTTTTTTAGTTTTTTAGCTTTTTTATTAGTTTTTAGTTTTTTTTGTAGTTTTTGCCTTTTTTTAGTTTTTTTAGTTTTTTAGCTTTTTTATTTTTTTATTAGTTTTTAGTTTTTTTTGTAGTTTTTGCCTTTTTTTAGTTTTTTCAGTTTTGACGTCACCTGATCCAGTTTTTTCAGGTGACGTCACCTGATCCATCCACAGATCCACACACAGACATTTTATTTTTATATATAGATATAGATAGATATATATATCTATATTCACAGGTGGGACATAGGGACACAACTACAATGGCGCGTAACTATTATGGCGCGTAACGACTTACGCGCGCGGGGGGGCTTGGGGGGGGGGGCGCGAAGCGCCCCCACCAACTAGGTGTTGGGGTGGCGCGAAGCGCCACCCCAACAGCTAGTATATATATATATATATATATATACTAGCTGTTACCCCCCGCGCCCGTAAGTCGTTACGCGCCATATTAGTTACGCGCCATTGTAGTTGTGTCCCTGTGTACCACCTATGAATATAGATAGATTTATATATGTGTTTTAAACTACGTAAAACTTGCGAATATACAACATTCTTGGCTTTCCCATTGTCTGTGCATATACAAAGCCTTATGTACTAATAATGACGTCATATGCAAACGCTCTTTTTACAAACAAACAAACATGCATACACACAGCTCGTTTTTATATAGATAGATATATAGATAGATACAATACAAATTAACTGCGTAAAACTTGAAAATATACAACATTCTTCGCTGTCCAATTGTCGCTGCATATAAATAGATTGTCAGGTTTACCGACCCTCGAACATGCAACGTCCATGGGAAACGTCCAACCATTGTCCATGGGAAAAACAATCAATATTAAGATCTATACCACATTTTTCAAATGATTGCCCTTGAGCTTTGTTAATGGTGATTGCAAATGCTAATCGAATTGGGAATTGCAATCTTTTAAATTGAAAAGGCAGATCCGTTGGAATCATGGGAATGCGAGGAATAAGAACAGCCTCACCCTCAAAAGGCCCTGTCAAGATTGTGGCCTCTATTAGGTTTTCCATTGTTTTTTTTTACGGCAAGTCGCGTGCCATTGCAAAGCTTTGGTGGGTTGATATTTCTTAACAGTATTATTATTACGCCTATTTTTAGTTGTAGCACGTGTGGTGGAAACCCTGAAAGATCCACGGAATTTAAAAATTCAGATGGATAATTAACCGCTTCATTTGGTTCCAAAACTGTGTCGACTGACTTGTAAAGGACTGCCTGGTCTCGAATCTTGGTCAAAACAATATTGTTGATTTCGTGGACATCTATATTTTTGGGTGCCAGAATCGCTCTTTCACTTAGCCATTTATTATTTTTATAATTGTTTAGAATATTCGGAAATACTTTTTCAATCAATTCATTTTTGGACGTCACTAGATTACAGAAATCAGCAGGTAGTTGTATACGTCCTGAAATTGAGTCTACTGGGAGCTTTCCGTTTCCAATTGCCAGCAATTGATCTGAACATGTTTGACCAGAGTCATCGTTTTGCAGTCGGACACGCATATTTGTAGTTAATTTTAATGTTTTTACGTGTGCCCATGAATTTTTCAGGCAAGCATTCATTTCGTCTGCAGGGGTTGATCTAGGTATTATAGGTAATGTTTGCCTGAAATCTCCCGCAAGCAATAGTAATGTGCTGCCAAAGGGTTTCGACTTCCCTCGAAAATCTTTCAAGCATTGATCCAGAGCCTCGAGTGATTTTTTGTGTGCCATTGTGCACTCATCCCAAATAATAAGTTTGCATTGCTGCAATACTTTACCCATCCCAGATGATTTGGAAATATTGCACGTGGGAGTTTCTGTAGAATGCAAATTCAGAGGCAATTTCAAAGCGGAATGAGCAGTTCTTCCACCAGGCAGCAATGTTGCGGCTATTTCGGACGATACAATTGCCAACACTATATCATTTTCTGATCGAATTGATGCCAGAATCAGTTTTATCACAAACGTTTTACCAGTACCTCCTGGCGCATCCAAAAAGAAAATTTCTCCAACGTTGTTATCGACACAATGCATTATCGTATCATAAATGTCTTTTTGTTCCGACGTTAACTTGGAAATGTTATTTTGTACATACGACAATAGATCACTCGTACTGTAACTTTGTTCACGATCCAATTCTACACATGTCGAAACAGCAGCGATACGGTTAGGTGAAGGCATTCCCAAATCATGAAGAGGTTTGTTTGCCATACGTACGCACAAATCTTCTATAATAACTAAAGTGTAGTTATAAATTTCTGATGTAAAATCAAAAGTCATATCTGACGTCTCTAACTGTTTTCGATGGAGTTCGGACATTTTTGACTTATATTTTTCCCATAACTCTGTAGGAGCTGATGGAGAGCAAGTTGTTAAAATGATGCCAAACAATGCACGAATTTGACTTGGAGTTGACGTTTCGCACGCGTCATTGATGCAGTTATCCCAGCGTTGGTCATTCGCCAATAAATTCAGAGCTTGGCATGCACTACGGTAAGTGTCATGTATAGTACCGTTTAGAGTTCTCAAATACTCAAAGGATGTCGGACCGGGTACATTCACCAAAAGCAGGCGTAGAAAGAAGCATTCATGTTGATTGGGGTGAACGGTGTAGATTCTTCCTATCGTGGTATCTTTGAAGATGGTAGGTTGGCCGTCGACTTACTTACCCTGTTTTCGACGTTCAAATACTTTTTTTAGTATTCCACGTGTAATACGAAGGCACTTCAGTATACAGCAGTTTTTTTGCAAAAGAATCATTTTTGCAAAGCGAAAAGAAATCGGTCAACTTTGTATCCGGTGGATTCAGGGCTCTTTGTCGCACGTTGGTTTCCGAGAAATAAACACGTTGACCATTCTGTAAATGTACCGCTAAGTGAACAACAGCTGGACTACGTTCATGTATCGGAAATGAAAGAATTCGCCAAACAGCTTCATTACTGCTTATGTATCTTCCAGCCTGATATTGTACGATTTCGTCGATATCTTTGATTTCGGACTGCAAGCCAAAAACTGCCATGTCACTGCCTTTGTTGACATATTTACATACGTATTTGATTGCCTTTACGGAGTTACAGCATTCAACGTTTATGTGCGCATTAAATGTTTTTGATAATAATGGGGAATATGGAACAACCCACTGGTTATCTACTTCGATGGTGGTACCGTTACGCTTCTTTTTTATTGCTGTTTTACCGCCATCTTCAGTAGATCTTCTTCTATATTGTGGGTAACCATCATTGCCAGTAATTGTGTTGGATATTAAAAGTCGAGGATATTGCTTTGTGCACCTTCCTTTGGCCATGTATGGTGAATTTTCGTTCAGTGCACCGCAAGGTCCATGTATCATATTTTTTACAATAATATCATGTAACCCCTTATCGACATTTTCATCAGGTATTTCAACGGAAATCACATCATCAATTTCGTTTGAAGTAATTTTTTATGTAGCCAGATTAGTATATGTGCGTGTGGCAAACCTCGTTTTTGCCATTCCACTGAGTACATCCAGCATCGCACTGACCCAAACACTTCAAGTTTTACTATGTAGTTTATCAGTGATTTCAACTTTTGCCGGAAGACACGGGCCGTAATGTCATGTCTATGATTACATGTAAATGTAATAAATAAATCTGGACGACCATAGAGACGAACATACGCAATAGCATCTTGAGCATATTCATGCATATGACGGGGACTGCCAGCATATGACGAAGGTAAAATTGTTAATCTTCCAACGTTTGTGGTATTACCGTCATTTACAACTGCATCTCGCAAATGAATGTATTGTTCAGAGCGGAGCTTGGTCTGATTCAGGCGGATATATAGCAAACGTTCTGATTCAATTTTAGCATACATATCAACGACGTATTGGTGAAACAATTGACGGCATTTTAAAATATAGTTTTCTTCATCCTGCCGAATCATTAGTCTATAGGAATAATAATGCATTGTACTGTATTTCTTATTCATTTCTTTGTTAGTGGTTGGATTCATCAATTTAATATTAAAGTGATAGCCGTCGGCTCCATCCCAAAAAATGATAAGATATTGTAGGGCATCGTAGCATCGATGAGTTTCAGAAATTATTAACAACTGAGCGTTTCGCTTATGAAGAATAATATCTCGAGGTAAAAACTGATCACCGACCATAACGATTGCCACTTCGTCGATAGTTGGAGCATTGTCAGCGGAAATAACAATTTTATGCGTATCAGTAGGCATCAAATCGATGGCTGTTTTGAACAGACGCACTAAATTATTATTTTCGTGGAAAAGATGTTGCAATTGGGAAACGATTGTCCTTTCAACGTTGGGAGAAATTTCGCAACGTGCATTCAATTCAGAATTTCTATCACTGATGAAGTACAATTGTAAAAATTTATGATTCTCGCCTGAGAATGGTAGAAGGGACCCTGCTCACATTCCCATTGTTTCACCATTGAATTTCAAGGCCTTGCAAAAGGGACAAATTTTAGACATAGTCCCGATTTGAACACATCTACTCAAGCTATAATCATCGACTTGGCTGTACCTGAATGCCAGGCGATAACTTTCAGGTTGCTCTGATTCCTCGGCACGCTTTCTTTTCTTACTTTCTCTATCAGCAGCAAGCCTGATTTCTTGCTATTCTTGTGATTCCTCGGCACGCCTTCTTTTTTCACTTTCTCTTTTAGCAGCAAGTCTGGTTTCATGTTGCTCTGGTAGTTCCTTTGCACGACTTCTTTTTTCACTTTTTATTTTAGCAGCAAGTCTGCTTTCGCGTTGCTCTGGTAGTTCCTCGGCACGCTTTCTGTTCTTTCTTTCTCTATCAGCCTCAAGCCTGTTTTCTTGTTGTTCTTTCGATTCCTCGGCACGCTTTCTTTTCTTACTTTCTCTATCAGCAGCAAGTTTTTTGGCATAGACTCTTTGAGCATCTTCCTCGGCTGTTGCCATTGTAAGTTCATTTGTCATTTTAGAGTTAAACATTAATAGATTTCTCCGTGAAAGCATGTAAAACTTGTAAAACTTGTAAAACTCGTAAAACTTGTGAATATACAACATTCTTCGCTGTCCCATTGTCTGTACATATAAATAGATTGTCAGGTTTACCGACTCTTGAACATGCAACATAAAATTGCCCATGAGAAAAACAATCCGTACTCAGATCTATACCTCATTAGTCTAATGATTGCCCTTGAATTTTGTTGATGGTGATTGCTAATCAAACATTCCCTGTGTCTCCATCGTCATTTATATATCCCCCTGTGCCCCCGACGTATATATATATATATATATATATATATATATATATATATATATATATATATATATATATATATATATATATATATATATATATATATATATATTTATATCGCGCCACCCCAACATCTAGTTGGCCCCCCCGCGCGCGTAAGTCGTTACGCGCCATTGTAGTTATGTCCCTGTGTACCACATATGAATATAGATAGATTTATATATGTGTTTTGAACTACGTAAAACTTGCGAATATACAATATTCTTGGCTTTCCCATTGTCTGTGCATATACAAAGCATTATGTACTAATAATGACGTCATATGCAAATGCTCTTTTTACAAACAAACAAACGTGCATACACACAACTCGTTTTTATATAGATAGATAGATAGATAGATACAATACAAATTAACTGCGTAAAACTTGCGAATATGCAACATTCTTCGCTGTCCAATTGTCGCTGCATATAAATAGATTGTCAGGTTTACCGACCCTCGAACATGCAACGTACAATTGTCCATGGGAAAAACAATCAGTATTAAGATCTCTACCAAATTTTTTTAATGATTGACCTTGATCTTTGTTGATGGTGGTTGCAAATGCTAATCGGATTGGGAATTGCAATCTTTTAAATTGAAAAGGCAGATCCGTTGGAATCATGGGAATGCGAGGAATAAGAACAGCCTCACCCTCAAAAGGTCCTGTCAAGATTGTTGCCTCTATTACGTTTTCCATTGTTTTTTTTTTACGGCAAGTTTGGAGGGTCTATGTTATGTAACAATATTATTGGTACGCTTATTTTTTGTTGTAGCACGTGTGGTGGAAACCCTGAAAGATCCAGGGAATTTAAAAATTCAGATGGATAATTAACCGCCCCATTTGGTTCCAAAACTGTGTCGACTGACTTGTAAAGGACTGCCTGGTCTCGAATCTTGGTCAAAACAATATTATTGATTTCGTGGACGTCTATATTTTTGGCTGCAAGAATCGCTCTTTCACTTAGCCATTTATTATTTATATAATTGTTTAGAATATTCGGAAATACTTTTTCAATCAATTCATTTTTGGACGTCATTAAATTACATAATTCAGCAGGTAGTTGTATACGTCCTGAAATTGAGTCTACTGGGAGCTTTCCGTTTCCAATTGCCAGCAATTGATCTGAAAATGTTTGACCAGAGTCATCGTTTTGCAATCGGACACGCATATTTGTAGTTAATTCTAATGTCTTTACGTGTGAAAAATAAGAATTTTTCAGGCAAGCATTCATTTCGTCTGCAGGGGTTGATCTAGGTATTATAGGTAATGTTTGCCTGAAATCTCCCGCAAGCAATATTAATGTGCTGCCAAAGGGTATCGGATTCCCTCGCAAATCTTTCAAACATTGATCCAGAGCCTTGAGCGATTTCTTGTGTGCCATTGTGCACTTGTCCCAAATAATAAGTTTGCATTGCTGCAATACTTTACCCATCCCAGATGATTTGGAAATATTGCGCGTGGGAGTTTCTGTAGAATGCAAATTCAGAGGCAATTTCAAAGGGGAATGAGCAGTTCTTCCACCAGGCAGCAACGTTGCGGCTATTCTGGACGATAGAATTGCCAAGGCTATATCACTTTCTGATCGAATTGATGCCAGAATTAGTTTTATCACAAACGTTTTACCAGTACCTCCTGGCGCATCCAAAAAGAAAATTTCTCCAACGTTGTTATCGACACAATTTTTTATCGTATCATAAATGTCTTTTTGTTCCGATGTTAACTTGGAAACGTTATTTTGTACATACGACAATAGATCACTCGTACTGTAACTTTGTTCACGATCCAATTCTACACATGTCGAAACAGCAGCGGTACAATTAGGTGAAGGCATTCCCAAATCCTGAAGCGGTTTGTTTGCCATACATGCGCACAAATCTTCTATAATAACTAAATTGCAGTTATGAATTTCTGATGTAAAATCAAAAGTCATATCTGACGTCTCTAACCGTTTTCGATGGAGTATATCTTCGGATATTTTCGATTTATATTTTTCCCATAACTCTGTAGGAGCTGAAGGAGAGCAAGTTGTTAGTATGATTCCAAACAATGCACGAATTTGACTTGGAGTTGACGTTTCGCACGCGTCATTGATGCAGTTATCCCAGTGTTGGTCATTCTCCAGTAAATTCAGAGCTTGGCCTGCACTACGGTAAGTGTCATGTGTAGTACCGTTTACAGTTCTCAAATACTCAAAGGACGTCGGACCGAGTACATTCACCAAAAGCAGGCGTAGAAAGAAGCATTCATGTTGATTGGGGTGAACGGTGTAGAGTCTTCCTATCGTGGTATCTTTTAAGATGGTGGGTTGGCCGTCGACTGACTTACCCTGTTTCCAACGTTCAAATACTTTATTTTTAGTATTCCACGTGTAATACGAATGCACTTCAGTATGCAGCAGTTTTTTTGCAAAAGAATCATTTTTGCATAGCGGAAAGAAAGCAGTTAACGTTGTATCCGTTGGATTCAGGGGTCTTTATTGCACGTTGGATTCCGAAAAATAAACACGTTGACCATTCTGTAAATGTACCGCTAAGTGAACAACAGCTGGACTACGTTCATGTATCGGAAATGAAAGAATTCGCCAAACAGCTTCATTACTGCTTATGTATCTTTCAGCCTGATAATGTACGATTTCGTCGATATCACTGATCTCGGACTGCAAGCCAAAAACTGCCATGTCACTGCCTTTGTTGACGTTTTACATATGTATTTAATTGCCTTTACGGAGTTACAGTATTCAACGTTTATGTGTGCATTAAATGGTTTTGATAATAAAGGGGAATATGGAACAACCCACTGGTTATCTACTTCGATGTTGTTACCGTTACGCTTCTTTATTATTGCTGTTTTACCGCCATCTTCAGTAGATCTTCTTCTATATTGTGGGTAACCATCAAGGCCAGTGGTTGTGTTGGGTACTAAAAGTCGAGGATATTGCTTTGTGCACCTTCCTTTAGCCATGCATGGTGAATTTTCGTTCAGTGCACTGCAAGGTCCATGTATCATATTTTTTACAACAATATCATATAACCCCTTATCGACATTTTCATCAGGTATTTCAGCGGAAACCACATCATCAATTTCATTAGAAGTAATTTTATAATGTAGCTAGATCAGTATATCTGATCTATAGAGAGACAGATATAGAGGCAATTTCAAAGTGGAATGAGCAGTTCTTCCACCAGGCAGCAACGTTGCGGCTATTCTGGACGATGCAATTGCCAACGCTATATCACTTTTTGATCGAATTGATGCCAGAATTAATTTTATCACAAACGTTTTACCAGTACCTCCTGGCGCATCCAAAAAGAAAATTTCTCCAACGTTGTTATCGACACAATGCATTATCGTATCATAAATGTCTTTTTGTTCCGATGTTAACTTGGAAACGTTATTTTGTACATACGACAATAGATCACTCGTACTGTAACTTTGTTCACGATCCAATTCTACACATGTCGAAACAGCAGCGGTACGATTAGGTGAAGGCATTCCCAAATCCTGAAGAGGTTTGTTTGCCATACATACGCACAAATCTTCTATAATAACTAAATTGTAGTTATGAATTTCTGATGTAAAATCAAAAGTCATATCTGACGTCTCTAACCGTTTTCGATGGAGTATATCTTCGGATATTTTCGATTTATATTTTTCCCATAACTCTGTAGGAGCTGAAGGAGAGCAAGTTGTTAGTATGATTCCAAACAATGCAAGAATTTGACTTGGAGTTGACGTTTCGCACGCGTCATTGATGCAGTTATCCCAGTGTAGGTCATTCTCCAGTAAATTCAGAGCTTGGCCTGCTATACGGTAAGTGTCATGTGTAGTACCGTTTACAGTTCTCAAATACTCAAAGGACGTCGGACCGAGTACATTCACCAAAAGCAGGCGTAGAAAGAAGCATTTATGTTGATTGGGGTGAACGGTGTAGAGTCTTCCTATCGTGGTATCTTTTAAGATGGTGGGTTGGCCGTCGACTGACTTACCCTGTTTCCAACGTTCAAATACTTTATTTTTAGTATTCCACGTGTAATACGAAGGCACTTCAGTATGCAGCAGTTTTTTTTTGCAAAAGAATCATTTTTGCATAGCGGAAAGAAAGCAGTTAACGTTTTATCCGTTGGATTCAGGGGTCTTTATTGCACGTTGGATTCCGAAAAATAAACACGTTGACCATTCTGTAAATGTACCGCTAAGTGAACAACAGCTGGACTACGTTCACATATCGGAAATGAAAGAATTCGCCCAACAGCTTCATTACTGCTTATGTATCTTTCAGCCTGATATTGTACGATTTCGTCGATATCACTGATCTCGGACTGCAAGCCAAAAACTGCCATGTCACTGCCTTTGTTGACGTTTTTACATATGTATTTGATTGCCTTTACGGAGTTACAGTATTCAACGTTTATGTGTGCATTAAATGGTTTTGATAATAAAGGGGAATATGGAACAACCCACTGGTTATCTACTTCGATGGTGGTACCGTTACGCTTCTTTATTATTGCTGTTTTACCGCCATCTTCAGTAGATCTTCTTCTATATTGTGGGTAACCATCATTGCCATTAATTGTGTTGGGTACTAAAAGTCGAGGATATTGCTTTGTGCACCTTCCTTTAGCCATGCATGGTGAATTTTCGTTCAGTGCACTGCAAGGTCCATGTATCATATTTTTTACAACAATATCATATAACCCCTTATCGACATTTTCATCAGGTATTTCAGCGGAAACCACATCATCAATTTCATTAGAAGTAATTTTATAATGTAGCTAGATCAGTATATGTGCGTGTGGCAATCCTCGTTTTTGCCATTCCACTGATTACATCCAGCATCGTACTGACCCAAACACTTCAAGTTTTACTATGTAGTTTATCAGTGATTTCAACTTTTGCCGGAAGACACGGGCCGTAATGTCATGTCTATGAACCGCCGATTGTCCTTGAAGTAAAAGCTGCTGTATCTCGTCCCAAGATTGATTACATGTAAATGTAATAAATAAATCTGGACGACCATAGAGACGAACATACGTAATAGCATCTTGAGCATATTCATGCATATGACGGGGACTGCCAGCATATGACGAAGGTAAAATCGTTAATCTTCCAACGTTTGTGGTATTACCGTCATTTATAACTGCATCTCGCAAATGAATGTATTGTTCAGAGCGGAGCTTGGTCTGATTCAGACGGATATATAGCAAACGTTCTGATTCAATTTTTGCATACATATCAACGACATATTGGTGAAACAATTGACGGCATTTTAAAATATAATTGTCTTCATCCTGCCGAATCATTAGTCTATAGGAATAATAATGCATTGTACTGCATTTCTTATTCATTTCTTTGTTAGTGGTTGGATTCATCAATTTAATATTAAAGTGATAGCCGTCGGCTCCATCCCAAAAAATGATAGGATATTGTAGGGCATCTTAGCATCGATGAGTTTCAGAAATTATTAACAACTGAGCGTTTCGCTTATGAAGAATAATATCTCGAGGTAAAAACTGATCACCGACCATAACGATTTCCACTTCGTCGATAGTTGGAGCATTGTATAGTTGGAGTATTGTCAGCGGAAATAACAATTTTATGCGTATCAGTAGGCATCAAATAGATGCCTGTTTTGAACAGACGCACTAAATTATTATTTTCGTGGAAAAGATGTTGCAATTGGGAAACGATTGTCCTTTCAACGTTGGGAGAAATTTCGCAACGTGTATTCAATTCAGAATTTCTATCACTGATGAAGTACAATTGTAAAAATTTATGATTCTCGCCTCAGAATGGTAGAAGGGACCCTGCTCTATGATAAATATGCCCTTTTACTTTGAAAGTAGCCATAAATTGATCTTGATTTTCGATTTGGGCACCAAACGATGTCATTTGGAAGCACGAGTTATATTTTCTGATGTTTGATAAAAAACGCTTAGATTCTGACGTAGTTCCAGTAAGCAAAGTCTTCAATGGCTCTGGGGGTGCAGCCAGTAGAGGAAGTTTAACTTTCCCTGAGGCGCAACACATTCCCATTGTTTCACCATTAAATTTCAAGGCCTTGCAGTAGGGACAAATTTTAGACATAGTCCCGATTTGAACACATCTACTATAATCATCGACTGGGCTGTACCTGAATCCCATGCGATAATTTTCACGTTGCTCTTTGGATTCCTCGGCACGCTTTCTTTTGGCATCATCTCTTGAAGCCGCAAGCCTGTTTTCACGTTGCTCTTGTGATTCCTCGACACGCCTTCTTTTTTCACTTTCTCTTTTAGCAGCAAGTCCGGTTTCGCGTTGCTCTGGTAGTTTCTCGACACGCCTTCGTTGACGTAAATTGCACATTCCTAATCTAGCATTATCTCTTGAAGCCGCAAGCCTGTTTTCACGTTGCTCTTGTGATTCCTCGACACACCTTCTTTTTTTACTTTCTCTTTCAGCAGCAAGTCTGGTTTTGCGTTGCTCTGGTAGTTCTTCGACACGCCTTGTTGACGTAAATTGCACATTCCTAATCTGGCCCTTTCTCTTTGAACCGCAAGCCTGGTTTTGCTTTTTGGTAACATTCTATAACATTGACAGTTGGAAAAATATTCACGTGCCAAGCTTGCTAAAGCTCAACAATTTATAATAAACCTCAAATTTTAAGTATCTTTTTTAAGATTTTCAAATTACATTAATCTATTGTCAAAATATTTCGAAATATTTATGCAATTCCCAGTTTTTACATTTAAACCCTCAACACAAAAATACATACAACTTATTTTTATATATATAGAAGATATAATCTGGCGTAACAGACAAAGTGTAACAGACATGACACACAAACAACTTATTTATATATATATATATATATATATATATATATATATATATATATATATATATATATATATATATATATATATATATATATATATATATATATATATCTATATATATAAAAATAAGTTGTCTGTGGATGGATGGATGGATGTGTCAGGTGACGTCACCTGAAAAAACTGGATCAGGTGACGTCAAAACTGAAAAAACTAAAAAAAGGCAAAAACTACAAAAAAAACTAAAAACTAATAAAAAAAATAAAAAAGCTAAAAAACTAAAAAAACTATAAAGGTAAAAACCAATAAAAAACTAAAAAAAAAACTGAAAAAACTAAAAAAAGGCAATAACTACAAAAAAAAACTAAAAACTAATAAAAAAAGTAAAAAAGCTAAAAAACTAAAAAAACTAAAAAAACTAAAAAAAGGTAAAAAACTAAAAAAAATAAAAAATAAAAAAAAACTAAAAAAAAGGAAAAAACTGAAAAATAAGCTAAAATAAAGGTAAAAACCAATAAAAAACTAAAAAGAAAAAAAGGAAAAAACTAATAAATGACGACACTCAAAGAGAAAGCGACCAGGACAAAAGGAATGTTCGATTAGCAATCAACAAAGCACCGGGACACAGGGAGTATAAATGACGACCAGGACATAAGTAAAAAAAAAAACTATCTATATATATAAAAATAAGTTGTCAAACTAAAAAAAGGCAAAAACTACAAAAAAAAACTAAAAACTAATAAAAAAGCTAAAAAACTAAAAAAAATAAAAAAAAAGGCAAAAACTACAAAAAAAACTAAAAACTAATAAAAAAATAAAAAAGCTAAACAACTAAAAAAACTAAAAAAACTAAAAAAAGGTAAAAAACTAAAAAAACTAAAAACTAAAAAAAACTAAAAAAAAGGAAAAAACTGAAAAATAAGCTAAAATAAAGGTAAAAACCAATAAAAAACTAAAAAAAAAACTGAAAAAACTAAAAAAAGGCAAAAACTACAAAAAAACTAAAAACTAATAAAAAAAGTAAAAAAGCTAAAAAACTAAAAAAACTAAAAAAACTAAAAAAACTAAAAAAAGGTAAAAAACTAAAAAAAATAAAAAATAAAAAAAAAATAAAAAAAAGAAAAAAATGAAAAATAAGCTAACATAAAGGTAAAAACCAATAAAAACTAACAAGAAAAAAAGGAAAAAACTAAAAAAAATTTTCATCTAAAAAACTAAAAAAAACTAAAAAAGGTAAAAACTAAAAGAACTAAAAAAGAAAAAAATAAATGACGACACTCAAAGAGAAAGCGACCAGGACAAAAGGAATGTTCGATTAGCAATCAACAAAGCACCGGGACATAGGGAGTATAAATGACGACCAGGACATAAGTAAAAAAAAAATTAACAAAACTAAAAAGAAGGTAAAAACTACAAAAAAACTAAAAAGAAAAAAAAACTAAAAACTAATAAAAAAACTAAAAAATCTAAAAATCTAAATAAACTAAAAAAGAAAAAAAAAGGAAAAAAATAAAGGAGAAAAACAAAACTAAAAAACGAATGTATATACAGACCGGTACACCGGGATACAAATGACGACCGGGACACAGGGAATATAAATGACGACCGGGACACAGGGACACAACTACAACGGGGACACCGGGGGAAACAGGGGGATATAAATGACGACCGGGACAAAAAAACTAAAAAGAAAAAAAAACTAAAAACTAATAAAAAAACTAAAAAATCTAAAAATCTAAATAAGCTAAAAAAGAAAAAAAAAGGAAAAAAATAAAGGAGAAAAACAAAACTAAAAAACGAATGTATATACAGACCGGGACACCGGGATACAAATGACGACCGGGACACAGGGAATATAAATGACGACCGGGACACAGGGACACAACTACAACGGGGACACCGGAGGAAACAGGGGGATGTAAATGACGACCGGGACACCGGGACAGGGAATGGTCGATTAGCAATCACCATCAACAAAGCTCAAGGGCAATCATTAGAATCATGAGGTATAGATCTGAATACAGATTGTTTTCCCATGGACCATTATATGTTGCATGTTCAAGAGTCGGTAAACCTGACAATCTATTTATATGCAAAGACAATGGGACAGCAAAGAATGTTGTATATTCGCAAGTTTTACGTAGTTAAAACCATATATATATATATATATCTATCTATATTCACAGGTGGGACATAGGGACACAACTACAATGGCGCGTAACTATTATGGCGCGTAACGACTTACGCGCGCGGGGGGGCTTGGGGGGGGGCGCGAAGCGCCCCCACCAACTAGGTGTTGGGGTGGCGCGAAGCGCCACCCCAACAGCTAGTATCTATATATATCTATCTATATATATAAAAATAAGTTGTCTGTGGATCTGTGGATGGATCAGGTGACGTCACCTGAAAAAACTGGATCAGGTGACGTCAAAACTGAAAAAACTAAAAAAAGGCAAAAACTACAAAAAAAAACTAAAAACTAATAAAAAAAATAAAAAAGCTAAAAAACTAAAAAAAGGCAAAAACTACAAAAAAACTAAAAACTAATAAAAAAGCTAAAAAACTAAAAAAACTAAAAAAAGGCAAACTACAAAAAAAACTAAAAACTAATAAAAAAAAATAAAAAAGCTAAAAAACTAAAAAAACTAAAAAAACTAAAAAAAGGTAAAAAACTAAAAAAACTAAAAACTAAAAAAAACTAAAAAAAAAGGAAAAAACTGAAAAATAAGCTAAAATAAAGGTAAAAACCAATAAAAAACTAAAAAAAAAACTGAAAAAACTAAAAAAAGGCAAAAACTACAAAAAAAAAACTAAAAACTAATAAAAAAAGTAAAAAAGCTAAAAAACTAAAAAAACTAAAAAAACTAAAAAAAAGGTAAAAAACTAAAAAAAAAATAAAAAATAAAAAAAAACTAAAAAAAAGGAAAAAACTGAAAAATAAGCTAAAATAAAGGTAAAAACCAATAAAAAACTAAAAAGAAAAAAGGAAAAAACTAAAAAAAATTTTCATCTAAAAAACTAAAAAAAACTAAAAAAGGTAAAAACTAAAAGAACTAAAAAAGAAAAAAATAAATGACGAAACTCAAAGAGAAAGCGACCAGGACAAAAGGAATGTTCGATTAGCAATCAACAAAGCACCGGGACACAGGGAGTATAAATGACGACCAGGACATAAGTAAAAAAAAAACTATCTATATATATAAAAATAAGTTGTCTGTGGATCTGTGGATCGTGGATCAGGTGACGTCACCTGAAAAAACTGGATCAGGTGGCGTCAAAACTGAAAAAAACTAAAAAAAAGGCAAAAACTACAAAAAAAACTAAAAACTAATAAAAAAAATAAAAAAGCTAAAAAACTAAAAAAACTAAAAAAAGGCAAAAACTACAAAAAAACTAAAAACTAATAAAAAAGCTAAAAAACTAAAAAAACTAAAAAAAAGGCAAAAACTACAAAAAAAACTAAAAACTAATAAAAAAAATAAAAAAGCTAAAAAACTAAAAAAACTAAAAAAGCTAAAAAAAGGTAAAAAACTAAAAATACTAAAAACTAAAAAAAACTAAAAAAAGGAAAAAACTGAAAAATAAGCTAAAATAAAGGTAAAAACCAATAAAAAACTAAAAAAAACTGAAAAAACTAAAAAAAGGCAAAAACTACAAAAAAACTAAAAACTAATAAAAAAAGTAAAAAAGCTAAAAAACTAAAAAAACTAAAAAAAACTAAAAAAACTAAAAAAAGGTAAAAAACTAAAAAAAATAAAAAATAAAAAAAAACTAAAAAAGAATGAAAAAACTGAAAAATAAGCTAACATAAAGGTAAAAACCAATAAAAAACTAAAAAGAAAAAAAGGAAAAAACTAAAAAAAAATTTCATCTAAAAAACTAAAAAAAACCAAAAAAGGTAAAAACTAAAAGAACTAAAAAAGAAAAAAATAAATGACGACACTCAAAGAGAAAGCGACCAGGACAAAAGGAATGTTCGATTAGCAATCAACAAAGCACCGGGACACAGGGAGTATAAATGACGACCAGGACATAAGTAAAAAAAAAAAATTAACAAAACTAAAAAGAAGGTAAAAACTACAAAAAAACTAAAAAGAAAAAAAAACTAAAAACTAATAAAAAAACTAAAAAATCTAAAAATCTAAATAAACTAAAAAAGAAAAAAAAAGGAAAAAAATAAAGGAGAAAAACAAAACTAAAAAACGAATGTATATACAGACCGGTACACCAGGATACAAATGACGACCGGGACACAGGGAATATAAATGACGACCGGGACACAACTACAACGGGGACACCGGGGGAAACAGGGGGATATAAATGACGACCGGGACAAAAAAACTAAAAAGAAAAAAAAACTAAAAACTAATAAAAAAACTAAAAAATCTAAAAATCTAAATAAGCTAAAAAAGAAAAAAAAAGGAAAAAAATAAAGGAGAAAAACAAAACTAAAAAACGAATGTATATACAGACCGGGACACCGGGATACAAATGACGACCGGGACACAGGGAATATAAATGACGACCGGGACACAGGGACACAACTACAACGGGGACACCGGGGGAAACAGGGGGATGTAAATGACGACCGGGACAGGGAATGGTCGATTAGCAATCACCATCAACAAAGCTCAAGGGCAATCATTAGAATCATGAGGTATAGATCTGAATACAGATTGTTTTCCCATGGACCATTATATGTTGCATGTTCAAGAGTCGGTAAACCTGACAATCTATTTATATGCAAAGACAATGGGACAGCAAAGAATGTTGTATATTCGCAAGTTTTACGTAGTTAAAACCATATATATATATATATATATATATATATATATATATATATATATATATATATATATATATATATATATATATATATATATATATATATATATATATATATATATATATCACAGGTGGGACATAGGGACACAACTACAATGGCGCGTAACTATTATGGCGCGTAACGACTTACGCGCGCGGGGGGGCTTGGGGGGGCGCGAAGCGCCCCCACCAACTAGGTGTTGGGGTGGCGCGAAGCGCCACCCCAACAGCTAGTTTATATATATATATATATATATATATATACCCTTAGGTATGCCAGAGATATTGCACATACCTAATTTTGACAACCTAAGCTGATATATTTCTTGGGTTTAGTTACACGACCCTATCAGCATTCCACAAAGGTTTTAACACAATATACTTAGTCGTTCCTGTCATATTCCGGATATGATATTCCTTTGACAAATCGGTTGCAAAGTATTTTTTAATTTATTTTAACCTCCCCGTCAACTTTCCCTGAAAGTTTCACCTTAATAATCTTAGCTACTTATAAGTTACTGCATGTATACAATTTTTATTAACCTAATGCAGTCCTTGTCTTTTGATTTTGTTCAACATTCAACAAAACACTCAACATTCCCTGAAAGTTTCAAACTAATAACGTAATCCGTCCTTAAGATATTGTGGAGACGCCCTTTTGGCAACTCTAATGCATGTAATGTCTTTGATTCAACATACCCAACAGTAACAACATAACAGTTCAACATACCCAACAGTAACCGAAACTCTAAGAAACAGAGTCTTGATAACAATAGATACATCAAAGAATCGAATTTTAGTGCTTATTAAAAATATGTAAAATTCATTAGACTTTATGGTACCCATCAAAATTTACGAGCCTGAGAAAAATTACCCTATTTTTTTAAAAGGGAGAAACATCCCCGAAACATTGAATAATCTTAATGCATTTTTGCCAGAAGAATGATTACAGATGCGTTTTATATTGTTTTTTTTTTCAGGGATGATCATATCGAACAAGTGAAAAAATCGGGAGAGGGCTCATTTGATCTGAAATCCAGAGTTCTAGAGCCTTTTTTAAGTGACCAAAATATTGGAGGGCAGCTAGCTCCCTTCTCACGTTCATTCTTTCCCCAAAGTCACCCGATCCAAATTTTTACATAGCCATTTTTTTTAGCATAGTCGAAGAATATAATAACTATGTCATTGAGGATGACTTCACCTCCCACAGTCCCCGGGGAAAGGGTTGCAAATTATGAACTTTTCCATTGTTTACATAGAACTATGGTTAATGGGAAGTATGCAGACGTTTTCAAAGGGAATTTTTCGTGATGGGGGGAGGGGGGTTACGAGGGAGGATCTTTCCATGGAGAAATTGCTCATGGGGACAGGGAATTTTCCATGGGAGAGGAGCTGAACTTTTCAGTATTATCTGAAGAAAAGATCAGAAATTAAATAAAAAACAAGTTTTTTCCACTGAAAGTAAGGAGCAACATTAAAACTTAAAACGAACAGAAAATATTACGTATAAGAGGGGGTCACCTCCTCTTCAAGGCCTCACTCTTTACACTAAAGTCTAGTTTAGTACTTTTAAAAGAGCTTTTTATCTTTATTGAACGGCCTTTGTAATTCAGGAGTCTTTCTTAAGGAATAGGGATAAAATTCGAAATTTAGCGTAAAGAGCGAGGTAATGAGGAGGTTGCAGCCTCCCCCCTAATATACGTAATAGTTTCTGTTAGTTTTAGGTTTTAATGTTGCTCCTTACTTCCAGTTAAAAAACTTGTTTTTTTTATATTTTGTGTGCAACCAGTGGTTCCCTGTTTTCTATTATTAGACACAAGTACGAGAAATCCTTATATCAATCAAAGATTGATATAAGGAAAAAAAATTCTTACAGATTTGGAATCGGCACATGGAATTATGATACATTTTCATATAGTAGAAGTTTGTTATAGGTCCGTTATGTTACAATTTTTTTCAATATTTGCAAATATAACAATGATTTTAAGGATTTTTTTTTTGTATTATTCCCACCTTAGCACCATTTCTCCAAGAATTAATTATATTCTTCTCCCCTGTAAATCTATATAATGAATGACAACCAGTGATCCATTAGAATCAACATTATAAATGATAGCACAAATATTACAGTCTTTGACCTCAAGCATCAAATAAAGTAGTTAACAATTAAAACCAGAGCCCCAGTCACTATAAATTATGGCTCTGTCTGTTCAAATTCGGTCTTTTTCTTCTTATCTTTTTTTCGAAAAAGTGAACCTAATGCTTGGCTAATTATTTGTAGTTCTCTAAATTTTTTCTTACCCTTTTTCCTTTTTGATTTCAAGGAATACTTACGGATCCAGCCATTTTGGCAGCAGCCTGGTTTGGAGGGAGGAAATTGTGTGGATTGATGTACTTGGAGGAATAGCAAATGTTGGAGAAACTGTATAGAGGATTAGAAATCAACAGAAATACCGTAAAAAACTTGAGAAAGCCACCTTAATAGTAGAAACAGGAGACCACCAAAACTATCACAGTCCCAAAAGTACACTTCTCAGGGATCGAGCAATATTGGACATGCTTAGAACATGGAGCTGATTTTTTTTTATTTCAGCTAATAACCATGCTACTGCGACGAAAATATAGCATCTGGCATTCTACTAGAAAATGAGTTTTTAGATTGGATATTTCGAGTACTACCGCAAGTAGTTTCCCTTTGTTGTTTTGATACAGGAAAAGCCAGCCGATAATCTTGTTTAAGCTAGAACTCTGTCATGTTTCTGTTAATATTGTTATTTACAAAATTGTAACCTCTAAACCCTGATAAGTAATTATTTGTCAATTATATTGCAAGATTTGTGCAAGAAAAAAAGATCATATGGTACTCGTCTAAAAATGTTCCTATCTACTCAATCAGGGTTTATCACAATCTATTAATTTATTTTTAATGAAAGCAAAGGGTTCAATTAACACTCAAAACACATAGAAACTATCTCATACGCTAGGGGGCCGTTGCGGCTAAATCTCTGCTCTTTGCGCTAAACTTTGATTTTTCTCTCAATGCCCAAGAGCGACTTCTTTGACGCTATAAGAATACGACGAAAATATATTTTTTGCTGCAATTTCTCGGGAACTGATGGGGTTGTTTATTTACATTTGCTGTATCTCTAGGTTCAAACATATACTATTTTCTCTTGCAAAACATTGCAGTAAAACAACGGGACTCGAAAATTGCATGATAACACATACTGTAGGGGCCCACACTGGAATAGTAACCACAACCGATTTTAAGCGGCAAAGGTTTCAAAACACCAGAATGGTACTTGTAAGGTCTTGAAAAAGAAAACTCACAGCATTAGACATATATTGTCTTTACGAAAACGCTAAAAAAACGAAATATCAGAACTGTACAGCAAGGTAAAATTCTAAATGATAGACATTTTGCTATCTTGGAAAGTAGTTGAGTTGAGTGATTTTGGGAGCTACGATTTTCGGGGAGACCAATTTTCTATCGAGGAGGTCACCAAAAATTTAGAATAGTCAGACTCTAACTGCAATTCTTACCAACTGGTATTTTACACCTGATCACTTTAGTTTGGATACCAGCTATTTATAATATACATTTCTATTTAGTTTTTCGGCAAAGAGGATAGAGGATACTTTCATCATATTTCCTCAGTTTAAATTACGAGTTTCTTCACATCTTATCTGAAACTTTTTGTGTGCAATTCCTAGATTGCACAATCTTACAAAGTTGTAATTCTGGCAATAATCCATGGTGTTCTCTCGGTCATGCAATATGCAATTTCGAAATGATTTCATTTAGACGTGATAGCTAACAGAAAAAAAACGAAAATGTAGTATATTATATTTGACACATCTTCTGCTGAAATGGGTCATTTTCATTTGACAATAATATTCCCAGAGCTTCCTGTAATAATAGAGGCATCAAATAAATATTAACAACATGAACTTGCAAAACTCTATCGAAAATGAGTCTTCGGAAAGTTCCTAAATGTATTTTTGACCCTGAAGAGACTAGAAGAAATACAATGGGAAGCCTGACGTCACAGATGACTCTCGATGTGACCTCACGATACTCTATTGAAAATGAGTCTTCAGAAAGTTTCTAAAATGTATTTTCTGACGCTGAAAAGACAAGAAGAAATACAATTGTTGCAAGTGTTTTACTTCATCATTTATTACCAATTTTACGAAAAAAAGAAGCAAAATACAGCCCTAATACCTCATGGTTTATAATTTGAGTAACAATTAGACTTTGTGGAATAAAAAAAAAAAAATGCAAAATAAGCATTGTACTTTCTTTTTAATCCTTTAAGCTTCCTTTAAAAAGTCAGAAATATAATGTAAAACGTTATTCCTAAAATCTCTTTTATAGATACGGAATTGGGATGAAAGTTAATGGCATAAAAAGAAAAAAACAAAAAAAGTGATAAAATTTCCTAAGTTTATTTTCAAAATGCCCTATTTAAATTATTTTGCACTACTGGTGCTGCAATATATTCTTTGTAAATGCTTTTATGCATACCCAGAAAGTTAGCGGTCGTTACTAGTTCTTTTTATTTATGAGGTTTGTTAGTATCTACTTGAATTGATTCCTCTCTTATTCTGGAAAGCTACTGAAATGCAATTATCAAATGAACATGTCACATTTCAACAAAATAAGCAAAAAATAATAGAGACTGCATTTTCATTTTTTTTTTCCTGTTAGCTATCACTTCTAAATTAAATCATTTCGAAATTGCACATTGCATAATCGAGAGAACAGCATGGATTATTGCCAGAATTACAACTTTGGAAGATTGTGCAATCTAGGTATCACACACAGAAACTGCAGATAAGACACGAAGAACCATATATTTTGAACTAAGGTAATAGGATGGAAATATCCACTTTTCCTAAAAAGTGAAATAGAAAAGCATATTTCATATAGGAGGCGTCCTAATTAAAACACATTAGATGCGGAATGCCGGCTTAGAGCAATAACAGTTAGAGGCTACTATGTGAAATGTAGAATCATCCTGTATATACTTTTTCTTATAGGGCATTGACTGAGGTAATTTTCTACCATACAGAAGATGTCTACAGCTTTCAGACGGTACCAGTCGATAACGCAATACTTCTAACCATATTTGGTGCATGGAACTCGAATTTATAAAAAGTAGACATGTTGGTTTTGGACGTCCGAGAGAATGGGCGGTGCTTCCACTATCCCCGAATCGTCGGCGATTTCTTCGAAAGAAAACTTGTCTCCACGGAAATCTAAGCTCCCAAAATCAAAAAATTTCACTAAGTTTCATCCAAACTTGTTGGGTTAATTGCAGAAAACGGTTCCTGTTGGCGCAATCTCAACAAACTCAGTAATAGACATTTAAGAGTAAAGGCTTACCCATATTTTTCTGGTGTAAATCTTCTAGATTTCGGAATTAAATTGAAAAACCATTCAAAAACCAGCACTTGATGAGATCGTAAGATAAAAAGGTTCGATAGAGTCTCACTACATCTTGCTAACTAAAACACAGAAAAAGAATTGAATACTAGGTTCGTGTAAGAAAACTTCTCCTTCTTCTTGAAACCACCACCTGGGGTCCAGATCAGGCATTTTTCAGTTCAAAAAAAAATTTTGGGATGAATTCTTAGCTTTTTCATCTTCATCTTACCAAGCACAATCAAGTAAGAGGGAAGCGATTCTTAGGCTGACCTTGTAAAACTATACTATATGATATCAGTAACTGGACAATCTGACGGAATATTCGTCTTTCTTTCTTTGCTGGCAGCTTGATATTTAGTAAATCACTCATGTCAGACATTAATCTTGGGAAAATCTTTCTTACCTTGCCTATGATAAACACAAGGAAGATTTACAAAACGGAAACGCTGTAATTTTTGTCCAAATTTGAACATTTTGACGTTTTCAAATGTGCATCGTAAAAGGTATGAAATAAAGAAGAGGTCTGTATTGTAGACGTAATAGGTGGTAGGTGGGTCATTTTTTTTTTTTTTAGGGTCACCAGCAGAGCAGACGCTGAGTAGAAGAAATGCTCCGATAATATAAATTCATAATGGAGTGTAACAATTTCTTGGCAAAACTGTTCAACAACAACCAACCATGGATGGTAGTTTTCACACGTAATTACCACTTCATTTCTCTTTGTACCTCGTAAGCTAGTAAAAAGATCATGAAAACTCTTTAAAACTTGTATCGCTTGTGAAAAAGTTAGCTGGTAACTGCATTTTACAAACCCGATGTTAACACAAAAATTCCGTCTCGTTTACCAAAATCCCGATATATTTACTGAATAAAAAAATTTTTTTTGACTGTTTAAGACACAAGCTTAAATCTTATTTAGCGAGGATCCCTAACAATACCTTGAAGATTATCTATACATTTAGTAAATCTTGTCAGAAACCACTTGACCTGTTATGTCTTCATTTATCTCCTCTAACCATAAAGCGATACGCCCATTGTTACGAAAATATTATTTTATCCCTGATTTTGTCACCAGAATTCCATTTCATCCCCTAAAAATCCAACCACCTCCCTGCAATTTTCAAAAAAAGGAAAGCGGAAGAGCCAACGATGATAGAAACACAATAAAGCTCAAGGCTTAGTTGTTAAAAAATGTGCTTTGAACAATCCAAATATACCAATAATCTACTACCAGATTGAACAACTCATCACAGCACCTAGCCAGCAGAAGCCAACATAGCCCATCTTGTTCAAAGCTTCATTGTTTTAAAAAAGAAACAAAAAGCCATAGCCGGATATTTAAAGCACATAGCCATCCATGGAATCCTACATTGAATTTCACAGTGAAATACCTTATCCTACGAATATACTTCCTACTCCTATGTCTGTTCACCAGTTTTCCCTCGTTTGATTTTTACTTAGTTATTCCATCCCTAACCAATAATCGGTATGATAAAGAAAACTATCAGGTGAGATACCATTCCATTGTTTTCTGTGTTAATACTCTTGTCTGTACATAAGTAGAGGTATCTAGACAGATGTTAAACAGTCATTCGCGTGCGATGCTACAGTAATTTTGATTGTCGTCTGGCGATCCAGCGAACGAGTAAAGCTTTAGAGTTTTATTCTACAATCCATTAATGTTCAACCATTGAAAAGGTTCCTTTTTAAGCCCTTGCATAACTTTCTTTTTGCATTATTTTACATGATAGAAGGATTCAAAGCACCGAATTGTCAGTGGGTATAGCCTTGCAGAGCACAATGAGTAATATTTGCCCTCTTTGAAGTTTCTATTTTTAGTCAGAATTAAAAAATAAAAAAGCAAAAACTTTAAAAAAGTAGAAGATTTTTTAAAAACCGTCAGGTTGCTGAATTCAATTTAGTTTTAATGACATCAACAAAAGAAGTACTAACTTAAAATAACTGTTTGAAAATCCATGTTGAGTAAAAAACAGGACAAGAATTGCATAAATATTGTCTATTCTCTGCTAAACCACCACAAAAAAAAAAAAAAAAACCTCAAGAAAAAGCAACTTCAAGAAAGTTCAAGAAAAAGCACACACAAGCCAAAGGAGGGAAAAGTATAATATTTCAACGTGGCATCAGAACCGCTACTTCATGACAAAACTTGGTGCCTAAACTTTCCTAAAAAAATAGAAAATCAAATTTGAGTTTGTCAGAACTAATTTATTTTTTCTCAGGTACGTACAAGCAGTAAACACAAGACCAAAAGTAGTAAGAGACACGATTCTTGCCAAAAATCTTTAGTCCAGGGACACAAGAGAAAAACAAATTATTCTAAAGTGAATTAAAAGTTTTCTGGCACCCAAGTCGTATTATGGAGTAGCAGAATTGAGACAGGGACCTTTTGGACCAAAAATCCAGAGTCAAAATATATGTGCTATCATCAGCTTTGCAGCTTCATTTTCCGATTTTTGACGTCACTGGTCACTTCTATCTCTCAAGGTTGATCTATCATTAAGATAGGCAGTCTCAGTCTGATATGTAATAACATATTTTCACAAATTCTAATTTGTAGTTTAAATCACCAGTCATTAAAAAAAAAAAAAAAAAAAAAAAAAAAAAAAAAAAAAAAAAAAAAAAAAAAAAAAAAAAAAAAAAAAAAACTGTTATTGATTATATCAACATGAAAAGTGGAAAGACCAGATGTTATATTAAAGAGAAATTATAATTCTGGCTAATTTTCTTCAGAGCAGTTATACAAATAAAGACTAATTACATTCATTTTTAATCAGTTTCATTAGACTCTTTTATTTTAGATTTAGCATTGTCATTTTCTTCTCTAGCTTGTAGACTAAAATTAGAAGTTGTGGTACAATCTATTTGTAACCAGGGTAGCAAGCCACATTTATGACATAGAAAGCTCCGACTTGATTAACTTATCAATCTTATCCTACTGTCAAACTACATATGGACCTCACTAATTCAAAATAAATAGACCATAGTATTACCAACACCTTGCTTCTTTAGTGACAAAAAAGCTTATAGAAAACTAGCAGGTTGGTCCTTAGGTTCTCACAAAACGAACATTGGCAGAAATATTGACCGGCGCGATCTGCTTTGGGACTGATTGCCAGGGAAAATGAATATCTTTTAACGTTTTTAAGGTCTGCCTAATAAGTAAAACTTACACGCCAAGAAGAGAGATATTAGGAGTTAGATATTTTATAGGGAAAAAACCTTTATAGTTTGCTGTGCAGAATATGGAACTGTGATTCATAAGATCAAATAGTATCGAATATTTTTTTCTCAGATTAAGTTTGTATTGCATAATCTTATTGCTTCCCTCTAAAATTAGAAAAATGAACTCTTTAATTCTATACATTAAAATAAACACATATCTTCTAGAAGTCAACGTTAAATTAAAGTTCAACCAATAAATCGTCGCCAAATAAGGTGCTGGTATCTCTCTCTCTCTGATGAGCCCTATTTGATAGTATGTTGTCTTTTATTGTTTGGTTTTCTAATTGAACTTTACTTATTTTTTTGACAAATTGAAGCATTCTCTTTTATGGGGTGCTATAATTTTTTGTTCACTATCTAACTTATCATTGTGTAGACATTCTGCCAGCCTTCCTATATCCGTAGTGCTTATTTATTGGAAAAAAGCAATACTACAGGGTTTTCTATGCTTGAAACGGCTTTAAACATATAGGAATGCTTTACACTTAACGATATTTGTGAAATTGATCTTGGATTTTATCAAATGTTTGGTAAAGTCTGGTTACAAACCATCAACTTTTTAATCTTTGAACGCTTCAATATATATTTTGACCATGACCACAATGTTTCATAGCCTTTGTAGAACAAAATGTACATATTTTTGATGGAGACAAAAAGATTTCATAAGTGAAAAATACACTCTTACACTCTTTTTGGCACACTTTAAGTTTGGTAGTATATTTTGAACAATGGTGCTTGAGAAATATTTTCTTTCAACAACTAATAAAACCATCATGTTTACCCTACCTCAAACCACGAATTGAAAACTGTTAGTCAGAATATATTTAAGAGACAAAAATTATCAGTCGAGATGCCTCGTGTTAGTTTCTAAAAACTATTAGAGAAGTATCGATCGTATCTGTTTTCAGTTTTTCATTAAGATGAAACGTTTTAAAAGGGATCGGTTCAGAGAACTCTTTTCAAGAAAATAACAAAATATAGTAACGACATATTAGCAGAAGAAAGTCAATTTTGTTATCTGAACAAAATTGCAACCTTTGCAACCCTACAACTAGCAACCTTTCACTCGGTCGCTAGGATTTACCGAGTACTGTCAATAGTATCCAAAGAAGTGCCCAAGAATATTAAGATTGAAACTGTATATTTTTGTAGTGCTTCTATTGCAACACAACAACAAAAGTAGGAGCTTTCAACATAACTGAATCCAAAGTAAAACCACGGTATGCGATAGATTAATTCAGGTACACAATTTACGCGTAAGCGCTGGGTGATTCTCCTGGCAGTAATGCTAGAGTATCTGTTTTGGATTAGTTATAACATTGTTCGAGACGGTTTTCTTTCATATGTAAATGTTAAGACAGGAGTTCTTTCTAAGCCTTCTTTTTTCCCGTGAAAACACCACTCAATTTTTACTGTCAATAAAAAACATTAAACTTGATTTAAAACAAGCGATCAAAGCTGTAGAAATTATTCAGAACTTTAACAGCAATTCCGGGCGAAGCTGATTCTCCAAGGAAAAGGGCCGCAGTTTATTTTTCTAAATTGTCGAAAATAGTCACTCTTGCAAAATTTTACGACTAAGATGCCAGTGCACAACTACAAAAATTCTAGAAAAATTTGATGTCATAAATGTCCTTACCTGAATAAAATACAACATGAAGAACACAATACATTTTTTAAATCATACACCAAAATAAAAAAAATTTCTAGCCATTTAAAATAGAAGCAGTGTGAAAACAGGAACCACACATAACAAGAAAAATAACCAAAATTTATAGAGCATATAATTTTTAGCACTAGCCAAAATACTTTACTGAAGTATTCTAATATATAGAAGAACGAAAATCAGACTCTTAATAAAAAGTATACCCTCTAAGATGGCAGTTTGGACCAAGGTCATAAAACGGTTGCGCTTAGCCCATGTTTTGACTAGGCGTGTATCCAAGAGAAGGCTGCAATCACTGCCAGCATCTTCAACCTATATAAACTACTAAGAAACATAACCTCCACAGTGTCCTAAAAAAACAAAAAGAAAAAAAAATCCCCAAAAAATTTTTAACACCACATTTCTATTAAACACCTGCATGTTATGCATTTTAGATTAAGAGTGGAACATAAAATGGCGTTTTCCATGGTTGTTGAAAGCTTCAAAATATTCTTCTAATGTTTATTAGCATTCCGACTTAATATATAACCTCTACTTTCTAATATCAGATGCAGGGAAGGGCCAAACTTGTACGCTTTGACTTGTCTTCTTTCGATTTAATTGAACTTGAACTTTCACTTCATATTTTGAACGTAGTCTAATGCCCAAGTCAGACCATAGTGACAGTTTTTCATGGAAGCAGAATTTCGCGCAACAACATCGCAACATATACTAAACGGTTTTCAAACCATTTAATCGTCATTCAAATTGCCCATTTCTCCAGCACAAAAATCAAAACACTAAAATCAACAAAAAGCCCGGTTCATTTACAAATTGTGTTTTTTTTTCGTAAGTCACGACTGTAGTTTGGCCTGGGCATAAGTGTATTAAAGTAGCTAGTCCAAACTTTTAAGATGTGGACAATGCATGCATTCTTGAAATTATTTAGAAATGATACCTGTACCATTGTTAAAAACAGATGGGTGTCAATACATTTAAGGTCTAAAAACCCTACAATTGGAAACTAAAAAGCATAATTTCCCTTTTTTGTGTGTTTGCCAAACCACAAATAAAATTCGTTTGTGAAATGATCTCTTAAGCTTAAACTGTTAACCAAATTTTTAGTCAGTCTTTTGTCACTCAATCCACGAATGCTCAGAAGCTTCAAGAGCAAATAAAGTAAAAATTCTGATTATTCTACTGAGCCTGAAAGAAAACATCTATTACCATAGAAAACTTTTTTTTACTCATAAATTTTATGTTAGCATCAGGGGCCTTTAATGTATGCCTATATTTTTTACTGTAAACTTAATGTAGCCTATACTTATATTTTTCTTCTTTTAGTATTTATTTATGGATATGATTTGGAAGCACTCACAATATACAGCTTTTTTTTTTTATAAGATTGCGTTTACATTTCATAATACCAATTGAAATATCTTCATTTTAACAAAATTTCCTTTTGAGAGAAAGAACAAAAGTCAAAAAATTCCTTTACTCCTATAATCTAAAGACAAATGAAGATATAAAATTAACTTCATTCCATAGTCCACGGTCTCAGACTATTTTAGCCAAGATACTAAAAGTTGACAAGTTCAAAACAGCTTTTACAAACTGGTATCAAATGAATCAATCACTACCAAGGCCAAAAAGAGGCACTTGTTGGTCTTCGCCTGTTTCTTCCTCTCCCTCTGCATTATCCCTTTTTACTCTCCCAATCAAATCATCCTTGTCAGCAAACCAAGGATGAGCTAAAATATCTTCCGCTGTCAAACGTTGAGTAGGGTCACGAAGCAGAAGGTTACGAATCAAGCATTTGGCATGGTGTGACATATCATCAGGCAATTGATAGTAGCCTTGGACTATTTTAGAAAACAGTGCTAGTGGATTAGGATCATTGAACGGATATCTGAAAAGACAAAAATTATATTTTACAATATAGAATTCCAAAGAGTAATACTCAATTTCCGTGACTTTGATCGTCAATCGAAATCCTTTATTGTCAACAGACACTCATTCGAAATGTCCATAAATACAAAGTTTACAAGTAGGACACTGAGGACAATCAAAATTGCAGAAATTGAACAAGTAACATTGTAAGCAGCCTGTTTGTCGAAAATTATTCAATGGTTGATTCAAATACAAAAAATAGGGTTTTTCAGAATGTCACCAGATCCTAAAAACAAAAAATGGTGCATAATATCATTGCCATACCTTTTTAAAGCTCGCGTCTATTTGACCTCTCTGGAGGAGGGGAAAGTGGCGCAGTAGTACCTAAATGCTTGTCAAGAGCACATTTAAAGGAATAGGATGTCGGCTCCATACAGAACTTGGTGGGAGCAAGAGCTGTTCTTTTTATGGTCTTGTCCGACTTCTTCGGGGGTACTGGTTTGAAATGTCTTGTCTTACACCTACTTTCTAAAAGGGCTGGAAGTATTGATTTAACCAAACTCCAGTGAGAGTTTAGGGTGACTGCGGTCAATAGAATCTTTATGAGGGATGGGCTACAGTGTTAACATCCATATCCATAAGAAGGGCTTATTGGAATTTCAAGTAGATTTTGTGTTTAGAAGATTGGTTTTAATTACACCAATAGGGCGTTTGAATCGGATCCGATAGACTGTGTCACGTGTGTTGATTCACAACTGCGACATGTGGGTCACAGTTGTTGTAACTCTGGTCTCCGGAAAAACTCAGAGGCAGCCAGCGCATCGAGGAATACGCAGGAAAATCATGAAGTTGCTAACGATAACCAAATCAAAATACTAGATATATTTAGGCATAATTAGCCTTGACTATTTCATAATGAAAGAAAAAGTGCAAAAGCAAGAGTATGCCACCTTTCAGAAGATTCCAGACTGCATCCCAATAAACTTAGATTTTTAATTGACATCCAAATTTTAACAACTGAAAATTAAGCTTTTTTTTATTCTCCTGGGTAAGACTGCACTTTGAGCTGCATGGTTAGGTTTTATTGCAGCCCATGCTAAAGCGCCAAACTTTTTTCTCTTATCGGTTTCCCATGCTCTTTGTACTAGTCGTTATGAAAAGATGGGTGCTAGAGTTGACAGTTTAAACAAGCCAAAAAAAAAAAAAAGTTATGACCAGTTGGAATAGATTTGGCTTGTTTTTTATCGCATTTTGCCAAGAAACGTGCAGCCATTTTTTAAACTCGCAGTTGATTTATCTGCTAGTGTTTCTAGCATCTCTTGTTCTCAGTTTAAGCATTGTTACGAATCCGAATCAAAAGATAGTATACTTTCAGATTAATGTTCAAGGTGCGTGCAAAAAGACGTGGGTCGATCTATACACAGAAAACACAAATGAACAAGAGGTCACGGGCTGTATTTTTTGTGCAGTTAGTAGAACACCAAACTTGTGATTACAAAATAGCCGTAGAGTTACTACAAAATAGACGATTACGCAATTAGTTTCAGACACTTTTAACAAGGGTTAGGGGTTAGTAATTAGTTCCATCTATTTTTCTTCATATACAATTATTCAACAGTTGTTATCTGATAAACCAAATTCTAAATAATAATAGGTAAAAATGAGGGATGTTTAAGTTATACAAACAAAAAAAAAACTTCAGATCCAGAGTGAGAATCTAGCAATTATACAATTTTTGTTTATTTTTTGTTCAATCGGATAACACTTGTATTCTCAAGATGATTGAGGGTTAAATCTACAGCCCCTCTGCATTTCGGGATAGAATGGACTAAATATACTATTACTATCTGCGGTTTTGAGGCGAAGATAGCGTAAAACTGTTGATGATAATAAACTTCTAGAGTACAACCATTGACTTGTGACCATATCCTTGGGCTGGTTAAGGGAGGGGGCTTAAACAGAGATGCAAACCCACTTAGGGATGGAAAAATTGATTTCTAGGGTTGAATTGGAGGGGATCGAATCCTTTTGAAGGATTCAAGGGACTACAAACCCTGAGAACGGCAGGAAACCCATGATTCAGTTGAATGTCGTTTTCAGTTGAATTTTCTACATATGAATTTTTATCGTAGGGATACACGCCATAAGCACAGTTTTAAGCATCCATTTTTTTTAAATATGGCAATATTGCAATATTGCAGGGGTTTTTCTTTATTTTTCCACAGAGCGCTGGCTTCTTTTGTTTTATCCTAAATTCGTTAATATTCGTGGCTAAATTTGCTGGTGTGGTTTGCTCGCAGAAGAAAATTAACAATTCCAACCCTAATACTTTCTCAAGACTTATTACATTTCATTTTCATTTCAGTCAAGTTAAATTTTTTCTCTAAGAAATGATTCGAACATTAAGGATTTGTTTATTATTATTATTTTTTTTGCTCTATTATGTCTTCTTTGACTTACTTAAGTACAAAATACAAAAGACAAAGCTTCTAAAAAGCATTAAGGAGGAATTACACTAGAAGTAAAACGCTGTCTCATTGTCTAATAATACACAACGGCCATCCAAAATGAAAAATCATAACGGATTCCCTGCGAAAAAAAGTTTTAAATATCATTTGCAGATAAGATTATTGGGTCGACTAGATCGATTAAAAACGCCTGAAAGTTGGTAAATGTGAATTTTTCCTATTGTTGTTTTAAACACAATTTTACCATCCTTTTCCATACATCTTGCAAGTTCCACCGCAATTACTCAGAACATGTTTGTGTACACTACTGCTACCATTAACAATTTACTACAGAACCAAGTCACCTGAGGCCAACACAGCTACGCACGCTACTCCTCCACCCAATTTATTCAAAACCTACCTTTTTACAACTCCAAGAAGTGCTCATTTCCCATACATCTTTCCTTAAGACATCCTCCCACCCCATATCGGAGTGACTAGATTTTCGTTTGCCCCTAGACAGTTACCCGATAGGGACAATCTATCATCCTTCACCCGCAGAACGTGTCCTATCCATCTGAACCATTTTCCCATTAAAGCCCTAGAAAGCTGGATAAAACCATATTTTTCATATAACTTACTGTTTGACAAACTATGAGTCAGACGGGTACACAGACATTCCGTAGACAATTCCTCTGAAAAACATCTAATAAATCTGACTCCGTGTCTCGGAGCCCCCAAATTTCAGAACCATACCTGACCACTGTCATCATTGTAGCTTCCAATGTTCTAATCTTGGTGCGCTGACTTATCTTCCTATTCTTACAAACTTTTTACGACTGTAAAAAATACAATGGGTCTTGGCTGTTCTACTTTTTAAATCTTCACTTCACCCACCGTCTTTACTAATAATGCTACCTAGGTGAGTGAAGCTGTCCACTTGATCGATCTTCTCGTTACCTAACATCACCTATTCACCTTCACTTTTTCTTAATCTTAGCGACTTAGTCTTCTCAACATTAATTTCCAAATCTATTCTTGCACCCTGAACTCGCAAAACCTCTAAAAATTAATCAATTGTGGCAACATTTTCATCAAGGAAGCTTAAATCATTAGCACAATATAAGTCTAGAATAGTTTTATTTCCCCGATTAATTCCGTATTCTCCCCTTACCTTGGCTGCGCTCCTTAGGACAAAGTCCATCAAAATGATTCATATAAATAGGGATGGGACGCGAACCTGCTTAACTCCAAATTAAACACGAAACCAGCTACTAATCCTACTTCCTACCATAACTAGAACAATGTTATTTTCGTACATAAAACAAATCACTTTAATACATTTATCTGGTATACCGTACAAGGATAGGACCTTCGCTAAAGCTCTTTATCAGATGAATCGAACGACTGCTCAGAATCTATAGAACTGAGGACTAAAGAGGCTTGATGACTCCGGCGCTTCTAAATTATTCATCTAAGAGTGAAAATTTGGTCGAAGCAACATCTTCCTCCCCTAAAACCACATTGTTCTTAATTAAAACTTTATCTACAGCATCTCTATGTCTAAACAGTACCATCATACTAAGTCATTTGTTACCTACAGAAATCAAGCTAATGTCTTTATAATTACTATACTCACTCTTATCATCTTTCTTATAGAGGGGTTTAATTCGGGTTTCCTAAATCGCTAAAATCGCTATGTGCTTGCACTTTTTCAAAAACCATATTCATAATCTTCAGTAACTTGTCTCTAACTTCATAGCCACAATATTATATATATATAAAAAAAAAACTCATTTACCAAACTATCAGCACCTGGGGCCTTATGATTTTTTAATTCGTCCTCTCACAAAAATCTTCCTTCACATCCAAATTGTCACAAACTTTAACGTTATTTTCTATATCTTTTCCTGTAACTCTATCAAGGTTGAGCACTTTATCAAAATGTTCTACCCATCTCTCTTTAACTCTTTGTTTATTAGTAATTGTAGTCCCGTTCCTATCTTTAAATGGGACAAGTCCAGATTGACTATTCCCTCCCGATTTATTAACGTGCTAGTACAATATTTTACTATTACGCCGCATGGCTGCATTTTCCCGGTCTTCAGCAGTTGTATCCACGTTCTCTACTTCAAACCTCCGTAATACATATTTTAATGCCTTCTGTCCTGTGGTGGCGCAGTGGGTTTGACCTTAGCTTGGTAATACGGGACCCAGAGATCGAATCATGCTGCAGCCTTGCACTACAGGGCCGACGCAGGGACCTTAGTAGTCAAGAAGCGTCGTTAATCTGATACAATACAATGCCTTCTCCCCTCTCTTTACAATCATCTTATTTTCATGTGATGTATCACCCAAATAATTTTTGTACACGCCCCTCTTCCTCTCTATCAAACATGAACATTTTCAATAATATTCCTAGCTGCGTTTCTAACTTTCTTCCCTAGGACAACATCGAACAACAACAACAACTGACTTCCTTACTCTTAACATTGACTTTCTGGGCACGTCCTGGTCAAATTATATAGCAAGTTCTTGTTTGTTTTACATTTGTCCTCTCTCTTCCCAGGAAAAGAAATGCATTTCTGACCTCCAATTTTTTTTTATGATATACCCTCTGCAAACACACTCTCTCATCAGCAGTTGTCAGGTAAAAACGCCGGGTGTGTACGCTTTCATTCAATTCCATAGGCCAACACCTCGGCACGGCTTAGGAGTTAAAATAAACGATCGTGTATTATGCCGTTCGTTGACTTTAGTAATAACGAACGGCTGCATTACTGACACCGACGTGGGTTTTACTGAGTTTTTTCACTATTATTTTTTTTATACCGCCCAATGTGTACCGCGCAATACTATCCTATACACCTCTAAGAAACACCCGGTAAAAAACAAACAAAAACAAATGTTTCTTGGGCCATAGTCACTTTGTTGCCTACAATTAATTTTTTCAAAAAATGCATGGAAGAAAAAGAAATACTCTTTGCTAGAGACAGAGCAAAGTACCAAATTTACACTTTCGAATAAAATAAATTTGTGATGACCTGACGACCTAAATCTGAAAGTAGACCTGTTTTCAAATTAGAATGGTGATCAAATATCCGGTATAGCGCAACCCATTGGTTGAGCCTATGTCATAGAATATTATCACGAGGCGCTTTTCTTTATTGCTGGGATTGCACCCCAGATTTTAATCCAAGAAGGGGGGGATTCCACCGAAAGTTTTTAAAGGTTCTCAATTCAGAGGCGTGATTCATCAGAATTTCGGGGAAAGAGAAGAAATGTGGTTTTGAAAATTTCGGAGTCTTCTCTGACTTCATATTCACTCAATCTTATTACAATCCTTTCATGATAATACATACTTTTTGGGAGCAAACTGTCAAACGTTTCTATTTTCATGCCAACGACACGAAAACGTTAAAGAGTAAAAAAAGGAAAAAATAGTAATACGAGCATGCACATATTTTCCAAAATTGCATTTTGCATCTTTTTTCATCCGTTCAAACAAATTCTGTTACTCTCTTAAAGAGGCTATGCAGCCTGGAGCCAGGTTACATTCATCTCCGTTCCTTTAGCACCTAACTACTCTTTCATATAAAAAATATTCAAGACTGCTTATGATACTTGAACCTAATATGAACTATCAAAACTCTAAAAAAACAACAAAGAATAAAACAATTAAGGGCGTAACCAAGGACAGTTCACTGGGTTTGGAGTAGGGACTTACGCAGGAATTTATTTCTCAAGTAGACCGATGTTTCTTTGTGGGCATATATTCAGAAGAATTTCAAAAATTGAGCGATATATACCACAAATGTACGAATTTATAAGAAGAATCATTAATATGTTCAAATTTATTGGAGAAAGGGAACAGTCTCGAAGACCCCACCCTAAGTACATGCCTGGTCGATAATTTTCCTGATCTTTCTTCCATAACTATACGTTTTGATAGTAATATTTGCTAATGTAGCATCAATTACACTCTAACCCATTAATTTAAATTCGAAGCCCCAATTCCTATCATGAAATGCAAATTCTGGCTACGCTCTTGGATGATACCGTACTGAATCATTCCATTGGAAACAACTACCTTTCGTTTGAGCAAGTAACAAATCAATCGATGATGGTTGTTTTATAGCATCACTTAGAATCAGTGCACATTCCAGTCATAAATCTAGTTATTAAGGTCTCAGATACGTCAATTTCTCCTCAAGAGTTGCATCGATGGGTGATCATCTATTTCTTTTCGAAGCTGCTATTTGTAGAAGATAAAGATTTAATCTCTGATCCAGGAGTAATGCTCATAGAGATCACTATGACCAAACTACTATATCAGACAAAATCTAAAGATATCTTTACGCGCAAAGCATTGGGCATCAAGGCATCACCAGAAATTTATTTTAACTCCTGCCACAAGAAGTAAGCATGCTTGAAATTCGCAAAGCCAGATCAAAAAGTAACGGCGTCATCTAAGACAGAAAACAATTCATTATAGGAGAGTATATAAATTTTTTGACAGGGTTATATGCAAAGTATAGTGTCTCACAACATGGAGGTCGAACGCTCTAGGCTAAAGACAGGGTTTTTCCCTTAGGGACCACAAGTTCCAAAATATATCTATAACATAAATAGTGACCTCACAGGCAAAATTAGAAGAGAAAAAAAAATGAGGAAAACTTCTGTACTATTTAGTATCGGTTGTATCGAACACCGTTGTAGTGATTTTTTTTTTACCCCAAAGACATTTCCGAAATGCACCAGGGTATAAAACCAAAAGTTGAAGAAAGTTCCAAACATGAAGACCCATCTTTACTCTCCCTTCAGATCTTAAAGAAGAATGAAAGAGCAAAACTATTAGCAAATTATGAGTCTACACGAACAACTAAATGAGATTGTGGTAGCAGTCACAGTTCGGCCAAGGGTAGAAGATACGACTATCATGCGGAAACGAACATTTTAGAAAAAGAACAGAAATTGAAGATTAATCATGGTTGCAGCAACAACTGCAACCTAATGAAGAGCGAGCCACAGCCCAAAGTAAAAAAAAAAAAAAGTTTAAAAAAAACTGTCCAGTAGGAAAAAACTGCCATTGTAATTGATTCAGAAATGGTAACTATTATTTCCATTAATCTTCATAGTAAAATTTAATTTGGAAACGGAATCAGAGAATTTTTTAAAAATAGCTGGAAACACCTAAAAAATGGCGCTGGATCGAAATGAAAAGGACATCAATGAAGTCATCATTGCCGAAAACCCCGTGCAGCAAACTGGCAGCCTCCTCCTCCCAACCTGAACAAAATGGAAAAATCATGGATTTATTTTAGAGAGCCGGCGTTTACCAGTAGTATCATCTCCATGGTTTTAAAGACATCCCTATCCCTACTTTTAAACGCAGCCCTACCCCTGCTTTGAAACGAAGCCCTATCCCGTCATTCTATGACAGCTAACAGGTGTATGTTACGTTATACGGAATGTTTTCTAAGAGACGCAGGTGCATGTTACGTAATTGGGGATGTTTTTCTATGGATGTTATGCTTAAAAATACCTAAGAGTGTAGGAGAAATCTTCAGGGGCTTCCTTTTTCCAGGATTTCTAAGATTGTTACGTCAGAGTTTCTTTAAAAAAACCTTCAGAGGCTTCTTTACCCTAGGATTTCTTTGGGTTTTACCTAATAGAGACTGTTTAAAAAACCTAAGAGATCCCCTCAAATCAGGATTTCTAGGATTCTTACATAAAAGAGTCTCTTAAAAACCTTCAGGATTATTTAAGATTGTTACGTCATAGTTTCTTTAAAAAAATCTTCAGGGGCTTCTTTACCGAAGTATTTCTTTGGATTTTACCAAATAGAGAGTCTTTAAATAACCTACGAGATTTCTGCCAAATCAGAATTTCTAAGATTATGACATAACAGAGTCTTTTGAAAACCTTCAGGGGTTTCCTTACTCAAGGATTTCTAATTTTGTTACGTCGTAGTTTCTTTAAAAAACCTTCAGGAGCTTCTATACCCTAGGATTTCTTAGGGTTTTTCCTAATAGAGAGTCTTTAAAAAACCTACAAGACTCCCACCAAATCAGGATTTCTAAGATCTTTACTTAATAAAGAGCCCTTTGAAAATCTTCAGGGGCTTCCTTACTCCAGGATTTCTAAAATAGTTACGTCATAGTTTTCTTTAAAAATAACCTTCAGGAGCTTCTTTACCCTAGAATTTCTTTAGATTTTACCTAGTAGTTTCTTTAGAAATACCTACGCCAAATTTTGTTTAGTGCCAAATCGGGAAAATCTAAATATTGGTTGTTACAAGGTCTAAGAATTTACCCACGGGAATAGGGTGGGCTTTTATTACCCTAAATTTTGGACGGAAGAAGGCCAAATAATATGGCAATCAGCGATCCATTTCTAAACGAGTCGACGGGTTAATATAGATTTTTGTATCTTGGCCGAACCTCTTCCCCTTCTTTGTAATAGGTTAAAATTTTGTTTAGTACCATATTGGGAAAATCTAAATAATGGCTGTTACAAGGTCTTAGAATTTAGGCACGGAAATAAGTTGGGCCTAACATGGAGGCAGACAGGTGAAAAAAAAACAATTTTTTTACGAATCTTGTGGTTTATGTTTCTGTAATGGTAGCAAAGGGGCTAGGTCAAAATTACACATAGAAGCTTTATTATCCTAAATTCTGGACGGAAGAGGAACACATTATGACAATCTGAAAGCCATTTCTAAACGAGTTGGCGGGTAGATAAAACTGCATGCATGGCTTCAAAGATAATGTATTTCAGCATTAGTGTTTATATACTTCATGCACTAAAAAAGTCTCAAATGCAGAAAACGAATGAATTTATACGTATATATGTTATTACTATGTATTGCACATAAATTTACGTTTATTAGCTGTCCTTGTCATTGAAATTTTCCTGTCTGGATTATGCTAAAACCATGGTAGGATTTTTTTCAAAATTAACAAAAATTCCCTTTTATTTTGAAGGTCAGTCTGAACCAAAAGACAAAAGGAGACCCCCATGTGTATGAATTTTTTAACCCCTTCATGCATAAAAAAAATGCACGGTTTCGTAAGGGAGTACAATTGTTTCTGTCACAAAAGAAGAGAATACATCCCAGGACTTAGTCAAGGCTCTGAAAGTCATTGTGGTGCTTACAAGTACCACATATTATCACAATCTGCGAGCCATTTCTTAACGGATCGAGGGGGCAAATAAAATTGCTTGCATGACTTCTAAGCAAGGTAGTATTTGTTTTCTTTTGGAGGGGGAGGGTACAAAAACATCAAATCTGCTTATTTACATTTTATTGTGTTTTTACGAGTCTGACAAAAAATTTCAAGGAAGTTAAACCACCTGTGGATACGGCCATGCTTCTAAGAAACTATTTCAGAATTAAAGTTAATATATTCCACCGATTTAAAGGTATCAACTGTCTAACCTGAATGAACTTACGAATTTATAGGGTTTTCTTCAAACTTTCCCAAAAACTTACATTTATTTTAGTTTTAAATGTATTTAAATTTCACCTGATTCCTGTCCCCACCCCTCTCCAGTCCATTTTTCAATCATAACTCATTTTTCAACGAGTAGGGTAAACTCAATAAAAAATCAAGGTTTTTAAGAAGTTTCTTTTAGCTGCTCAAGTATTTACTTTGTCAGCGAAGTCCCTCCTCAGACGGTCCCCTCTCGAAAAACCCTCCCCGCGTATAAAATTTTCCTCGATGAAAATAACCTCATTTCGTAAAATTACCAGTTTATTTAAAATCCTTTCTCACTCGTTCTTTTTATTTTTCCTCCGTCAAGGTACAAGGCATTTTGCACAGAAAAATTTGCTCCGATACATTCATTTGAGAACTTCAATCAATTCTTACTCCCTTCTTACTGGTCAAACCACAAATTTCGATGACAACTAGTCACCTGGAAGAGTTCGCTAATTGTTAGTTTCCAGCTAAAATATTACAGATTCTTGCCACTGGATTACGTAATCTCTATGCTTCTAATTTTCTAAAAAAAAACAATTTTTAAAAAATTAATAATTCAAAAAAATATTTTTTTTATTAATTTAAATTAATAAATTAAAAAAAAATAATATTCTAAAAACTCATAACGGAGAGACATGAAAACACTGCCTCGGTAAATGCACATCATTCCTTTCCGAATCCACCTATTATCAAAGTTGAATTGTATGCTTGTTGTGCGTGGATACCGTTCGCCCTTTAAGAAAGGCTGCTCAAACACAAGGGCCGCTGAATTTGACTGAAAAGTATTTTTAAAGAAGTTTAAGACTTTAACGTAAAGATGAGAATTGAGGAAGAGGCAGACCCCATCATATAGGAAATAGCTTATGCTCGTTTAAGTTTTAATGTTGCTCCTTATTTCAGTTGATTTTTTTTTCTATTTAATCACGGAAGAAGAAAGACATACGAAATTTACAATCATTCATGGTAGCCTTTACTTCTTTTTTAAAGCTAATGCACTTACTAAATAATTTAGTTGGTACTTTTTTTTATAACATTTGCAAGTAAATTTCTCTCTTCTTACATAATGATTCTGCTGATTCTTAAGGTTTCTACATCAACCAACCTGTATCATCTATTCGTTCATCAATTTTCACCGTCTAGTCTTTGAATTTCTTCTAGAGCATCCATTAGAAGAGTCTCATTTGAAAGAAACCATTGGCTCCAACGCATTTCGCAATCGTTTGACGTCAAAATTTCGAAAGAGAATTTCAAGTGAGACAAAGCCTTTGCGTTATGAGATTGTAACCTTTTTCGATAAACATATTTCGAAAAAGTTGATAAGAAAAAAAAACTCAATATATTTCGTCATAGTGCATTTAAAAGCCAAAATAAATAAGGAAGTAATTACGAAAGATTGCTCATTAAATAAAATTGATCTTACAATTTGAAAGACAAGTTCTTTTCAAACGAAAACACAGAGCAAAATCAAAATTATACGGCATATAGTTATCGCTTAACATGAGGAGAACTGCTCCCCCTCAGTTCTCACACTTTGCGATAAACTTTGACTAGCGCTTCACTGAAAGTATTTTAGAGTGCAATAAATATGGCCAGTCAATTGCATGTGCTTTTTTTTTCTTCCAATTGCCTTTCGTAAAAACTGCAACAGAAAATTTAAATATTTAAAGCAAATAAGCCACGCCATCAATACTGTAAATATCACAATTTTTGCCCAAAAATATTTCAATTTAAGCTTTTTTTGCCACCCGGGGCGCCTGTCCCTTCTAGCCCCCCTAAATCCAGCCCTATAATTTTGTTAATCTAAAAAGGCATAGCGTCTTTTGATATAGATTGGTATTTAACAGCGGAGAGATTATAAATCCCAGAAGAACTTTTAGTACAAGAATGTTTTGGCGGATCAGACCAATCAGTTATTCACCCCTTCTCCACCCCCAATGCAAAAATTTAACAGCCCTTGTCCCATACCCCCTTTTGATTCTTGGACAATACCTTTAAGCTTTAACTTCAAACCCCTAGCCGTTCTCATGATGTTGCATTAATGCACTCTGCCCTCTCCCCAAAGTCAAAATTTGAGACTAACTTAGCCCCACCCAAAGAATCCTTGGAAACTTAAAATTAATCCCAAACCGTGGATCAATATGCTCTATCCCCCTCAACCATTCCCTGAAAGTTTCATTATAATACCCTTAACCTCTTAAGGTTCCATTTCAATTTTGAGATAGCCATTTTGTTCAAAATAGTCCAAGAGATTCAATAAATTAGCCTCTGAACATGACATGACCCTCACAACCCCTGGGGCAAGGGGCGCAAATAATATAAATTATAAATTGTTTAGGCATAGATTTTACAATGGGAATGGTAGGCTTATTTGAAGTCGGTCGTACGATTGGCTGGAAAAATTTCAGTGATCATCCTCTGGGTCAAAAGAAGCGAACATTTGGTTGTAGGGGACTCAGAAACATAAAAAAAAAAATTAAGTTAAACAAAACTTCTAAAGGTCATTGCGTCATTTACGCAATACTGAAAACCAAATGTATTTCAAACATTTTCTCTTTTATGATTGCATTTAAAAATAAAAAATTGCTGACATTTCCACGAATTAACATCATTATATATTAAGCAATCAGTATACTTATATCATTTTTGTCTTGTCACTTTGATTGCCATGGTGATTTTTTATTCGTTAATATTTTGACTTAAAAAACCGCATTGTATAATACATTTCGTTTTTCAATATGTCGCAGATGATACACAGATGATGCTAAAACAATTTAGAGGGTTTAAAAGGACCACTCTTATTTGTAAACCTTGGATATACTTATGAGATTCTTCTATAGTTGTTTTTTGTTGTTGTTGATGAATAAAGAACAAACTGATTGAAATACAAGTCTTTTGCGTACAGTGAAAATTACGCTCAGGTCTTTAGAAGGTTTATAATACTTAATAACATGGCATAGCAATATTAATCTTTCTTTTATTATGGACCAAAAAAGTTGAACCGAACTACACTTACTGTTTGATATATTGTCATTCAAACGGATATCTAAAACTATACTTCGATAATTCCTCGGAAAACATCAAACAAATCTCCTCACGCATCAGCCTTGCGCAGGGCGCAGTGCCCATATTTAAGAGCCATACCTGACCACTACTATTACCATGAATTCCAACGTTTTAATTTTATTTCGCTGATTTATCTTCTTATTCTTCCAAACCATTTTCAACTGCGCAAAAATACCTTTCAACTTGGCTATTCTACTTTTAACATCTAAACTGCATCCACCGTCTTTTGTAATGCTACCCAAGTACCTGAAGATATCCCCTTGACCGATTTCCTTGTTACCTAACATCATCTCTTCAACCTCGTTTAATCATAGTCTAATAAATCTAGTCTTCTTTAACATTAACTTTCAAACCTACTCTTGCACCCTGAATTCTCAAAACCTCCAAAAACTCATTGATCTTGATAACAATTCTATCTAGGACACTCAAAGCATCTGCAAAGACCAAGTCAAGGAGAGTTTCACCTTTCCAATGGATACCATGCTCTCCCAGAGCCTTTGCCGAATTCCTTAGGACAAAGTCCGTCAACCAAAACCAAATAAACGGACAGAGGATACAATCCTGCTTACTTCTAATTTCACACCATACAAAAAACTAATCTCACTACCTACCTAAACTACAGCAATGCTATTGTCGTATGTAAGACTAATAACTTTAATATACTTATCTGGTAGGCCTATACTGTGCAAGGGTAGGCCCTTCACCAAAGGTTTTCCATAAGTTGAATCAAGTGTCTGTTCATAATCGATAAGACTGAGAACTAAACGGGTCTGATGGTTCAGAAACTTTTTAATTATTATCTAAGAGTGAAGATTTGATCCATATATCCTCTCCCTTTCTAGCACCATCCTGTTCTTCTCTTAGAATATTATCTAGACCGTCTCTTAGTCTGATAAGTACCATCATGCTAAGCATTTTTTTTTTCTCTACAGAAATCAAAATAATGCCTCTATAATTACCAAAGCCACGTCAATAGCCATAGCTCGGTTTCAGACTTTCATCCCCGAGATATCATTCTGCTTCTTCACAATCTATTTCATGAAATTATTCCATCCACCCAAAACCAGATTTTAAATTCAAAAATTTCCTGCCCAACCGTTCTTGGAAAGTTCCTCTTAAATTCTCATCCTGGAGCTATCAATACCATAACCACTCAGATGGTAGGAGAATTCCTAAATTTTAGCTTTAACTTAGCTCAAGAAACCCCTAACCCCCACTTTTAACATCAATAGATGTACTCCTATATACATTAGCGTCCTGTATTGATCCTGCCGATCTTCGATTAAACATAATTGAATAGGTTGCCCGTCCTATCATCACCTGAGAATCATGTTAACAGATAGGCCATTTTATGACTAAATACTGCATTGGTTCCAACTAGATTACTGTACCCACGAAGCTATAGCAGTCCTTTCCTATACCAGATTTACCAAAGCTATGACTTTTGCAATTTGTGGTGGGGTGGGACCCAACTGTATCAAGGTTCAGGCCTCAAAAGCCCATTGTCTCCACATTCAAGGCGGCTGAGCTTGCAATCACACCACTAACCCCCAAGCCAAGCAATTTAAGCTAGGATACCATTTGTCCCTATTTGTACTAACCTGGGTATTAAAATCCCCTGATAAAAATGCCGTACTTCAACCCGAGACGTTGTCTATCTGTTTTCTATAACTGTATGTAAGATTCATCTGTGTCACGACTATCTCCGATAGTCAATCCTACAAACGCATATACCCCAATGGCTGATACCTTGCACTTTTTGGTCATAAAGTGGGCAACTAGAATTGTATCATTAATACCTTCCAAAACTAAGCAAGACTTAGAAGCTTCCTGTATTCATCATGAGCCCTACCCCTTGCCTTTATACAACATCATCCTTCTATTTCCTCTTGTTTGGATTAATATGGAGACGCTTTGGCATAATCTCATAACTGGAATCAAATTCCGAGCCCCGTAGCGTGTCCCTACAGCTGAGTTATAACCCTACACTTCAACTATTCAGTAACGTTGTTTGATTTTTCATTAATCGTAGCATTTGGAGGGTGGCTTGCATTTTGACGAAAGAGCCCAGGTTCATCCCAACCATCCATAAAACAGATTAATTATACGAGAAATAAGGATGAGATCTTGAAAATATGAACATTAATAAGAGAATCAGGGCCGAAAGACCACACTCATTCCCTTCCAGTTTAAGAATTGTAAAATTCAGTCTCCATTTGGCCTTTTCTACATATCTGCAACCGTTCAGTTTTGCAGTTTCCACTGTTCCATTTCCAGTAGTAGGCCTACTACGGGAAAAGCAACGTATTTGGTTCATTTTTCTCTTAAGAAATCTTGTTCTCGAAAATCTTGCGTAAAAGTTTTATGGGTTTTTATGGTACTTGGTATTAACCAAGTGACATATAGCAATCGCAAATTCTGTCGGTCTCTCTGTCTGTCGGTAACGGTTTTGCTACTTTAGGCACTTCCAGGTAAGCTAGGACGATGAAATTTGCCAAGCGTATCAGGGACCGGACCAGATTAAATTAGAAATAGTCGTTTTCCCGATTTGACCATCTGGGGGAGGGGAGTGGGGGGCCGGTTAATTCGGAAAAAAATAGAAAAAATGAAGTATTTGTAACTTATGAACGGGTGATGGGATCTTAATGAAATTTGATGCATGGAATGATATTGTGTCTAAGAGCTCTTATTTTAAATCCCGACCGGATCTGATGACATTGGGGGGAGTCGGAGGGGGGAAACCTAAAATCTTGGAAAACACTTAGAGTGGAGGGATCGGGATGAAACTTGACGGGAACAATAAGCAAAGTCCCAGATACATGATTGGCATAATCGGAACGGATCCACTCTCTTTGGGTAGTTGGGGGGGGGGGGTAATTCTGAAAAATTTGAAGAAACGAGGTATTTTTAACTTACGAACGGGTGATCGGATCTCAATGAAATTTGATGTTTAGAAGGATATCGTGTCTTAGAGCTCTTATTTTAAATCCCGACCGGATCTGGTGACATTGGGGGGGGAGTTGGGACGGGGAAACCTAAAACTTGGAAAACACTTAGAGTGGAGGTATCGGGATGAAACTTGGTGGGAAAAAATAAAAACAAGTCCTAGATAGATGATTGACATAAACAGAACGGATCCGCTCTCTTTGGGGTAGTTGGGGGGGGGGGGTTATTTCTAAAAATTAGAAAAAACGAGGTATTTTTAACTTACGAACGGGTGATCGGATCTCAATGAAATTTGATATTTAGAAGGATATCGTGGCTCAGAGATCTTATTTTAAACCCGACCGGGTCTGGTGACATTAGGGGGGGGGTTGGGAGGGGAAACCTAAAACTTGGAAAACACTTAAGAGTGGAGGGATCGGGATGAAACTTGATGGGGAAAATAAGCACAAGTCCCAGATACATGATTGGCATAATCGGAACGGATCCGCTCTCTTTGGGGTAGTTGGGGGGTGGGGGTTATTCTGAAAAATTAGAAAAAAATGAGGTATTTTTAACTTACGAACGGGTGATCGGATCTCAATGAAATTTGATATTTGGAAGGATATCGTTCCTCAGAGCTCTTATTTTTAATCCCGACCGGATCTGGTGACATTGGGAGGGGGGTTGGGAGTGGGAAACCTAAAATCTTGGAAAAGACTTAGAGTGGAGGGATCGGCATGAAACTTGGTGGGAAAAATAAGCGCAAGTCCTAGATACATGATTGACAAAACCAGAACTTATCCGCTCTCTTTAGGGTAGTTGAGGGGGGGGGGGGTAATTATGAAAAATTAGAAAAAATGAGGTACTTTTAACTTACGAAAAAGTGATGGGATCTCAATGAAATTTTATATTTAGAAGGATATCGTGTCTCAAAGCTCTTATTTTAAATCCCGACCGGATCTGGTGACATTGGGGGTTGGGGTTGGGGTGGGGGAACCTAAAATAATGGAAAACGCTTAGATTGGAGGGATCGGGATGAAACTTGGTGGGAAAAATAAGCAGAAGTCTTAGATACGTGATTTACATAATTGGAACGGATCCGCTCTATTGGGGGAGGGGGTTAATTCTGAAAAATTAGAAAAATAGACGTATTTTTAACTTACGAAGGAGTGATCGGATCTTCATGAAACTTCATATTTAGAAGGACCTCGTAACTCAGATCTCTTTATTATAAATCTCAACCGGATCCAGCGTCATTGGGGGGGAGGGAACCAGAAATCTTAGAAAATACTTAAAGCGGAGATATCAGGATGAAACTAGATGGGAAGAATAGAAACCTGTCTAAGATACGTGACTGACATAACCGGACCGGATCTGCTCTCTTTGGTGGAGTGGGGGGGAGGGGGTAATTTTGAAAATTGAGGACGAAAGGGTGACCAGATCTTAATGAAATTTGATATTTAGAAGGATCTTTGCTTTAAAGCTCTAATTTTAAATTCCGACCAGATCCTGTGACATTCGGGGGAGTTGGAGGGGGAGATCGGAATTCTTGGAAAACGTGAAAATTGGGGCATTTTTATCTTACGAATAGGAGATCGGATCTTAATGAAATTTGATATTTAGAAGGAATTCATGTCTCAGAGGTCTTATTTCAAATCCCGACCAGATCTTTTGACATTGGGGGGAGTTGGAGGGGGAAATCTTGGAAAACACCTGGAGTTGAGGAATCGGGATGAAGCTTGGTGGATAGAATAAGCAAATGTCCTTGATACGTGATTGACGTAACCGTACCGGATCCGCTCTCTTTGGGGGAGTTGGGGGAGGGGTTCAGTGATTTAGCGAGTTTGGTGGTAGGCGTGTCAGGGAGCTGCACAAACTGACTTGATAAAGTCGTTTTCCCAGATTTCACCATCTGAGGGAAAGGAGAGGAAAAATTAGAAAAAATTAGGTATTTATAACTTGCGAGTGGATGATCGGATCTTAATGAATTTTGATATTTAGAAGGACATCGTGACCCAGAGCTTTTATTTTATATCCTGACCGGGGTTAAGCCTCTGATTTTCCTTTTAAATCAATCTATTGATTCTTAGAATTTTGTTAGAGCTCATACCATATGAGTTCTTGGCTCTTCTTGCCTCGTCACAAGTGTCATATGAGCTCTTAGCTCTTGTTTTTTTAAATTGATTTGACATTTCTAAGGAAGTTTAGAATTTTCGAATTGCAGAGTACTGTCAATTTGCATTACAGCCTACCAGTTTTCCTAACGAAAAAGAAAATCTTTTTCGGAAATGAAGAAGGCTCTGTTAGGTTACTCGAAAATAAGTTTCAAACATACCATGTCTGATGTTTATTAGGTAGTATCTGAAATGTGTAAAAATGGACTTTCTAAGAGCAAAAACGTTTTTAATTTTCAGCTCTCCTTTCTAGAGTAGTGTAATATGTAAATATCCCTTCAAAGGTGATAGATTTGCTGCTTTTCTGTCGATTGATCACCACACGGGAATAATAATACCTGTTTTCATTTACAAAGGAAATCGGCTTTCGCTGATTTCCACCACACTCAAGATCTTGTATCGCGACGAACACGAGAAAATAACCGGATGTCATGGTCTTTATACCAAACAATATTAGCTTTGGCTCAGTGGGAAACTACAATATAGCTATATTTTAATTAAATATTTAGTTGGTATTTTTGTTAGATTAGTTTAGGTTACTTATTATGTGGTCTGGATGGCCCCCTTCCATAATTATGTGTCGTAGTTTTCATAATCCTTCTGATAAATTATATTTTCATCATATTTTGTTTTATTTCATTAGCATTAACCGAACTTCATTTCTCGGCAGAACTTGAGAACAGTGGCTATGAGACACAAGTACCAAAACAACTCCCAATGCGGAGTTTTTTTTTCTTTTTTGGGTTGTTGTTTTGTTGGTGTTGTATCCTCGATGACGCGAGAATTTTAATTTGTGTTTTATTGTCGGGTGATGTGGGGGTCGCTGTTTCGTGGGGACTGCCGGTGAGTTGATTTCTTTTCCTTATATACTTATATTTAGATGTTGGTTAGTATGTTTATGACAAGTTTTATGATTCTTTATTTATTGTATTGCGTTTCCCAAGTACAGGGTCATTGAGCCCTTTGGGATATTGTTTTTTTTATTGTTATTTTATGAAAATAAATAGAACTTGAAACTTGAACCTGCTCCAAAACCATTATGTTCTTGGGCCGAAAATCATTTTCATTCGACCATTTGTGCCAGAAAAATTAAAATTAAGACTTAGCTTAAAGCAATTCATGATCAAGCGTCATTCAACAACTTTCAGATACCCGAAGCCTTATGTAAAACAGGTAAGATCCACCACAAGAAACTCTTCTACCGTAGCATTAGCTGTTTTGTTTTTATGGCACTTGGTATTAACCAAGTGACATGTAGCGATCCCAAATTCTGTCGGTCTGTATGTCCCGGTTTTGCTACTTTAGGCACTTCCAGGTAAGCTAGGACGATGATATTTGGCAGGCGTATCAGGGAGCGGACGAGATTAAATTAGAAATAGTCGTTTTCCCGATTTGACCATCTGGGGGGAGTGGAGGGCCGATTAATTCGGAAAAGATGAAGTATTTTTAACTTACGAAAGGGTGATGGGATCTTAATGAAATTTGATGTTTGGAAGGATATTGTGTCTCCGAGTTCTTATTTTAAATCCCGGCCGGATCTGGTGACATTGAGGGGAATTGGAGGGGGACCTAAAATCTTGGAAAACGCTTAGAGTGGAGGGATCGGGATGAAACTTGGTGGGGAAAAATAAGCAGAAGTCCTAGATACGTGAATGACATAACCGGAACGGATCCGCTTTCTTTGGGGGGTTAGGGGGAGGGTTAATCTGAAAAATTAGAAAAAATGAGGCATTTTTAACTTACGAAGGAGTGGTCGGATCTTAATGAATTTGATGTTTGGAAAGATATTGTGTCTCGGAGCTCTTACTTTAAATCCCGATCGGATCCGGTGACATTGGGGGGAGTTGGTGGGGGGACCTAAAATCTTGGAAAACGCTTAGAGTGGAGGGATCAGGATGAAACTTGGTAGTAAAAATAATCATAAGTCCTAGATATGTGATTGACATAACCGCAACGGATCCACTCTCTTCGGGGGAGTTGGGGGGAGGATGGTTGATTCTGAAAAATAAAAAAAATTAGGTATTTTTAACTTACGAAGGACTGATCAGATCTTAATGAAATTTGTTGTTTGGAAGGATATCGTGTCTCGGAGCTCTTATTTTAAATCCCGACAGGATCTGGTAACATTGGGGGAGTTGGGGGGACCTGAAATCTTGGAAAACGCTTAGAGTGGAGGGATCGGAATTAAACTTGATGGGAAAAATAATTATAAGTCTTAGATACGTGATTGACATAACCAGAACGGATCCGCTCTCTTTGGGGGAGTTTAGGGCGGTGGAGAGGGTTAATTCCGAAAAATTAGAAAAATGAGGTATTTTTAACTTACGAAGCAGTGATCGGATCTTAATGAAATTTGATGTTTGGAAGGATATCATGTCTCCGGTGAAGGAGAAGTTGGGGGGGGACCTAAAATCTTGGAAAACGCTTAGAGTGGAGGGATCGGGATGAAACTTGGTGGGAAAAATAAGCAGAAGTCCTAGATACGTGAATGACATAACCAGAACGGATCCACTCTATTTGGGGGAGTTGGGGGGAGGATGGTTGATTCTGAAAAATAAAAAAAATTAGGTATTTTTAACTTACGAAGCAGTGATCGGATCTTAATGAAATTTGATGCTTGGAAGGATATCATGTCTCCGGTGAAGGAGAAGTTGGGAGGGGGACCTAAAATCTTGGAAAACGCTTAGAGTGGAGGGATCGGGATGAAACTTGGTGGGAAAAATAAGCAGAAGTCCTAGATACGTGAATGACATAACCGGAACGGATCCGCTTTCTTTGGGGGGTTAGGGGGGAGGGTTAATCTGAAAAATTAGAAAAAATGAGGCATTTTTAACTTACGAAGGAGTGGTCGGATCTTAATGAATTTGATGTTTGGAAGGATATTGTGTCTCGGAGCTCTTACTTTAAATCCCGATCGGATCCGGTGACATTGGGGGGAGTTGGTGGGGGGACCTAAAATCTTGGAAAACGCTTAGAGTGGAGGGATCAGGATGAAACTTGGTAGTAAAAATAATCATAAGTCCTAGATACGTGATTGACATAACCGCAACGGATCCACTCTCTTCGGGGGAGTTGGGGGGAGGATGGTTGATTCTGAAAAATAAAAAAAATTAGGTATTTTTAACTTACGAAGGAGTGATCAGATCTTAATGAAATTTGTTGTTTGGAAGGATATCGTGTCTCGGAGCTCTTATTTTAAATCCCGACAGGATCTGGTAACATTGGGGGAGTTGGGGGGACCTGAAATCTTGGAAAACGCTTAGAGTGGAGGGATCGGAATTAAACTTGATGGGAAAAATAATTATAAGTCTTAGATACGAGATTGACATAACCAGAACGGATCCGCTCTCTTTGGGGGAGTTTAGGGGGGGTGGAGAGGGTTAATTCCGAAAAATTAGAAAAATGAGGTATTTTTAACTTACGAAGCAGTGATCGGATCTTAATGAAATTTGATGTTTGGAAGGATATCATGTCTCCGGTGAAGGAGAAGTTGGGGGGGACCTAAAATCTTGGAAAACGCTTAGAGTGGAGGGATCGGGATGAAACTTAGTAGAAAAAATAAGCCCAAGTCCTAGATACGGGACTGACATACCCGGAACGGATCTGCTCTCTTTGGGGGAGTTGGGGGGAGGGTTGATTCTAAAAAAATTGAAGGATCTTGTGCTTTAGAACTCTCATTTTAAATCCCGACCAGATCCGGTGACATTGATGAGAGTTGGAGGGGGAAACCGGAATTCTTGGAAAACGTGAACATCTAGGTATCTTACGAATGGGTGATCGGATCTTAATGAATTTTGATATTTAGAAGGACCTCGTAACTCAGAGCACTTATTTTAAATCCCGACCGGCATTAAGCCTCTGATTTTCCTTTTAAAGCAATCTATTAATTCTTAGAATTTTGCTAGAGCTCATACCATATGAGTTCTCGGCTCTTCCGACCTCGTCACAAGTGCCATATGAGCTCTTAGCTCTTGTTTTCTTTGTAGATTATAATTACGTAGTAGAATAGAGCAAACTTAAATTACGTTCTAAGTGATCAAACTTGCATAGGGCGGCCAATTTGGTGAACCATTCCCACTGTCATCCGATACCTACAGCGTTGCCTATAGCAAAGATCCATAAGGCTTCAATGTACTCCTATTTATTTATTTCCTTTTCCAGAGCCACTTCACATGAAAGGGGTGGTCGTATAAACTAAGGAGGGGGCTCATTCGATTGAAAATTGAAAGTTCTAGTGCCTTTTGAAAGTACCAAGGACATAAGAAAAGGAAAACAATTTTGCCCCTTAGGTCTGTTCATTCCTAAAACCCGGAATTTTCTAGGTTTGTTATTTTGGCTGTTGCAGACAACTATTAAGATCTTCCTTATTGCGTAAATTCTCTTATTTATTGCCAAATTGAATTAAGAAAAGAGACAAGCGGAGACTTTTCCTGTTTACACAAAAAGCCAAACTGAACCTTTGTATGGCCCAACTTACGTCCATCATAAACAGAGTTGCCACGGAAAGCTAAGTATAGACTGGACATTTGGAGTAAGTGACTGAGAATCCCCAAGTAAAGGGAAAAACACTTACTTGTCAGTACTCTACCTATATTTTGTAAACAAATCAAACTTCTTTCAACGATGCCTCGCTTCCAGATTGAATTATAGCATAGCTTTTTCATAGATATACAATTTTGGCTAAGGATTTAGTCATTTGGAACTTAAAATGGTTTGAAAAAGCAGCCATAAGGATATGTAAGCAGATTACAGATTATCTTGAAGGAAGTGAAGGGTTTAGCGGGAAGAATTGCCTCAGAGGTGTGCCCATTCAATAATCAAACTTGATTGGGATCATTATATGACTATCGACAAACAGTTGGATTGTGGATACTGTGAAAAGATCTGTTTAGTCATTGCACATAAATTTTAAACTGCAGTCACAATGAAACGATAGAATGGAAAAAAAGGGTATAGGCCCCTCTAGGAATACCACGAAAAGTATAACAGAAAGCTGTTCTTGATCCATTCAAGCATATACAGTCTTAAGTGAAGATTCTAAGCAGACTAATTGATTTCATTATCTTTCTTGTTCTCATATAGCTATATACAGGCACACGGGAAGGGGTTCTTCAGAGCCAGGACCCTGAGGGATTTCCAGATTCTTCCAACTTCCCCTTACTATCTATTTAATCACTAATCGGTCATTTTATTCATATATTAGAAAATTTACTAACAAGCACTGCTGCCGTTTGATTGAGCCCAGAAGCTTAGCTTGTTTAGAGCTAATATACTATAAACACAATAAACAACACATACCAAAAACAAAATGAATATACATTATAATTTAGCACACCAATTTTCTAGGGTTTTGACAAAATCTACATAAACATCTGCGTACGTGCCTCGTTTTATAAGTTACGTTTCTATAACATAAAATGAACCTCAAAGTAAATTTTAAAAGAATTAAAGAACAAAAGTTAAGAGGGTAAGGTTAATCATTCTAACTTCATTAGACTTTCAAAAATTCGAACTTTTCAAACTATATAGTAAGTAGCTTATTGAAAAAAACAACAAAAAAACATAAAATTGTGAGGCCGAATAATAAATCCGTCTTAAATCCCATACAGAAACTGACAGTTTGGCCATGCATTTTAAACACAAATATACAACACTGAATACTTTTTTTTTTTAGGAAAAAAAAGTCTATCAATTCATTAAACTGTGAATATTTGGATAGAATTGACAATAATACAGGATATATAAACCTATTGAAAGCATGTTTGAAGCTAGCCTAAGTGAGAAACAATTCGAAAAAATCTTACTTTCCGACCAGAACTGTGTAAATCATTACGCCAAGGGCCCAGACGTCAGCAGGGCGTCCAGCAAAAGAGCCTCCACGCGCACAAAATATTGCTTCCGGTGCCATATAAGCCGGATAGCCAATCCTACGATAGGAGCGGACATCTTCGACAGATGACAATAGTGTTGCATCTTCCAGAGTTTCCAAGACGACTTTAGTTCTGCAGATATTAAACATTTTTGAGGATTAATTACACATTTAATGTTTAAAGTAGAAGCTCATGACTCCCAATCTAAGGGAATAATGATCTTAGTTTTGCCACTACTTAAACTGAACACTGAGGCGACTTGTGTTACATCGTTGATGATAACCAACGACGTAATAACGGATGGTTTTACCTTTAAGGTTACAAATGTAACGCCAAATACTGACCCTAGACCCTTATGCTGTGACCAACTGGGGCCTATCTTGTTTCCTAAATATAAAAAAAACATCTCCCTTCAGAATAACGAGTTTACGATTCAACATTCTCAGGCAAAGACTTAAGTTCTTGCTAATACTTTTGCCGTGTTTTGAAGTCTTGAACACGGCAAAGAACTCTGACTTTCCTCATCGCACAGAAAAAGACCTCGACCGCGTCAACCACTCTGTTCCAAAAGTCCAGTGGCCTCTAAAGGACCTTAATGTAGCCAAATCTTCTGGCTGATAACATACCAAATTTTGTCCTCAAGGGCATTAGTGCTGAACTAGTCAGCTCCCTGCCATCACTCCCCAGGCTCTGCTTTAACTCCAGATCCTTCCCGATGGTGTGGAAGTCGACCACGTCATTCTTGTTCCTAAGCCAGAAAGCAACCCTACCCATACTGGTTCATATAGGACTATACGCCTCCCCTCTTGTATTGGTAAGATTGGTAAGATTTATATTGGTAAAATTGGGAAGTCAAATCTATAAAATAATCTTCACTGGAATAAACTTGAAAATGTACGTTTTTAGAGAGCGGTTGTTGCGGATAAGATTGTTCGTAGTAGCCTAACCATTTTTTACACTCACATCCACACAATCTGCATTGAAAAGATTTAGAGATGAGTTGACTGAAGGATGAGATTCGTTTTGTAGTAGATATGCCATTTCTAGGAAAAGAAATCTTTTTCGATTTAGCAATTTTTACTTTTGGTTTCTTCTTTGAGAAGAGCGATGTTTTACATCTCCAATAAAATTATTTACATATAACTGGAATTAAATAACCTCATTAGAGATAAGCTGTATGGGCTCCGCCGTAACCGCTCGATACTTTGCTACGTGAATACGAAGCATCAGGAAGAGTGAACTTCCCACCCCAGGATATGAAATTAGGACGTGCGTGTAACTGAGCCCTCGTGTAACTGAAACCATGTTAACTGAATCCCCGTGCAACTCAACCTTCGTGCAACTCAACCCCATTTAACTGAAACCTCGTTCACCAGAACCACCATCTTAATTCAACTCCCCTGTTTTGCTCAACTCAACCAAAGATCTAAGAATAAGTATAGACTAGCGCCGACTGATAGCTCAAAATTTGCTTTTCGCTTCGTTCGCAGTTTCTAACTTATTTTATCCATCTGACTAACCCCAAAACGTTTCGAAATTGAAAGAAACTTTCAGGAATAGGTCTATTGCCAGAATTCTGGCCCGATTTTTCTTTTTTTAATTGCAAATTATCAGCATTTACGGTAGACCTATCTTTTCCTATGCTTTTGCTTGGATTTATCGGCAATCTTTATTCCGCTCATTTTAAATCTCAATCAACTTTAAATATTGTCGCGTGCTTTCACGTTTTGAGGTTTGTTATAGAATTCTAAGTAGTGCATATGCAGTAATTTTCAATGCTCCTCCATCAAAGAGGGTGAGATAGAACCGCCTTTAAAGTAAATTCCGTGGTTTGTGTTATAGCTCAGATTTTCAGGGCTCATTAACAAGAGGAGAAACACCAAGGGAAACAAGTTTCAACGATTTCCAGGCATGGGATGGGAGTCATTAAACTCCTCCAACTTTCCTTGTTAGAACATGGCTATTTTGCCAGGACCGATGCCAATACATGATTTGGGGTTGCGTCTTTTACTTGTAATCAGCCCATGGCTTCGTGTAAAAGCAATTCATTTTTATTCTATTAAATATTAATTTAAAAAATAAAAACACTTTCAAAAAAAGAGACCTGAATGAAAGCTGAGTTGCATAGGGTTCCGTTGAATGGGGTTGAATTGCATGGATGTTGAGTTCCACGAGGATACAGTTGCACGAGGGTTGAGTTGTAGGGTTCAGTTATTTGGAGTTGAGTTGAACAGGGATTCAGTTGCACCAGGGTTCAGTTACATGATTATTGAGTTGTAGGGAGGTTGAGTTACATGAGCGTTTAGTTGCACGAGGACGCAGTTGCACGGGGTTTAGTTATACGAGGGGTCAGTTGCAATGGAACAAATTCCAATGAATTCACGACTAAGGAACTACTTATCTCTCGATCGAAGGTCTCGCGTCGACATCCCGACTTTATCTTCAAAAATGAAGCTTTGATAATAATTTATTAATAAACGACTATCACAAGCTAAAAAAAAAAAAAAAAAAAAAAAAAAAAAAAAAAAAAAAAAAAAAAAAAAAAAAAAAAAAAAGCCAAATATGGTTTCAAGTTAAAAAATCTTAAAATCAAAACAACAACCATAAGTCTAAAGCGAGTCAAAAATTAGTGAAGTAACAATAGACAGTCTAACTAAAAAAAAAGGCTTGAGTCAAATAACAAAAATAAATAGTATAACTAAAAAAAAGCCGTATAACAGCTGGCAATAATTTTTGTGACAATTAATTAACAAAAAAACAAACTAACGGCTTTTAACGAACAACCATCTTACCATCCATCACCATGCAACAATCAGAAACAGCGGTACCAAAGATACATTCTACAACTACTAACAACTCACCACAGCACCAAGCATCCTGAGGCCAACACAGCTACGCACGCTCCTCCTCCATCCTAATCTATTCAAAGCCTAACTCTTTATATCCTCCCAGGAAGTTCCCATTTCCTTAAATTTTTCGGAATTTGTCGGTTATATAATACACACCCGAGAAGCGAAGTTTTGTTGATGCTAATGAAATAAAACAAAATATGATCAAAATATAATAGTTTAGGAACAAATTTGGGCTATATATTTGCACATTAGCAGGTATGGGGGGGGGGGTAAAACATACCAAATACATAACCTGACCTAACCAAAATACCAACTAAATACTTGAACAAAATATAGCTACAATTTATTTTCCAACCAAGCCAAAGCTAATCGTCTCGTATAAAGAAGTTGCAGTTTCTTGTCTCATGTTCACATCATTCGCGATCGAAATTCTCGAGTGTGTATTATATAACCGACCAGCACGAATCTTTCCTTAGAACATCCTCCCACCCCAACCGCGGATGACCTGCTTTCCGTTTAGCCCTAGATGGTTGGCCGAAAAGGACAATCTTCGACAATCTGTCATCCTTCACCCGCAGAACATGCCCAAGTCATCTCAACCTTTCTCTCATTATAGCACTGAAGAGCGAGATTGAACCAAAATTTTCATACAGCCTATTGTTTGAAATACGGTCAGTCAGCCAGAGCCGGGTACCCAGAACAATCCGTAGGCAATTTTTCTGGAAAACATTTAGCAAATCTTCATCCGTTTTTCGGAGCGTCTATACTTCAGAACCATATTTGACCACTGTCATCACTGTAGCTTCCAATATTCTAATCTCGGTTTGCAGACTTATCTTCCTATTCTTCAAATTTTTTTTTATATGTGAAAAACAACCTGGGCCTTGGCTATTCTATTTTTAACATCTTCACTGCTCCAACCGTCTTTATTAATAATGCTACCAAGATAAGTGAAGCTGTCCACTTGATCAATATTTTCGTTACCTAACGTCATCTTTTCATCGTCACTTATTCCTAGCTTTGGCGACTTATTCTTCTTAACATTAATTTACATTATATTCATTAATTTTCAAGGATAGACCCAGAGTCTAAATAATAGCCTATATTTTCTTTAAGTGGGTTACTTCTACAACTTCAAACATATTTATCTTCACTATGCACTAGACGTTTAAATTAGGGAGAGTACGAATTGACCTCCTATATTTTGATATGTACGTTTTTGTGGTATCTTCATCTAAAAAACATTGAAAAATCCCCCCCCCCTACATTTTTGTGAATTGGCGCAACTGTTTTGGTCCCATTTGACTTTCGTCCCTAATATACAACAATAAATATTCGAACAATAAACCAAATTTTTGCAATTAAAATTTTTCATTGCGCAATCACAAATGCTGAATTAGATGCAGATGTTTCAAAATCATTCGCCGGTTGCACAATGTTTCGCAAGCGGGTATCCTATGTATACTCAATAGACAAAAAAAAGCAAGCTCGCTATTGCGAAAGCAAAACTTGTTTCGTTTTAGTTTCCTGTCTTGGCCTTAGTGTATAATCGTTACAATAAAAGTTTATAAGTACAAAAAATGCCCGTAAGCTTGCTCAAATAAAACCAAACTAACTTCATTTATATTATTATTAGTTTTCACAAGACCTGCCAACGGCTAAAGAGCACCCCAACATTGATTTTAGGCGAAGATAATAGAACACACGGGAGTAAATAAGGCATAGGGAGTGAACATGTAGATGCATAGAAGTTGACTTGAGAAGAAACTTATAGGTACAATAAATAATCGAAAATGTTCAGCAATAAATCACACTCACTTTGACCAATCAAAAGACTGTGGGAAAACTGACAATAGGACATTGTTAAGAGTCCAGAGAAATCTTTAAATTAAGAAGAATTAGAAAAAATGAGGTATTTTTTGCTTATGAATGGGTGATCGGATCTTAATGAATTTTGATTTTTAGAAGGACCTCGTGTCTCAGAGCTCTTATTTGAAACCCCGACCGGCATTAAGCCTCTGATTTTTCCTTTTAAATCAATCTATTGATTCTTATAATTTTCCTAGAGCTCATGCCATATAAACTCTTGGCTTTTCCTACCTCGTCACAAGTGCCATATGATCTCTTGGCTCTTGTTTTTTTTTGTTTTTTTTTGCAATAGCAAAAATATTCAGTCATTTTTTTTACTTGTTTACTTTTTACCAGTTTACTTGTTCTTTTTTTAAGACTTGATACCGAAGTGGTAAATATACTTGCCTGTGGCAACTTAGGTTCCAACCTGAGATAAAACAAGTTTTTAAGAAAATCGAAATGGAATTCAAAATCAAAGTGGTTTTAATTGGAAATCGAGAGGGCATAGTAGTTAGAAATTTGAAGTGTATAAATTTTTGCAAAAGAATAAATACAATTCCCTGACTAATAAAATCGGAAGACAAAAGATCGAAAACAATAACCTATGAATATAGACTAAATGAAAACGAGAGGCGCAAAACGGATTGGACTTTACATAACTTGATCATTTTAACTTGTATTCCTCGACTCACCCACTTTTTTCATTAATGCGTTTATAACTTAGATCAATTTGTTATCTGTTATGTGAAGCCCAATCCAATTTGCATTCCTGTTCTGTGCTTATTTCATAGATTACATAAAAAAAACTAGTTTTTTTAACTGAAAGTAAGGAGCGACATTAAAACTTAAAACGAACAGAAATTACTCCGTATATGAAATGGGTTGTCCCCTCCGCAATCCCTCGCTCTTTACGCTAAGCTTTTAATTGTATTAAAAAGCAGAATTGTGGCAAAGAGTCAAACTTTAGCGTAAAGAGCGAGGGATTGCGGAGGGGACAACCCATTTCATATACGGAGTAATTTCTGTTCGTTTTAAGTTTTAATGTCGCTCCTTACTTTCAGTTAAAAAAACTAGTTTTTTTATGTAATTTCTGAACGTTTTTGAATTAATGCATGTTTGATTTTGGCTCTCCACACATAAATTATTAAAATGAAATTTGCATATTAATTCCTTTTTTGGCTAAATGGCTTTCTCTTAGTTTTGATCAGACGATTTTGAGAAATAAGGGATGGGAAAGGAGGCCTAGTTGCCATGCAATTTTTCGGTTACATAAAAAGGCAACTATAAATTTTTATTTTTAACGAATTTTTCTATTAGTAAAAAATATACGTAACTTAAGAATTATCTTACGTAACAAACTTTTATATTCTTTAATTTTTATTATGTATATGAGAGGGTTTGTACCCTCGTTAATACCTCGTTCTTTACACTAAATCGCAAGTTTTGTCCCAATTCTTTAAGAATGACCCCTGAATCAGAAAGGCCGTAGAATGAATAGTTGAAATTACTAAAAATACTATAGCATAAAGAGCGAGGTATTTATCTCCTCCTAAATACCTCGCTCATTATGCTAAAGTATTTTTAGAACCCATCACATGCGTAATAATCTCTGTTCGTTTTAAGTTTCAATGCTACTCTTTACTTTCAATTGAAAAAAAAATTTTCATGTTTATTTTTTCATTGTTTTTTTATAGTAATTTTAGAAAATCCTGCGCCCTTTTCATTGAATTTCTGTTCCCCCATGACACATTTCTCCATGGAAAGATCCTCCCACATAGCCCCCTCCCCTCAACCCCACCCCCAAAACCAAAAAAAAATCCCCTGAAACCGACTGTACACTTCTCAATAACCATTATTATATGTAAACACTGGTCGAAGTTTGTAAGTTGCAGCCCCACCCCCAGGGACTTTGGGGGAGTAAGTCATTCCCAAAGACATAGTTATTATGGTTTTTGACTATGCGGAACAAAATGGCTATCTCAAAATTTTGATCTGTTGACTTCGGAGAAAAAAAAGCGTGGGAGGGGGCCTAGGTGCCCTCCAATTTTTTTGGTCACTTAAAAAGGGCACTAGAACTTTTCATTTCCGTTAGAATGAGCCCTCTTGCGACATTCTAGGACCACTTGGTCGATACGATGACCCCTGGGGAAAAAAAAAAAACAAAAAACAAACAAACAAATAATTGTCTTCTGGCAAAAAATTCAAAATTCCACATTTTTGTAGATAGGAGCTTGAAACTTCTACGGTAGGGTTCTCTGATACGCTGAATCTGATGGTGTCATTTTCGTTAACATCCTACGACTTTTAGGGGGTGTTTCCCCCTATTTTCCTAAATAAGGCAAATTTTCTCAGGCTCGTAACTTTTGATGGGTAAGACTAAACTTGATGAAACTTATATATTTAAAATCAGCATTAAAATGCGATTCTTTTGATGTAGCTATTGATATCAAAATTCCATTTTTTAGAGTTTTGGTTACTATTGAGCCGGATCGCTCCTTACTACAGTTCGTTACCACGAACTGTTTGATCCTGGAAAAAAAATAATCTTCTTCTTTTCAGTCCATTTTGAAAATGAGTTAAATCATTATATTTCTATAGGCCTCATGTACAAGTTTTTCCTTATTTGTATGGAAATGTTTCACCGAGTGACGGCATATGTCCTTTTTGTTTATCAATTTTTGTCCATATGGGTATATTATGGCTTAAAATACGCGCAATCTTGTCGTACCATTGCTCATTGAATGGTGCAAGCACGATTTTCTTCTTTTTTTTTTAGGGGAGAGAAAGTTCAAAAACAAAACAAAAAAATGCAAACGAGTTATACGCAAAACACAAAATATACGAATAACCATAAAAATATAAAGATCAAAGAGTGGACACCAAGGCCCTCCCCACATTCCTGATTTTGTGTCCGGAATTGGACCTCCTCCCTCACAGAGCAGCATCTGAATCCTTGTCACGGGTATCACGGGCCTGGCTCCTAGTCACAAGCATCAAACGGTTCGGGGTAACGAATTGTAAGTAAGGAGCGAACCGGCTCAATAGTAACCGAAACTCTAAAACGAAATTTTGATACCAATAGATACATCAAAAGAATCGGATTTTTATGCTTATTTCAAATATATAGGTTTCATTAAGTTTAGTCTTACTCATCAAAAGTTGCGAGCCTGAGAATATTTGCCTTATTTTCGAAAAAATATGGGAAACACACCCCTAAAAGTCTTAAAATCTTAATGAAAATAACACCATCAGATTAAGCGTATGATAGAACCATACTGTAGAAGTTTCAAGCGCTCCTATCGGCAAAAATGTGGAATTTATTTTTTTTTGCCAGAAGGAAGGTCACGGACGCGCGTTTTTCTTTTTGTTTTTTTTTTCAGGGGTGATCTCATCAACCCTAGCAGTCCTATAATATCGCGAGAGGGCTCATTCAAACGAAAATTAAAAGTTCTAGTGCCCTTTTTAAGTGACCGGAAAATCGGAGGGCAACTAGGCCCCCTCCCACGCTTATTTTTTCCCAAAATCACAAGATCTAAATTTTGAGATAGCCGTTTTATTCAGTATAGTTGAAAAATCCAATAACTATGTCTTTGAAGATGACTTAATCCCCCAGAGTCCCCAGGGGAAGCGCTGCAAGTTGTGAACTTTGCCCATTGTTTACATATAGTATAGGTTATTGTGAAGTATACAGACGTTTTTAGGGGGATTTTCTGATGGGAAGTCGGTGGTTACATGGGATGATCTTTCTGTGGAGGAATTTTTGATGGGAGAAGGGAATTTTCATGAAGGGGGCGTCAGATTTCCCAGCATTATTTAGAAAACGATCAGAAATTAAATAAAAAAACAAGTTTTTTCAACCGAAAATAAGGAGCACCATTAAAACATAAAACGAACAAAAACTATTACGTATATGAGGGAGTTCACCCCCTCGTCAAAATATCGCTCTTTACACAAATTTTTTTGTGCTTTCAAAAGAGCTATTTATTCTAACTAAACGGCATTTGTGATTCAGGGATCATTCCCAAGGAATTGGAATAAAATTCTAACTTGAGCGCAAAGAGCGAGGTATAAACGAGGGGGCAAAATCCCTCATATACGTAATCGTTTCTGTTCGTTTTAAGTTTTAATGTTGCTCTTTACTTTCAGTTGAAAAAACTTGTTTTTTTATTTAATTATTCTTAAAATCATCCCGGGACACTTCCTTCGAAATATGTTCGATTTATCTTTTACTTAATAGAAATGAATCTTCAGTTACATGTTTATAGTATTTGGTATTTAAAATTTGAGTGCTAGTTTATCGTATTTCTGCTACAACTTTGCCAAAACCACAAGAATTTTAGCCAAGCGTCGTTTATTTCAAATCGGTGAACACGACAGCTTCGAAAAAAAAACCTGCAAAACAGATGGGAGCAACAAAGGTAGCCAAAACTATCGAAGGAGCAGGTGCATGAAATTATTTGGGATAAAAGGTGGGGGAAATTTGAGTTTTTATTTACCTCCCGAACAATTTGGTTTTCCCATTGTGTGAGGTGCAAAACGGTGGTTACAGACACTTAGGCAGTACAGATGTAGCAGTTATGGATTTTATTTTTAAAAATGAGAACTTCAATCGCTTTGTCGTGGAAGCATGAACTATGAAATTTTGCTATAGTAGCCCAAAGATGTGAAATGAAAAGCAGCAAAAAAAAAAAAACACGTAGAAAATTAGTTTCCATAACATACAACGTGATGCGCACTAAGCATCCGAGATATTGTTTGTCTGTCTCAAGGCACATTGGTAATATATTGCTACCCGTCCAACTAGTTTGCAAAACGAAAATTCTGAGTCTGTTTTGGTTTTGTCACACCATTATTTGTATCCAAGTGATGCTTGGAATGAGGGAAATGTTTCGTAACGAGAGAGGATGTGACTAGTTCAAGTTTTATCCGGATTTTTAACAGTAGACTGCTTGAAAAAAGACAAGTTATATTGCTAAAGCATATTCTGGGTATTGTGAAATTACTTGTTACACTTTAAGCATTCAAAACGTATATAGAAGATATGCTTTAAGAGTAGCGGCCACTATTCCTCAAGGATAGATATTTCAACACGGGCTCAGACCAAATTTTACTAAGAGGGGGAGGAGGCGATACTACAAAAAGATCTGGTACCTGTATTATACCAAACACACCCAAGAAGTGAAGTTAGACTAATCCTAATTGAACAATTCTTGCTTCATAATATGAAGAATAATTGTAGCTAATACATTTTGCATGCAGACTCGCTATACTTTACCTCCAACCTTTCCCCTCCTAATGTACAAATATATAGCCCAAATTGTATACTTTCAATGCATTTGTGTCACCCGTAACTAGTACATGGATTGAAACAAGAGACGCATTGCAAGCAGGGCTGCAAGATGGGCTGTTTTAGCCGTCAGGGGCGGGTTGGATTTTGGAGTGGGTGTGTTGCGGGAGCTACGAGCTTTTTTATGGCACTTGGTATTAACCAAGTGACATATAGCGATCGCAAACTCTGTCGGTCTGTCTATCCCGGCTTTTCTACTTTAGGCACTTCCAGGTAAGCTCGGACGATGAAATTTGGCAGGCGTATCAAGGACCGGACCAGATTAAATTAGAAATAGTCGTTTTCGCGATTTGACCATCTGGGAACGAGTGGAGGGGTTGGTTAATTTGGAAAAAATAGAAAAAATGAAGTATTTTTAACTTACGAACGGGTTATGGGATCTTAATGAAATTTGACGCTTGGAAGGATATAGTGTCTCAGAGCTCTTGTTTTAAATCCCGACTGGATCCGGTGACTTTGGGGGGAATTGAGGAGGGAACCTAAAATCTCAGGAAACGCTCAGAGTTGAGAGATCGGGATGAAACTTGGAGGGAAAATAAGCACAAGTCCTAGATACGGGATTGACATAACCGGAACGGATCTGCTCTCTTTGGGGGAGTTGGGGGAGGGTTAATTCTGAAAAATTAAAAAATGAGGTATTTTTGACTTACGAAAGAGTGATCGTATCTTAATGAAATTTCATATTTAGAAGGACCTCGAAACTCAGATCTCTTATTTTAAATCCCGACCGGATCCAGTGTCATTTGGGGGGGGGGCAGAAATCAAGGAAAATACTTAAAGCGGAGATATCAGGATGAAACTTGGTGGAGAGAATAAGCACAAGTCCGAGATAGGTGACTGACATAACCGGATCCGATGCACTCTGTTTGGTGGAGATGGGGGGGGGGTAATTCGGAAAAATTAGAAAAAATGAGGAATTTGTAACTTACGAATGGGAGATCAGATCTTAATAAAATTTGATATCTAGAAGGATCGTGTGGTTTAGAACTCTCATTTTAAATCTCGACCAGATCCGGTGACATTGAAGGGAGTTGGAGAAGGAAACCGTAATTCTTGGAAAACGTGAAAATCGAGGTATCTTACGAATGGGTGATCGGATCTTAATGAAACTTGATATATAGAAGAATCTTATGTCTCAGATGCTCCATTTTCAATTCGAATCGGATCCGGGGACATAGAGGGCTGGAGGATCCCCAGCTCCCTCTTTGAGGGAGCTGGGGATTGTTAATTTGGAAAAAGAGAAAAATTGAGGTATTTTTAACTTGAGAACGGGTGACCTGATCTTAATGAAATTTGATATTTAGAAGGACCTCATGTCTCAGAACTCTTATTTCAAATCCCGACCAGATCTTTTGACATTTAGGGGAGTTGGAGGGGGAAACCGGAAATCTTGGAAAACGCTTATAAATGTCGTAGATACGTGATTGATGTAACCGGACTGGATCCGCTCTCCTTGGTGGAGTTAGGTGATGGGGTTCAGTGCTTTGGCAAGTTTGGTGCTTCTGGGCGTGCTAGGATGATGAAAATTGGTAGGCGTGTCAGGGAGCTGCACGAGTTGACTTAATAAAGTCGTTTTCCCCGATTCGATCATCTGGGGGGGGGGGCTGAAGGGAGAGGAAAAATTTTTTAAATTGAGGTATTTTTAACTTACGAGTGGGTGATCGGATCTTAATAAATTTTTATATTTAGAAGGACCTCGTGACTCAGAGCTCTTATTTTAAATCCCAACCGGCATTAAGCTTCTGATTTTCCATTTAAATCAATCTATTGATTCTTAGAATTTTGCTAGACCTCATACCATATGAGCTCTTGGCTCTTCCGACCTCCTCACAAGTGCCATATGAGCTCTTGTTTTTAAAGGGCTTATTTTGGGTTAATTTTGATTGAAAGTTCAGAAGCGTACGAGAATTCCAATAACACTGTGTCTCAGCCGTGGCTATACATCAAAACGACAAGAGCCCTCCTTTAACGCATGAAACACTGTTCAGTATCACTTTCCGTTTAGGGAATATATTTCCGCGTGGCTTTGCGTTTAGGATGCAAGCAGAATAGCACTAATTGGTGGGAATATACTTGTCAAGTTTTTACTCCAATTGCTACAAGGGATTTTATTAGTGCTGAGATTAAGGAAATACTTGAATTTTATGCAGATATATCCTTTTTTGATATATTTGACAGACCTTTGTGAATAGGTTTTGGTTGATGTTTACAACATTCCATTGTGTTCTTGAAGCCATTGCTGTCCGAATTTCAAAGGGCCAACTTGCTGTTTCAGCACAATCACGCTGACCAATTTCGTCTTTTTGAAGAGCTGCAGAGTTTGATACTAAGTCTCCTGCGTAGGATACTCTGCTCATCCACAGTGTCTGTGACGCTTATTAACATGGACTTCGAAATCAATTAATTGCCGCAATATCAAGTCAATTACGGACATGAGTTCCTGATTGAACTGGCCAAATCTAAACTTTCATATGCACTGAAGAGCGACATCAAAATACGGTGTTTGGTGTTCCTGAAAAACTGCGATTAAAGTGGTGCTTAAATAAATGCCCCCTGCTCTGGATTTGCTCCTCAAACTCAGGTTTTTATCCCCTGCGATTTGCTCGACTCAATTGCAACCCCAATTTGGAGACATGCCATTAAGAATTGTTGCTACCACTGATCTCAGTTCCTTGGAGAATCAGGGGAGGAAACTGTTGAACGTTAATTTTTCATTTGTGTGTGCAGGAACAATTCCTAAAGACTCCCCTCAGTTCTGGATAGCTGTCCTATATTATCTTGATACTGTTGTGGCATCTTCTTTTCGTGGGTTAGCCTCTTGGGCATTGACCCCGTTGAGTTTGCCAATTAGAAATGCGATAGCGGAATAATTCTTTTATGTGATGGATATCGTTAAGAGCAACCTCCGAAACTGCATGCTCTTGCCCATGTGAAACTCAATACTTGTGTTCAGGCTGTCATGGATGTCAGCATGCGACTCTTGTTGCTCGACGTTTGAGCTTACAAAGCGTATGTTGCTTTTCAATAGTAATATTTAGAAGGCTTGTGAAGTCGAAGAAACTGGTGACCAAATACCCGATCTAGATAATATCCTCACCTCCTTTGAGTCTTAAATCTCTTAGTGGCTTATGGGTCTAAGTGGATTCTTTTTTGTTTTACTTTAACGATAAAAAAAATATGTGGATTAGTCGTAAGCGTTCTCTGGATTAGCCCTGTAATTTTCTTTTTTTTTATGGATCTGACCGTATAAATCTTTAAATAAAGCAAAAAAAAAACCCTTAGAGAAATTTATGACCATTAATGAAAAATGTTTACTAGCGTCATATGAAGTTTCATAATGTATTTCTAAAAACAAAATGCCGTTCCCCATTGGAGAAGATCTTGTATTGCCTGCAGCTATTTGCAGAAAAATGGTAGAAATATTAGATGAAAGCAAATATGCCATTGATATTCAAGAAACTTCTTTGTCAAACGACACTGTCTTGAATAAAAATTTATAATTTCAACAAGGACCAGCTAGCACAACCTGTTACAAGAATTAAAGAAAACCCAAAATTTTCAATTCAGTTGAATGAAACAACTGATATTGCTAAACTGGCTCAGTTTTCAATTCATTTGAAAATATTAAAATTTTAAATGCAGTTGAATGAAACAACTTATATTGTTAAATTGGCTCAGTCGTTAGTATTAGTCAGGTACATTTATAAAGATTCGTGGAGGAAAAATTGGTATTTTTTCATCCTATGAAGACCATACTACAGGGAAAGACATAATTAAATTGTAAAGTTGATAAATTTTTAATATTGAAGGTTTGGAAAGATAAAATCAATGTTGAATATACACGTGTAACAGCGATGGTGTAACAGCAATGACGGGCAAAATTATCGGTTTTGAATCATTTTTTCAAGCTGCTCTTTATGATCATATAACTTTTAGTCACTGCCTTATTCTCCAAGAGGCCCTTGCAGCAAAAAAACTTAGCACCAGAATTAAACGATGTGCTTCAGGATGCTGTTAAGATTGTACATTTTATTAAGAGCCATGCCCTTAACAGCCGTTTATTTTCGTATCTCTGCAAGGATACGGATTCCAACTACACAACTTTATTATTACATGTCAAAGTAAAATGGATGCGGAGGGGTTTAAGTTTAAGAATATTATTGTTATTAAAGGACGAATTTGAAATACTTTTTAACCAAACGGAAATGTTTTGAAATGACTTATGACTATCCAAGTTGAGTTATTTGTCATATATCTTTGCAAAGTTAAACAATCTCAAATTTTATCTCCAAAAATGTGGAATATATTTACTCCAAAGGATAAAATTGAGTTTTATAAAAGAAAATATCAACATTTGGTAAAGTATGGTAGAAAAAAAAATGTTCAAAATTTTTTCCAGTGTCGACAATTTTATAACCAAGAGAAATCATTCTAAAACCGTTTATTACAAAAATTAGTGTAGATCACTTAAAAGCCCTAGAAACACAGTTCTGTACATATTTTATATTAAATATTGATTTTAAAAAGGTAGCTTCGATTCAAAAGCTGTTTTTATTGGTTTAAGTGAGACTGGTCGCCTGTCATTTATAGCTCAAGAGGAATTTGTTGAGCTTTCGAGTGAGTCAAACTTAAAATAAAGTTTCCAGAACAGCCCTTAACTGAAATCAGAACTTGAACAACCCATAGTCTCTGATTGTGGGTTGTTAAATGTTCTCTGCCATTAGACACTACATATTTATGTTAAGTTACTTTCTTAGCTGTAATTCATATTAAATCTGAGTGCTTATCGCAAAAATTTTCAAGAGGTCTTACATCCAGCAGCATCAAAAATTCCACCAAGATTTAATTTGTTATGGAATAAAAAAAATAGGCACATCCATCTCTTAAATTTTTTCCTTTAATTTTAATTTAATATTAACCATTCAACGCCTGTGTTCAAATATATACGAGTGAACTAAGACGTTCATAGAATTCATTTTTCTTTATGTTACTGAAAAAAAAAATTGATTTAAAATAGGGCATATAATTTTTGTAATTATATTGAATATAATTTTGCGACTTTATCAGAAATTTCAATATTGGATTTTTGTATGTTTCTAAGCAAATTCTAGTAATATATCTTTTCACAAGTACATTTAAATTATAACCTAATAAATAAATCATGAAAAGATATTTGTTCATTTTTTATCTTTTACATTTATATGGGGTCGCCAGGAAACTAGGAATCACCAATAGGGTCGTGAATGAAAAAAGTTTAAGAAGCCCTGATCTACAGCATAATCTAACAAGCATCATCATGCCAAACATTTTGTTTGCTAATGAAACCAAACTAAAGCCTTTAAATTATCATATTCACACTTGTCACCTTTTCGTATAAAAGGGTTTATTTAAATTTTTCCTAAAATGACAAGGTACTTCCGTTTTTTCAAAAATCATTTTCATAATCTTCAGTAATTTATCTCTATCTTCGCAACTACCATATTTCAACAAGAGCTAAGAGCTCATATGCCATTTGTGACGAGGCAAGAAGAGCTAACAGCCAAGAGATCATGTGGTATGAGCTCTAGCAAAATTCTATGAATCAATAGATTGATTTTAAAGGAAAATAAGAGGCTTAATGCCAGTCAGGATTTAAAATAAAGCTCTGAGTCACGATGTCCTTCTAAATATCAAAATTCATTAAGATCCGATCACCCACTCGTATGTTATAAATACCTAATTTTTTCTCTCCCTTTAGCCCCCCCAGATGGTCGAATCTGGGAAAACGACTTTATCAAGTCAATTTGTGTAGCTCCCTGACACGCCTACCAATTTTCATCGTCCTAGTACGTCCAGAAGCACCAAACTCGCCAAATCACGGAACTCCTCCCCCCAACTCCCCCAAAGAGAGCGAATCCAGTACGGTTCCGTCGATCACGTATCAAGGACATTTGCTTATTCTATCCACCAAGCTTCATCTCGATTCCTCCACTCCAAGTGTTTTCCAAGATTTCCCCCTCCAACTCCCCCCAATGTCAAAAGATCTGGTCGGGATTTGAAATAAGAGCTCTGAAACATGAATTTCTTCTAAATATCATATTTCATTAAGATCCGATCACCTATTCGTAAAATAAAAATACCCCAATTTTCACGTTTTCCAAGAATTCCGGTTTTCCCCTCCAACTCCCCCCAATGTCACAGGATCTGGTCTGAATTTAAAATTAGAACTTGAAAGCGCAAGACCCTTCTAAATATTATCAAATTTCATTAAGATCTGGTCACCCTTACGTACGTTACAAATACCTCAATTTTCAAAATTACCCCCCCCCCCCCCCAACTCCACCAAAGAGAGCAGATCCGGTCCGATTATGTCAGTCACGTCTCAGACAGGTTTTTATTCTTCCAATCCAGTTTCAGCCTGATCTCACCGCTTTAAGTATTTTCTAAGATTTCTGGTTCCCCTCAACTCCCCCCCCCCCAATTGCACTGGATCCGGTTGAGATTTAAAATAAGAGATCTGAGTCACGAGGTTCTTCTAAATATGAAGTTTCATGAAGATCCGATCACTCCTCCCCCACTTCCCCCCCCCCGCAGATGGTCAAATTGGGAAAAAGACTATTTCTAAATTAATCTGGCCCGGTCCCTGATACGCCTGCCAAATTTCATCGTCCTAGCTTACCTGGAAGTGCCTAAAGTAGCAAAACCGGGACCGACAGAATTTGCGATTGCTATATGTCACTTGGTTAATACCAAGTGCCATAAACACTCATATAACATACTATCAACACCTGAGATCTTATTATTTTTCATCACTTTTAGCACTGTTTTTACTTTTCTTCGAAAAACAATCTTTCTTCACTTCAAAATTGTAAAAAAAATCCATTCTTTTTTGTATCATTTCCTACAACTTTCACAGTTCAAAAAGTTCAGAAATAGTTCTGCCTATCTCTCTGTTACACTTCCCTTATCACAAAATTAAGGCCTCCTTCCTGTATTTAACTGGAACAAGTCTAGACTGACTAGCACTTCTCAACTTCTCTATATGCCAAAACAATATTTTACTATTATGCCGTCTGGCTGTATCCTCCAGATCCTTAGAAAGTTTATCGATGGCCTCGACTTCACATGCCCTTAATTCATACTATCATACAGTCCCTACTTTCATTGCTTTGTTCTTATTCTCATCTGATCTACCACTCAAAAATTTCTGTGCACCCCCCCCCCTCTTTTCTATAAAGTCTAAAGCGTTTTCGCTAATATTCCTAGCTGCGTTTCTAACGTTCCTCCCTAAGACCCCTCCTGCTACTTGGCAAACTATTTTCCTAAAGCTATCAAATTTGCCTTCTATATTGTCAAATTTCTGACTCTACAATCTCATATTCAGCTGTTCCTGGAAGGTTCCTCTCGGATTCTCATTCTGGAGTTAACCAACGTCATAGCTTACTGGAAGGTAGTTCCTCTTCCTAAATTGCATCTTTAGATCAACTCTAAACGCAAATAGATGATCTTTACTTTTAACATCTACAACAATACCATATATCCTGGTGTCTTATATTGATCCTGCGAATCTTGATTTACAGTATAGAAATACGATATCTCCACCCGAGATCCTGTCTATTTGTGCCTATAATTACGGGAAATTCATCTGAATCACTGCCCTCTGCGTCAGTCAGTTCTACAGGGGCAACCCATTGGATTTCCCTGATGATTGTTGAAAAATCATGCAAGCGTGGTGTTTGCTAATAAACTTATTCGTCTCTAAAAAAAATATACATATGCCATTGTGACTAATAACTTGTACTTTTTGGTCATAGCTAGAATTCTATCGTTAATACCTTCCCAACCTACGCAAAGCTTGGAAGCTTCCTAATGCATCATGAGCCCTATTCCTTTCCTGTATACCTCATGCTTCCTACTTGAATAAATAAACGTAATACATAGTTTCGTTTGCTAACCGTAGGAGGTGAGCTTCTAAGACTCCTAACAAGTCCAGTTTTAGCGAAGGTTAATATGCATTAATGTGATTAGTGGTATGTAAGAGAATAGAATTGATGCGGTTAAGGTAGGAAATGAGGTTAGTTGCTGGTTTCGTATTGAATCAGGAGTTAAGCAGGGTTACGTTCTACCTCCATTGTTATGAACCAATTTGATGGAATTTGTCTTAACGAACATGGCAAAGGCTATGGCAGAGCCTGGAATCAAATGGGAAAGTAAAACTCTCCTAGACTTAGATTGTGCTGATGATACTGATTTGAACAGATTTGATGCTTAGATGATGCTAATTTCAGCGTCCTAGAATTATTATTAGCATAATGATTGATAGTTTTTGAAGTTTTGAGAGCGCAGGGCACACGAATAGGCTCGAAAATCAATGTTAAGAAGAACAAGTCGTTTAGATTGGGAATATGTGAAGGCGATGAGGTGATGATGGGTAAGGAAAAGATCGACCAAGTGGATAGCTCCATTTAACTAGGTAGCATTATTAGTAAAGATGGTGGATGCAAGAAAGATTTTAAAAGTAGAATTGCCAAGAGGGCGATTTCTTTACAGTTGAAAGAAGATTGGGAGAATAGGAAGATAAATCCGTGAACCAAGATTTGAATATTCGAAGCTACAATGACAGCGGTCAAGTTTGGTTCTGAAAGGTGGACACTTTGAAAGACGGAGGAGAATATATTATATATTTTCGAGAGGAATTATCTACGGATTGTCAGGGTACCCGTCTGACTGATAGTATTTCAAACAGGAAGCTGTACACAAAAAATATGGTTCTATCCTGAGTTTCTAGGGCGGTAATGAGAGAAAGACTGAGATGGAGAGGACACGTTCTGCGGATGAAGGATGAAAGATTGCGAAAAATCTTCCTTTTTGGCCAACCATCTAGGGCCAATTGAAAAGCAGGTCGTCCCCGAACTGGGTGGGAGGAGGTCATAATGAAGGATTTCAGGGAAACTGGAACTTCTTGTGACGGTCTAAAGAGGGAGGCTTTAAATAGATGGGGATGAAGTAGGAGCGTACGTAGTTGCGTTGGCCTCAGGCAGCTTGGTGCTACAGTGACTTGTTGTAGGTAGTAGTAGTAGTAGTATGGGTATTACAGTTACCTGAAATTACAGACCCGATCATGGTGAACAACACTTTTTCGATCCTAAAGTGCATCATTGATTAGCTTGACGTCAGTATTAGTCAGTATCAGTCGTATTAGCTAAACGTCTAAGTTTGTCAGTCAAAATCTTAATAAAACAGTTGTTTTTTAACATTGTAAATTACAGATCAAAATTATCATATTATTCAAATCATTAAAATCGTTATGCCCTCAAGAAAAACAAAGGATCCCACAAGCGTGGTCAGAGGAAACATTACACCATAGTTGTGGTGCTCTGTTTATAATTCTATGAACATAATTAGTGGAGATACTCATCATAAAGAGATATCGAAAAGAAAAGCATTATTAAAATTCACAGATATCAGATACATACGCAAGGAGATGATCTGGGAGTCTATATCCCTAGCCCTGACGTCTTGGATTTTTATGGTGGTTTAATAATTCAATGTTCGCATAGTTTGCCTTTCTGTGCTGTCTTGACGGATTCCCATGCCCAAATAAATATATGCGCAGAGACTTGGCAAGTTTACATAGATGTTTGTGCCAAGCCAAAGAGACTAAAATGAAGCCCAAAATTTTCTTCTTTCTCTTTTTAAATTGCTGTGAAAAAGAAAAGCTGCGAAAAAAGGTTCTAAGCTAACTACCGACTCCATGGACTGTTACCCTGTTGACAATTCTCACCCCAAGGTAAAATTGAGTGGCCAAAGGGATAGAATGACAAACAAAAAATGAAGAAAAGAAAGGATTTTGGAATACTCTACTTATATTCCAATAAATAAGTAGAATATAACATTTAGAATATACTATATTATTTATTTTCATAATTTTATTTCTTTTAATTCTTTTTACATATTTTGGGGGTTGAGCTATTATAGCAGGGTAGGCTAAAGGTCAAAGAAATTTATTTGGATAGGCTATATGAAACAAGTGGCAACTGAAGAAGGGCTGTCCTACAATGGCAGCGCACAGATATAAAGGCTGGGACTAAAAAACCCATTAATTCCATTCCGAGGACTTTGTCTGGCACCGACGTCTATAGTACATGATACCTATTCACCCATTACGATCAGCAGCGATCCGATCCTAATGAATCGATCCACTAGGCGTACGTCAGAAAGTTTTCCCGTCTGAAGTACCTGTAAAGGGCGTTATCATTATTATTATTATTACTAGCTGTTGGGGTCCAACACCTAGTTGGTGGGGGCACTTCAGTCAGGAACATGTCGAAAACATGTCAGTCAGTCGAAAACATGCCGTCAGTCGACACACAAACATGACGTCACTCGACAGACACACAAACACACAGACAACTTATTTATTTATATATATATATATATATATATATATATATATATATATATATATATATATATATATATATATATATATATATATATATATAGAAGATTTGACTTCAATAGCATGGAGTCAAACTCAAAGTCAGAGCCAAGAAAATTTTAAATGGGCCAAACTCTTTATTTTGAATAAGCAAGCAAATTATTCTTTTCTTTAACCATTATCCCAGCCCCATTCCCCTAAAATACGAAAAAAAGAATTAAAAGAAAATTAAATATAAAAATTAATATTTATATGATACTCTACACCATGTACTTCTACCTATATTTTGGAATATTGGCAGAACATTCCAAAATCCCTTCTTTTCTTTGCTGTTTTTATTGCCTCACTTTCCATTTAGCTACTGAAACTTACACGTGGGGATAATTTCTCAGAGGGCTATTGTCAGCGGGGGGGGGGAGATTCCCACGCGGGGAACTTTCCAGTGGTAAATATCGGGAATTAAATCCCATATATTAGCCAATTTGATGCCAATTAATTAGTTATATGGACTATCGTTGCCTTCCGTCCTGACTTCTATTTAAGGCTTCCAAATCCAGAAAGGTTGTTAATCGACATGCATCTTACATAACATGTCTGATGTTACTTTGTCTCCCTCTTAAGATAAATCCCTCTAAATGTTTCAAGAGTCTATTTATTTAGGATTAAATAAATATATATTCATTTAGACATGAACAATATTGTTAATTCAATTTAAAATCTTCACAATTACATAAATCACATGACTTGCAACCTGGTGTTCGAGGACAAATAAGCAAATAAATAAGCTTTTTATGCACTGAAAATACAAGAACCTTCAACTATGAAGTCTCAATGGTAGTTTCCCTTTGGTTAAGTAGTAGACCTTTCGTATGGGTTTACATAAGGTCCCTAAACATGTAAAATTGTTTCTGATATATGAATTATTTTTAGCTGACCAGACCATTTGAATACATACATTAGTTCCGTTGCGCAAGTTCTTACGCAGTAATGTGAAAGACCCATAAGACAGTACTAAAAATTTAGCTCTAAACCTCTACTGAGGTTCACATTCTTATTTTCCATTATGAGACATCAAATACCGGTTTAAATGCAGACAGCAAGTTTCGCAAGAACCACTATCGACCGCTCAAACGAGAAAGAATTCGTTCCCGATCTTATTTCTCTAGCATCACAAGGGATTGAGCTCAAAAGCGATGTTTTTAATTTTTTATGTTCTAATGATGTTCTAGGCCTGTGCCAGAACTAGAAAACCTACAAAGCTAAAAATAAGAAGCAACCAAATGAAGGGACCTGAAATATTAGGATTTTTTATATACACTTCCTATATTTCGCCTGTTTCACTGTCTCGACAATTTCGTCACTCCTCTCACTCTGAATAAATTACTTCGGTGTGTGTCTATTGAGCAATTTCAATTTTAACCATGAGCCACTAGAATAAACTACAGGCTAGTTTCTTTTTTCTTACTCAGTTATTTCAGATTCAGTTTGGAAAGTGGTCACCACCGCTAACAAACCTCAGAAAGAAGAATAATAACCATAACCATCCTAAACATAAACAATAGCTTGTTTATGGTATTTTACACAGAAAAAGGTTTATATTACACAATACACGAGAAAGATTAAGAGAGGGGTCGCAAAACAAAGAAAACAAAAACTACGCGTGTCAGCTGATTCGATGCTCAACTGCTACTACTAACAACTCACTGCAGCACAATGCTGCCTGAGGCCAACACAACTACGCACGCTCCTCCTTCATCACAATCTATTTAAAGTTTTTCTCTCTACACCCTCCCAAGAAGTTCCCATTTCCCTTAATTCTTTCCTTACGACATCCTTAATTGGATGGGAAAAAGAGTAAAGGATGTCATCTCAAAGAGTAAAGGGTATCAAACAGTTTATGGTAACGAACTATAAATAAGGAGCGATGCGGCTCAATAGTAGCAAAAGAAAAAAAATTGAAATCAATCGATGTATCAAAGGAATTGGCTTTTTATGCTGATTCCAAGTGGTTACTCATCAAAAGCTATGAGCCTGAGAAAATTTGCCGGATTTTCGAAAAAGGGGGGAATCACCCCCCTAAAAGTCAAGTAATCTTAGTGAGAATCACACAATTAGATTCAGCTGTAGAGAATTCAGAATTCTACTGTAGAGGTTTCAAGCTCCCATCTGCAAAAATGGGGAACTCCATAACATGCATCATGGATGCGCGTTTATTTGTTTTTTTCAGGGGGATCCTATAGAGCCAGTGGTCTTATAATATCGGGAGAGAGTTCATTCGAACGGAAAGTTCTAGTGGACTTTTTAACTGACAAAAAAGATTGGAGTATATAGCTAGCCCCCCCCCCCCCCCTCGCATGCTTATTTTTCCCGAAGTCATCCGATCAAAATTTTGGGATGGCCATTTTTCAGCATAACTGAAAGGTCCAATAACTATTCCTTTGAAAATAACATGACTCCTCCTCCCCCCACAGTCCTTGAGGAATGGTCTTTTAGTTATGAAATTTGTCCATTGTTGACGTATCGTGTTTGTTATTGGGAAGTATGCATACATTTTTCGGTTGGAGAAGGGGTGAATTTTCTGCTGGGAAGATTTTCCACGGGCAGAATTTTCCATAGGGAGGGAAGTTTCCAAGGGGTGAAATTTTGAGGGGAATTTTTACACCAAAGGATTCTCTAGAATTCCTAAACGTATTTTTTTTCTTGTCTTACTTTCTCTTTCCTGACTAAATTTTACATATAGAGATGTAAAAGGTAATTGTCCAGAGTAAATTCACCGGGGCTGAGTCATCTAGACGATCTTTCCATGGCGGGTGAGACGGGTTTCCCGGCATTAAGTTTTTTCAGCTGAAAGTAAGGAACAACATCAAAACTTAAAACGAACAGAAGTTATTACGTATAAATGAGGGGGGTTGCCACATCCTCAATACCTCGCTCTTTACAATAAAGTCTGACTTTTTTTCCCAATTCTTTAAGAGCGACTCCTGAAACACAAGGGCCGTTCAATTAGAACAATAAGAAACTTTTTTTAAGGTCCTAAAAAGTTTAGTGTGAAGAGCGAGGTATTGAGTATGGGGCAACCCTTATACACGTAATAATTTCTTTTCGTTTTAAATTTTAATGTTGCTCTTTACTTTCAGTTGAAAAAACTTGTTTTTTTATTTAATTAATTAAACCACTTATTTGATATATAGAGAAGAAAATTCCGTTTGATGTTTTCTCTATGACCTCTTCCCAATCTAATCGGAAACAACCTATTTTTCATTCAACCCTAGAAGGGTGGCTTAAAGCACAATCTTTGGCAATCTATCTTCTTCATCCGTAAAACGTGGCCTAGTCATGTTATCATTTCTTTCATAACAACCCTAGAAAGTGGAACTAAATGAGATTTTCCGTACAGCTTGTTGTTGGATATATGGTCAGTCAAGCGAGTACCAGTCTATTCTTACACAATTCCTCTGGAAAACACTTAACCAAACTTCCTCGGCCTTTCAAAACGCCCATGTTTAAGAACCATACTTGACATTTGTCATTACTGTGACTTCTAATATTCTAATCATATTAGCAAACTTCTCTTCCAAATTTTTTTTCTAACTATGGAAAACATAATTCGCCTTGGTTTTCAACCTTTTTCGTCTTCACTGTATTCACCATATTCACTAATAATACTACCCAGGTAAGTGAAGCTGTCCACTTGATCTATTTCATCGTTACCTAACGGCATATCTTCACCCTCATTAATTCCAAGTCAAAACGACTTAGTTACCCTAACGTTAATTTTTAAAGCTATTCTTGCACCCTGAACACCCAAAACCTTCAAAAATTGGATAAAATTTTACATAGGGCACTTAAATCATATGCATAACCATCTTCCCGAGGATGTTATATTTTCAGGAAGTTTTAGACAGTTCAGGAGCTCAGTACCCAAGAGTGACTTTTACCAGTTTCAAGAAAAGGATCTTAGGTTCAGTTTTAAAATATGAAGTATTATCTTTTTCCCTTTTGTATCGCATTGTTTTTTAGTTATATATTTGACCAACAATAAGATGGATTTTAATCCTTTTGTGCGTGTCATTTGACAAGGAACCCCCTTCACGATTTGGTTCGAGAATGCCACTCGTTTGGCACCTTCAAAAGACTCGTAAATCTCGTAAATTAATTGTTCCTTGACGCATACAATGCTATCCATTTATTATTATTATATTAATAGATGTTCTGCTTCATTGCAAGGTTTGATAAAGCTTATTTAGTGAACTCTCTTTGTATTTTTTCGTTTTTTTTTCATTTTATGAAGCAAATGCTTTACATGCTAAGAGTTTAAATGTGTATGTTTATATGTTTAAATGTTAATGTTATGTTTATATGTTAAAACGTAAAGATTTTAAATGTTTAATATTTATGTGATCTTTTTATAATCCCCCTCCAACAGGCCATGGAGCCTTGTAGGGATTTATAGATTGTTGTGTAATTATTTTACTGTTATATGGAAAATAAATCTAACTATATATCTATCTAGATACTCTAAGTGCTTTATTATATTTGTATTTATGCGCGACATGCAAAAGCTTTCTGCGTTGTGTTAATATTAAATAAATAAATAACCAAAGTCTAGAAGAGTTCCATCTTCCTATTCAATTCCATGATTTCCCACAGTCTTGACCGTGTTCGTCATTCAACAGAAATAATCCATATAAACAGGAATATGACATAACCGTGCTTAACCCATGATTCCAAACCAAATCTACTACTATCCTCACTTCCAACCTCGACATTTTTACTCTCGTAGATACTCCAATTACTTTAATATACTCAACTGGCATACAACAAAAGGCCATGACTTTCACCAGAGCTTTTCTATCAGCTGAATCAAATGCCTGTTCATAATCTATATAACTAACGACTAATTGGTCTCGTGATTTTTACACTTTTAAATTATTAAGCTGAGAGTGAACATTCCCGACATATTCATTCTCCTTCATAAAACCACACTGTTCTTCTATTATAACTTAACCTGCACCATCTTTTAGCTGCCTTTGCCTTTACCAGCTCTGCAAGCTAATGTCTGTAATTGTTGCTTACCACACTCACTCTCATCGCCTTACTTAGAAAAGAGTTTAATTATCTATAAACAGATGTCGCTGTAAGTTAAACAGTGAACTAGAAAGAGAGGGAGGGGTCGTAAAACAAAGAGAACAGAAGAGCTGGACGAAAAGTACAAGCAAGCGCGTAAGGACTGCAGAATACTGCAGAGTCAATGGACTAGATGCCCGACTAAATGAAAAAAAAGTAAAAGATGTCATTTACTAATGGCGGAGGGTAACAAACTGTAGAACTGAAAGAAGGAGAGAACGCATGACAATGTTCCATCGGTATTGTGAAACATATTTCAAGTCGGCTACATGAGCAATACTACACATAAATTGATATATAGACTTTCCATGGCCTACCTTGTTAAATATTTGCTAGCAACTACAGCCCGTGAGTCAGACTTGTGCAACAATTTATTTGACAGTATCTTATTGCCTCTTATTTCCATTGAGCTGGTATAGGCACTAGAAAGACAGCTGCAAGCCCAGGTTTTATTCTGCACCAAGTTTAGTTCGGATCTGACACTTTTCTGGTACATATGGTTAAGGCAAGAACTTCGGGCCCTTTCCATCCTCCCCCACAGAAATCAAATGGGAATCGGATTCCCTGTAGCTATTTCATTATCATTTACGTTTGACAGGTTATTGTAGTTATCCAATAGCCCCTTTTTGGTAGATATGTTAATGAATAGAAATGGGGGACCCTTCTTTCCCCACACAGGCTATATTGGTCCCAGTTTCTCTTCTCCAAAGACACAACAAGCCCAATAGCACCTACAGTTCATCAAATTTTGTCAAGACCCACCAAACTCTTTTGGTAGGTATCCCAATGACATTAACTTAGGGACCTCCTCCTTCTACCAAAAAAAATCCAGACCACAAAGGGTACACCGTGAAATTAATTCTCAATTTCTACCAAGTTTTGGTGAAACTCAACAACCTTTTCTAGAAGATGTAATGGTTTATAATATAGATCCCTCCTCTCCATTCTTCCCAAAGGTAAAATCAGATGCCAACCATAAACAGCAGAGAGTAGCCTATTACTTCTTATTGAGTTTGACTAATATCCAACAACCTGTTGTGGTGGAAGATGGAATAACAAGAATTTGCGGAACATTTTGTTCTTCTTTGACAGAGGTAAGACCAGGTGCGGAAAGGTCCAGCATAGGCTATAGCTCCCTTGAAAATTCCCCCGCTGAAAATCCCCCCACCTATAAAACGGAGCAACCAAAGAGAAAGTATGACAAATAAAAAAATGATGAATATAATCCCAAATAAGAAAGCAATAGTTTAAGAAAATTAAGTCTTCAAAAGTCATCAAACCTTGTTTGCCAAAAAAAAGCATTGGTTATCGTCCACTTAGGCGTGTAGCAGAAGGTTTTTCCATCAATAAAGGAGTAGACCAGAAATATTCCTGGGAACCAAGATAGATATAATTTGAAATGCGCTTTTAGGCATCTGGCATTCTCCCCCCAACTACAAAACGACCCACCTCTGCTTCTTCATAATAGCTAGTGAACAATTATACTCTTTTCCTTATTCTTTTGAATTATGTGATTTTCCCTTTGGCTGCTCAATTTTACATCTGAATAGGATTTTTCAGGAGGGACTTGTCAAGGGGGTATTTTCAGTGGGGATAAGTTACGGAGGGGGGGGGGATACACCTAGCACCGGATGTGAATACCCGAACAGCAAAAGTAGGATATTCACTCTTACTTCCCCATGTTTGATCGAGATCTGTCAACTCCTTTTGGTAGATAAAAAGATCCCCCTGTTCCTCCTGCACAGGGACCAAATTGATTCCTGATGCTCGAAAGGCTTAAATAATACACTAGTTCTTGTTCCCCACCAGCTTTGGCTAAGATCCAACAACCCCAACTGGTAAATGTAATAGTTAAAAGATTCTAGAAAACCCGCAAAACCTTTCCCCACCTATGAGCCAGATCGCGGGAGACTTTTTTCAGTCTAGTCCAGGCTGCATGTTTAGTAAATTAAAATTCGATCAAAATTAAAATTTCATAAAAGAAAAACAAAAGGATGGTATTTGAGATTATACCAACTAGCATTAAATGAAGTTAACTTCAAGTTAAAATTTATAAACTTAACGATTTAAAACAACGATTTACTAGATGGTGGTGGACTTTCGAAAAAAATTTCTTCCAATTTCTAAGCCCGTCGTTCGTCTATAACTGCAAACCGAATCTTCCTTGCTGGGACGCTATGTAAGCTTCGATTCAACTTTATGTAAGAGCGTGATTACGATGGTAGAAAAATAAAGAAATAGACAAAAAGAAACTTACTTTTTCGCATTAGCGAAAACGAAGCGACGCATTTTTAGATCAGTTAGCACAATCCCAGCGGAATGACAGTCGGCAACAGCACCAACAATTTGTCGTATAATCATCTGGGCCTGATCTTCGTCACGAATTAGATGGTCTCGGACGTATGCATGAATGTCACCGTGATTTTTAGGGTAAAATATGAACTCCTCGGATCCAGCAGTGATAATTTCGGTAGGCTGAGCGACAAATTCAGATGACTGGAGTCGAAAGTGGGCTTCTAAAACTGTTGCTCCTATCTGTCGGTTCAAAACCTGAAGAATATTAAGTTAAGATAGTTTTGTTATCAAGAGCTTTAGCTAAAAAAAGACACCCAGTACCATGAGATTATAAAAAATCGTGGCATTGTGAAAAATCCCTTCAGTCTTGACCGAAAAGGTAGAATAAACCAATAAGAATAAGCAAATATATTTTTCAATATCTAGGAGACAATTTTTGCTCAGTTTACTCAATGAAAAAATAAAAAGGCGTTTTTTTAAATGAAAATACCCATAAAAAGGAATTTTCAAAATCTGGGGGACCTCGGGGGCACAGATCCCTGCCACTTCTCCTTGATTGACGCTACTGAGTAAAATTATCAGTAGACCTCCAGACACTGGTAAAATATAAAGTAAAATGGAAATAATTGTCATGAATTTAGAGATGTGAGTTGCGGCAGAATGTATTTCAGGTCAAAAGGGGGCGCAGGATTTTCTAGAATTATTTAAAAAAAAAAACTATAAAAAAATTAATACGAAAAAAATTTTTTCAACTGAAAGTAAGGACCAGCATTAAAACTTAAAACAACAGAGATTATTACGCACATGGGGGGTCCATCTCCTCCTAAATACCTCGCACTTTACGCTAAAGTATTTTTAGTAATTTCAACTATTTATTCTACAGCCTTTGTGATTCAGGGAACATTCTTAAAGAATTGGGACAAAACTAAAGCTTTAGTGTAAAGACCGAGGTATTAACGAGGGGCCAAACCCTCTCATATACATAATAGAAATATACGAATATAGAAGTTCGTTACGTAAGTTAATTTGTAAGTTATGTATATATTTTACTAATAAAAACGTTCGTTGGAAATTAAAAATTCTAGTTGCCTTTTTAAGTACCCGAAAAATTGGAGGGGAACTAAGCCTCCTCCCCTACCTTTTTTCTAAAATCGTCTGATCAAAACTAAGAGAAGCCATTTAGCAAAAAAAAAAAATTTAATGCGCCATTTTTTTTTTAATTATTCATTTTCGGAGAGCCAAAATCAAACATGCATTAATTCGAAAACGTTCAGAAATTTAATTAAAAAAACAAGTTTTTTTAACTGAAAGTAAGGAGCGATATTAAAACTTAAAACGAACAGAAATTACTCCGTGTATGAAAGGGGCTGTTCCCTCCTCAACGCCCCGCTAAAGTCATTTACTGTTTTATAAAGTAGAATTGAGAGAAAGAGTCAAACTTCAATTAATAACATTTAACAATATTAATTCTCTGATATACTAAATCTACTAGTTTGATTGTCATTCAGATCTCTTGACTTTGAGGGGTATTTCCCCCTTTTATCGATAATCAGGCAAATTTTCTCAGCCTCGTAGCTCTTGAATGGTAACACTAAACTTCACAAATTTTATATATTTGGAATTAGCATAAAAACCCAATTCTTTTATATATTAACTGTTACGAAAATTCTGTTTTTTTAAGTTTCGGTTACCATTTGCCAGAGTCACTTCTTACTTACAACCCGTTGCCAATAACTGTTTTATCTTGGTTATTATGGCTTTTTCTTTCTTTTTTTATTGTGTTTTAAATTGTTCGAACATATTTCTTTCACTGAAATACAATTGACAATCAAGCCGTTTAATGGTTTTAACAGGGAGGGAAGGAGATAGGTAGCACCTCGCTTATTTGTAAGCCTTGGTTAGCCTTAAAATATCATTTTTTTTTTCTTTTGTTTTTGCTGATATCAAGACAAATAAAACATGATACTCGAAAAACAAATCGTTTTCAGTATAGTGCAAATCTCAGTCTGACCTTTAGAAGGCTTATTTCTCCTGTTGCTCTATTACTTCTCTGACAGAGATTAAAGAAAAGAATACTCCTTAATTTTCATGGTTGAATTTATGTTTTATAAACCTTAACCATTTGTATTTTATACAAAAGATAGGAAGGTATGGTTAGCTGGAAAAGTTATGCTATATTGAAATCTAGCACCCTCTAGCACCAATAGCAAAGACGCAGACTAAAAACAACTAGGAATCAAGAGCGATTAGATATCAATTCCTTTCGCAAGGGAAAATGCTTGCTGCATAGACATCACAGGTAAATTTCTGGAAAAATGCGAGAATCCTGAATATAAAGCAATTGCTGTGAAAATTTTAGACAAATTTTCAGCGTAGTCACTCGGTGATTGTCAAAACCCATTTCTTTCACTCATATTTGGACTTGGTCCCTGAAAACTTACGATCAGTCAGCACAGAACGGGATGAAAGGTTTTACGAAAACTTCAAAGACGTGGGGCACAAATATCAAGGAAGATGGGACAAGAACATGCTCATCAGCTACTGCTGGTAGTTAACACAAGATAGGTTTGAGGTTGAACATATTGAGAGAACAATAAAATATTGTGTTGATGGTTTTCTTCTAGAAACTGCACATTCAATCCATGTAATAACTTAAACCTAAAACCGACCGTTTTCTTTCTCTCCGCCAAAGGTAGCTTATGAGTTAATTTTTTTTCAGGCTATGTTAGGTTAGGTTCAGCTTATCGAAGGCACGCATAGTTTCAGCTCCAGGAGCCAAAGGCTAAGAAACTTAGGACCCCTTCTAAGTTGAACAAAAAGTTACTTCCATGTAGCTGCAGTACGAATAAACTTTTCACCTGGAATAAGTAACTCTTGTCCAAAATTGATGCTAGGTTTAGAATGGAAAACATTATGCAATGTGATGAGGCAGGAGACCTGTGAAAACCATTAAATCTTGTCGTATTAAGACCATTTACTGTCAGCCAATCATATGCACTAAAATCCTACAATTAAAAAACAGGATTCGTGTCATGTGCTAGAGCGATGCCTCTGATACTATATTCTATATGTTAATATACCATCCAAAGTAGACTTTTAACGCAAAATAACTATATGGTCCATAGATCGTAATTCTTCCATCCAACTTTACACCATAGGTTTCCAAAGTTGGCACTACTACCCCCCCCCCCGAAATATTGAGAGCCTCTTGGAGGGTAAGACGGTTTTTTACTAAGTAGACTATAAGGGGTCTTAAAAAGAAAGGAAAAGACACAGCCTCTAATTATCTTACTCGATGTTTTACATAACTTGAGTTTATGAGTCTATGCTAGGAATTTTGGCGTGATCAGGAGGCGCTAAGCTAGGTCCAGAGCCTCTGCTATAAATTAATCTCCGGTGTTAAAACACCGCCCTAGTTACAGCAAACTAATGTTACCTTACTGAACAGGGACAGTTAGCTTAGGAGCATTAAATTAAGAGCCAAAGAGCATTTGAATTTCAAACTTGGAATATCAAATTAGATTTATGACTGGGAAAAAAAATGTATTGCTGCACATTCCAAATAAGAATTATGTTTAGTGGCCAAAAAGCGTCAAAGATACCACCACACCAAGAAAATACTTTTATTCCGATTTTCAGGATATTCCTTCCACGAAAAAGTGTATGATTACCCAAACTTGAAAATTTCAGAACTTGGCACTAGCAAGTACTCAGTTTATAATAGCGTCCAAATTCTCATAAGCGAAAAAATTTCCTTTGCAATGTCCAAACTAGACACGAAGACATGCCTAGACACCTCATGACATGAATTTCCAACAAGCAGTCATCTCGATTACTCGCGGGCGATTTAACCGCGGTTTTCTATGGAACAGAATGATAATGGGAAATAAAAATTAAGTACGTGCACAATAACAGTAGTGTGTATTAATTATAATAAATTAAAATGTGAATGACAATAAAGTAAAGATATTAAAGCCCCAATAACACACACACAAAATTGTGTTTTGATTTTCAGCCTATTTCGGATTATTTACAAATTTACTTATCAGTACTTACTGTTCCAATCAAGTCTTGTGAACAGCTGAGTTAGCGAACAGGCAAAATGGAGATGTTTCCCGTCAATAGAATTAGGTGTAAGACTTGAATTGAATAACAATTAAGACACTTTTAATCATGATTTGGATAGCAACTTGTGCCCTAAATTTGGAATTCTGCAATACTGATAATCCTACCTGCACAGAGACGGGGACAGTCCCTCCATTTTGTTTTTGACATTCGTTTGCAGCACCCCAGATTAAGTGCAAAAGAATGATCTGAAATTACAGTCATCATATTTTGGCACCCCTGTCCTAGTCTAATTAAGTTTTATGAAGCTGTGCTTCCCCTATAGACTTGAAATTAATTCACGCTCATAACAGGTGCGCAATTAAGGATAAACACGGTTGTACCAAAAAAAAAAGAATAGTGTGGATTTGTATTTAATTTAAGTCATTGATTTACAGTGCTTTTATAATTTATAGCAAACAGCGCGGTTTATTTACCTATAAGACTCGGGAAAATAACCTGACAGACGATATTTTCCAGCATTTGCGCTATTGTACAGAACTAGTACTTTCCAAAAAGACAAAAAATCCACCGATGAAAAAACGGTACTTCGTGCTATAGCGACCACACAAAATAAGAAAAGTTAGATTAATCCTACTGAAATATACCAAAATATGATGAAAATATAATACTCTAACAACAAAATTACAGAAACAACGTACATAAAATTATGGACACCAGGCCGCTCAGGACGCATTACATAAAATACCTAACCAAGTTTTTTCTCGCTCATACTAAGCTCATAATCTCCGAGTGGACACAGAAAACCTTTTTCATTACAGATCAAGAACAAAGTAAGGTCGCTATAACACGTAAGTACCGAAAAAACAAGAATGTTGTTTTATGAGCTGGCAGAATTGCACAGCCTGCAGAAAATAACTGACTGAATCTATATGGATCTCCATAGTTTCTCATCAGCCATGATATCAGTAATTTGTAGTATACCATTTAACTTCCATTAAAAAATCAAGCAAAAAAGAATTAAATTTTACTTTAGAAATCAAAAAGTCATAAAGCACTGAAGAAAAAAAAACATACTGATTTTAAAGCAAATCCTTGGCATTACCAGCTGCATTGACAATAGCTAATTTTATAAGATCTTAGAAAGCTAAAACTCATTTTAAAACTAATCGAATTAAAGAGCTAATGAAAACATAACAAAAACTCCAGAAAGCCAGTTATTGTTGTGTATAGCAAGGAGAATTTCAAGTTAAGATACAAATTTTAAAGTTAGCCAATAGTTTTAACACAGACCATATAAAAATTCCGCAGATAGTTTTTTTTCAATTGTAGCCGGGCGTGGCTCTTTGGCCCCTTAGATGCAACCCCCCCCCCATACAAATATCCAAGATCGGACACGCGAGTCATTCTGAAAAGATCAGTCTGGTATCAACTGTGGAGTACACAACAGAGACTCGCACGTTCCAAGAAATCTGGTTAGTATTGGCCAGCAGCAGTTCTTCCACTATCCCCAAATTTTCGAAGAAATCCTATCATCGTGCCTCTCCATATCTATCTAAAAATCAGGTTTTGTTCTTCATCGAACAAAAGAAAAAACCTTGGTAAAATTCTAGATGAAACGCTTTTAATATGGTATAAAAAGTTCAAAAAGCTTTAAAATCTATCTCTTAAATTTGGAAAAAAAAACCTTGATATTGCTAGAAATCCAGCTAAAAAATCAGAGCAAATAAAAAGAGAAAGAAAGCCCAAAATTAAGGTAAAAAGATTTTTGTTGAAACTCATACCAGCATGGATATGTCATCTATGCAATCAGTATCAATGTAGTCATTGACCAGTTCTAAAGGAAACACGCTAATGAAGTAATTAGTACGTTTCAATCCATTAATTTTTGTTCTTCCAATGGCTGCTTTTCTAACAGTGCCACTGGCAGATCCAGGGGGTCGGATTTTTTCTGGTGCCCTCTTTCCCTGTTTTTTTTTTTTTTTTCACTCCTTTTAAGAATAAATTTATCAAATTGGTGAATTATTGGCACCTTTGTCACATTACCCCTCCCCAAGATCTCGCTCATTGGCACCCTTGTCACACTGCCCCTCCCCCCATGATTTTACTCTAGATCTGCCCCCTGAACAATGCCATCCGCACTCAATCCCCTGATGGCCCCATATAGTCCTAACAATAAATTTCTCAGTATCCAGAGTTCACCTCTGGATATTAGCGGATCACCAGTATCACCTCTCAATATATCCAGTTTAACCTGTCATTGATTGCAATTTGAATAGGCCAACAAATATTATTTGTACTGATTTTCAAAGTGGATGACAACGGAAACATGACAATCTAATAAATAGAAACATTCTGCACATTATAAAGCAAAAATTTCATTATTTCAGTGTTTTCTTTTGTTTTTTTTTTATATATTCCTAGGGCTATCTGGGACTATCAAAAGGGATGAGGTGCACTGCAGAAGAACTACCATGATATTTAAAAAGAACAGATAATAAAATATGCAATGGTATTAATTTTATGCTCTTTACAAATATAATAATTGCTTCCGGAGATATTTCATTTTGAGGGCTTCAAAGCGGCTCAAAACGGCCTATAGTACCCAAATTTCAAAAATAGGCTACGTTTAAAAAGAAACTGTCTAGTGAGAAAAAACCTGCCATTCGTAGCTGATTTAGCAGTGGTAACTAATTTTTAAATTAAATTAATAGGTAAAATATTAAATAAAAAAATAGGAGTTTTTAAAAAAAAAAGTCTAAAGTCCTCGAAAATAGCATCGGAGTAAAAGATTTGTAAAGATTTCATTACAAATAAAACTGCTTTACATCATCCCCCTCCCAAAAGAGAATTCTGTAAACTTTCAAAACATTCAATAAATTTCTGGAGGTACCTATGATGCTGTTTCTTTGTAAAATGTGAGCAATCATTGTTTTAGCCTAGTAATTAATAATGAAATTATTGTGGTAGTACCCTTTCAACACCGTATTAATTAGCTAGGAGAAAAATATTGAGTTAGCAAGGCAATAAAAATAAAAAACTGGATTGAAAACGTACAGTTATCTATCCTTCTTTTGGAAAGAATTGGTCATCTCAGACCCAATCAATCAGTCACAATTCGAAAATCAACTAAATAGCCTATTAAAAATGAAACCTTACAGAGCAAGAATATTCTTTCTTGGTGATAATATCCAATGCTTTTCGAAGTTTAGTGCCTTCTACATTCTCCAAAAGGATATACCGATCAGAAATTAATTGGGGTTTATCACTATTTTCAATGGCCGGGACTGGCACTGGTTGTGGCGGTTCAGCTTCTTCATTCCGATTCAACTCGGGAGGACCAAATGTTGGAGCTAGTCTTAGTCTCCTCCGCCGTCGAAAAGGTCCGAATCTATTATTTCTTCTATCGGACATTATTAAATCAACAAAAACTTTTTATACGTGTGCTTTTCCCTCCTTAAACTTGGACCTGTATCATAAAACAGTATACATCACAAACTAAATGATTATATTTTTTCTAGCAGCCAAGACGAAGCAAACTGCAATGTAAGAACACATATTCTAGTAGCTTATCTTCCACCAGCAGCACGATTTTTCATATGGAAAAACTTCATTTCTTATATTTTGCAGCCAGCACAGAAAACAAGTTGAGTCGTATTTGATACTTCCTTAATTCTTTGCAAACTGTTATCAGCGTCATATATCCTTAATTTGATTATTTGAACGAAGTACAGATTTCCTTTAAATAACTTAAACTTCGTTCTGCCTCGGAGAACTAAACACCAACTGTTCTAGAAATGCTCTCTGTAAAAAATTCAAGGATAAGTAACAGTCTACATTAAAAAGGAGAGGAGCTAAGTTTTACGCAATAATTCAGGCAAGAAAGAAACCAAATATTCAACGCAAGACTGTTTCTTTGTTGACCAACATTAAACAGTGGGAAATTGGCAAGAAAAACGATGATGTTTTAGTCAATAATAATTTCAAAGGCAATGTAAACAGCACAATATCATAGAACTACCTAAACAAAGTTTAAGTCTTGTAGGCGTCTATCCATTCAATATCTCCCAAATAAAATCGAAAAAGATATTGATGCATAGCGACTCCCCAGATTGCATTGCGAGATAGTTCATACTATACCGAAAACATCGACACTCAGTGATACCATAGCAGTTAGTCGAGACTTTGAAAAAGAAATTTGTTTTCCGCATCTCCAAAATTCTACAAAAACTTTTCAGCATTTAAGGCCTATTCACAATGAGGTTTCGCCATGTCGAATTTGGTTTTACTAATTGCTAATTTGAGCCTATAAGATTTCTCATAGGGTTTTCAAATGGGCAGAAAATTTTTATGAAAAATATGATTGGCTTAAATTAATGCTAGCTAAATCTTTGTATTAGTAGAATCTCATCGCGAATGAGTCTTTACCACCAGCATTGTCACGTTCAGCTGGTTTTCGACACCCATGCTTGTAAAAATTGTATATATCTAAAGAAGCATCAAAAGTTCGTCCAGTAGGGTGAAAATTATGTAAGAATTAGCCAAACTTGAAAAAAGCAATGGTAAAAATAGTTTTAGCTGATTTTTATCCAGACTGGCAAAGCCTAAGCAAGGCTGGCATCCATGCTCACAAACAATACGGTCACTATTATCATTACGGTTACGTAAATATTACAATTAAATTTTGATCAGTTAGCGCACTGGCGTTTACTTTAGTAAAGAGCCGTGTGCCTCCCGTGCTGTTATATTAGGCTTTTGGTTGTTTTTTTTCTTTCTTTGACTTGCCATTTTGTATAAAAGTCGTGGTGGTGAAAACTTGGGGAAGGGACTCTTCGACCGGAAACTTAAAGTTCTAGTGCCAATCTTAGGACCAAATGTGATTGGAGGGCTGTCAGTATCCCCGTGCCCTTTTCTGACCACTGTTAAACCCGTTTAGTAGAAAAGGCAGGAATTATTGGTCTTGGTTTTCCTTTCAGCTTTGAATTCTCACTGAGCTTTTGTCGAGCCAAGATTCTATAGTATGCGAAGCGTAAATTCATAAGGGACGCTCCAGTGAAAATTTAACTGACAGTAAATGAAAACCCAAAATTATTCTCTTTGTTCTGTCTCAGAAACAATAGTTGATCAGATTCGAGAGATACCTGGTCGACAAAATTCGTATGCACCGATTGTGCATATAGTGTTATTGCATAACCGATTTGAACAGAGAGATTAATCCAGTTGATTTTTTGCCATTTTATTTCATCAGCAATATTTTTATAAAAGTTCAGTTACAACTTTGAAATTTAGTCGTTAACATACTGTAAACTTGGGCTCGACCAACTGTAAAGTTATTCCCTTTGCTTGGTTAAAAATGACGAAAAGAAATTTATAATTAAACCAAATGCAATCATGTAACAGTGCATAAGGCACAAGCCAGGATATATATTATATACGATTATACATGCATGCATGGATTAATCTTTTGATATGGGACTCTAGAAAAACGAAAGTTTTTTTTTTATCTAAAAGTTCTACATATGCCTAGGTTAAATCAGAGGCAACGCTATAGGGGTGCATATAGTATACAGCCGTAAGGCTTCAATGTATTATTTTTTATTTTATTTTTTCCTAGAGGCACTTCATATAGCAGGGAAGTAGTATGGCAAAGAAGGGGACTATCGGGGCCCTATCCCGGTGTTCTATAGGAGTTGCTAACCCTTCGTTTCCCGTCAATGGGTACTACCAGTACCCAATCCCAATGTACTATTGAAGTTGCTAGTCCCTCGTATCCAGCTAAACTTCTAGGAGAGCCATGACATTTTCTGGAAACATAACATGCATGTTTTCTCGGTGAAACCGTTCAATTGGTACAAGCACAGGAATACATATGGCGCTATCTCAGCTTTCCAGCGATATTTCCAGGAAACGCTTGCCAGCGGTTATTTCTGGGTGAAATGGGCCTTTGGATACAAACAGCAAGGCGCAAGGTGCCCATCTGGAGATCATCACATGATCATTGGTATAAAAGTTTGATGGTAGGTTACTTAGTACCACAGTTCTACATAGACATTAGATTAGTTTACATTGATTCAAGTTCGAAGAAAGTTCTAATTATTTTAAAAATGAGTGGTTTTACAGTACTGCAACTCGAAGGAGTTGACAGTGATGTTGTGAAGAAACGAGCCCCCAACGTACCAGTTGAAATTGGAAAGCATTGTCGGCTAGCATGTGAGTGGGATGAGATATTCGGTAGATATGTTATATCATTGAATAAATGTAAGTTAGAAGAACAATTATGTTTCGCAGCAAAAGTAAATATAATGTATATATCCAGACTTCAACATGAATTGAATGCAATCGTGAAGCACATTGAGGAAAATAGATTGACTCATTTCATGAGGAAAGACTGAAAATGTATTTCATTTCCCCCAGAAATTATTGTCAGAAATATTTCGGATGCTGGATCAAGTGTTTTTCTCAAAATGAAATTGGACAAGGCGAGTTGTAACTTTAGGTGAATCTTAACATTGGGAGGCATCAATAGAGGTATATTAAATGTCATAATTTAGTTTACCAGATAAATGATACTCCTTGCTCACCATCCTAAGAAAAGAAATCCTTTTCGATTTAAGTTTTTTTCTTGGCTGCTTTATCTTCTTTGCCAAGAGTTATGTCTTTCCTTTCTGACCTGAGTAGAGACTGATGAGTGATGAGGTGTTTCTCGTCCTTCTTAAATCTTTTCCCATGTGTCGCGATTTCAATCGCTCGCCAAGGGCTCGTGCGCTGGACCTGAGATTTTGTGAGACACTCTTTAAAATATTTGCCAGCCCTCCGACCATGTAGTGTAGAGGATGGAAAATCCACGGAAACCGGAGCAATATATTTTTTAGCTAGGGAAAGTGCAGAGCGGAACAACTTAGCCAATCAACTGCCAAGAACATACCCCGACATTGACGGATTACCTTTGTAATAGTCCATTCAGCAACCCAATTATCGTAGTCAGAGTAGTAACATAGCAATCAATATCAGGATAAACAAACGTGTTTTTCTATTAGCCATCTCGCCGTTGAATGGATCTAAAATGACATGTAATCACAGCCAAACCTTTTGTTATAGCTAAAGGGATCACCTAATTCACTATTTAATGTTAACCGGCAGAATTCCACATACGAAGTGTTTACAGGAACATACTGAAGATGCTTCATATTGTAGTGATGAACGTGTTCGCAGATGTTTTTACGTTCAAAAACATGAAGGAGGGGGAAATTTGAATTACCAACTCTCGAAAGGATGCATAGAGAAATACACAACTGTCCGAGAAGAAACAAGGTGGATAGTCTGCAGTAACAACACGAAACATCCCACTAGCAGACCGTTCCAGCACGCCATTGATTACATTCTGTTTAAATCCAAGAACATGTCTCAAGTTATCATTGAGACGAATCATTTCATTGTCAATGGATGAGCTAATGTAAATCTTGTCACGTTCCATTGAATATTTAAACTAGAATGCACCATTCTTACGAGCAGATTTTTCTATCGATTGTACGATACAAATCAATCATACTGCCAAATTCTTTTTATTTTAGTGTGACAAAAGAGTATTCACTAGATTTAAGTGCTTCTATCCATTCATAGTCGACAAGGAGTGGCCAATCGAATGGTCTAACTTTTATCTAATATGTACGATCTTTTCTCATGATATCATATGTATTCTTGACAACACAATCGATAAGAGCAACTTCATACATTCCCTCAATTAATTTGATGGCAGGGGAGAGTTGTCCAAGAATCATTTGTTTTGTTCAAATCTTTGTAAAGAGGATCAGAGACATTGGACATAAACGTCACATAGAAATCATTGGGCATTCTGTATGTCTTCAGCAGATATATTAAAATCAGTTGTATCCTAGCCAACGAACAAGCAACTGTCTCTTGCCCCTATGAGTAGGACACTTTTTATTATCTTTTCAATCTAAAACATTCCAGTGTTTTTAAGTTTTTGTAATTCATAATCATAATAACCGCCAAGAATCCTATCGTCTTTAATGTCACGTAGACGATACATTATGGGTGTAGTGTCTAAGACTTTGAACACTTTAAAAAGTTCAGTGGACCATAAGAAGTTGCCCTTTCATAAATATTAGAAGTTCGATTGATCCAATCAGTATCACCAACATCGAATTTCTTCTTTTTCACTTCCCTCCCCTTTCATTGAGATACTGTTTAAGAAAGGTGTCAAGAGTACTGCCATCTCCTCGGTGACCTTGCACAGGGTAGAGTTGAACACGGATCGATTAGGATGCTGGTTATAAACAAACATGATTTTATCCAATTCATGAATAAAGCAGCAGTATTTTTCAATGTATAATGTCTTGGAATTAAAAGTCGAATAGTTCTTATCAACCGTTCGGTCAATGCTGCCTTTATTAGACTATGACAGAGCATTGTATTATATTTCAATTAAACATTCTTTACATGTGGATTAACAAATTTACAACCCCCACCCGTTTGAATCTTCTTATAACAATCCTGTTCAAGGATGGATTCAAGAGCTTTATCAACTTCATCACTTCTCTTCGACTACAATTGAATGGCATATGCATAGAGACTATAAACACTGGTTGTAAGTAGAATGTAATTGTATGGCTCATCGTGACGTCGTTGAATCTCATCTAGTGTCAAAAATATGTTTATAATATTTGCAATGGGAAAAAGGCTTTAGCTTTTCGATAGTGATTACCACAAAATCTATGTATTCCGATGTAGTGTATACCTTTACTCTTTCTGTAAATACTCTGCCGCTATCTTCTTTTCAAGTCCAGTGCCTTGAGCAAGTTTGCTAGGTGAACTTGAACTTCCCACTTCACCAATAATCTCATAAACATGTTTCAAAACTTCAATCATTTTGAAAGTAAACACGCAGTGATGTGTCCACTACCCTTTTGCATATTAATAGGTGAGGTTGATGCAATGACATTAAGACGCCTTAGCTTGAGTCCCCCCCCTCTTGCCAAATCATGCCCACTCGGTGTGCGCCATATTAGTTACGCGCCATTGTAGTTGTGTCCCTGTGTCCCACCTGTGAATAGAGATAGATATAAATATATGTTTTTAACTACGTAAAACATGCGAATATACAACATTCTTCGCTGTCCCATTGTCTGTGCATATAAATAGATTGTCAGGTTTACTGACTCTTGAACATGCAACATATAATTGTCCATGGGAAAAACAATCCGTATTCAGATCTATACCTCATTATTCTAATGATGTGTCCCTGTGTCCCGGTCGTCATTTATATTCCCTGTGTCCCGGTCGTCATTTGTGTCCCAGTTTGTAATTTCTCTTTGAGTGTCCCGGTCGTCATTTATATTCCCTGTGTCCCGGTCGTCATTTGTGTCCCGGTGTCCCGGTCTGTAATTTCTATTCGAACAATCCCTGTGTCCCGGTCGTCATTTATATATCCCGCCTGTGCCACCAGCGTCCCCGTTGTAGTTGTGTCCCTGTGTCCCGGTCGTCATTTATATTCCCTGTGTCCCGGTCGTGATTTGTGTCCGGGTGTCCCAGTCTGTAATTTCTCTTTGAGGTTCCCGGTCGTCATTTATATTCCCTTTGTCTCGGTCGACATTTGTGTCCCGGTCTGTAATTTCTCTTTGAGTGTTTTTTCTTTTTAGTTTTTTTTAGTATTTTACCTTTTTTCTTTTTTCAGTTTTCTTTTCCTTCTTTATTTTTCAGCGTCACTATGAAGTACATATCGCCGAACCTTTGTTTTTTTAACTTAAATCTGGTAGGCATTGATGACCTTATCCAAGTCAAAATCCCAAACCCAATCATCATCGCTATCATTTTCAGTTTTGATATGTTTTGACTCTCGCTGTCCAGGTGGATTTTCATCTAACTCCGCGGTTTTGCGTTCTTTAGCCGCAAGCCTGTTTTCTTGCTGTTCTTGTGATTCCTCGGCACGCTTTCTTTTCTTACTTTCTCTATCAGTCGCAAGCCTGTTTTCTTGCTGTTCTTGTGATTCCTCGGCACGCTATGCGAATATACAACATTCTTTGCTGTCCCATTGTCTGTGCATATAAATAGATTGTCATGTTTACTGACTCTTGAACATGCAACATATAATTGTCCATGGGAAAAACAATCCGTATTCAGATCTATACCTCATTAAACTAATGATGTGTCCCTGTGTCCCGGTCGTCATTTATATTCCCTGTGTCCCGGTCGTCATTTATATTCCCTGTGTCCCGGTCGTCATTTGTGTCCTGGTGTCCCAGTTTGTAATTTCTCTTTGAGTGTCCCGGCCGTCATTTATATTCCCTGTGTCCCGGTCGTCATCATTTATATATCCCGCCCGTGCCCCCGGCGTCCCCGCTGTAGTTGTGCCCCTGTGTCCCGGTCGTCATTTATATACCCTGTGTCCCGGTCGTGATTTGAGTCCGGGTGTCCCAGTCTGTAATTTCTCTCTGAGGTTCCCGGTCGTCATTTATATTCCCTCTGTCTCGGTCGTCATTTCTGTCCCGGTCTGTAATTTCTCTTTGAGTGTTTTTTTTCTTTTTAGTTTTTTTTAGTTTTTTACCTTTTTTCTTTTTTCACTTTTCTTTTTCTTCTTTATTTTTCAACGTCACTATGAAGTACATATCGCCGAACCTTTGTTTTTTTAACTTAAATCTGGTAGGCATTGATGACCTTATCCAAGTCAAAATCCCAAACCCAATCATCATCGCTATCATTTTCAGTTTTGATATGTTTTGACTCTCGCTGTCCAGGTGGATTTTCATCTAACTTCGCGGTTTTGCGTTCTTTAGCCACAAGCCTGTTTTCTTGCTGTTTTTGTGATTCCTCGGCACGCTTTCTTTTCTTACTTTCTCTATCAGCCGCAGGCCTGTTTTCTTGCTGTTCTTGTGATTCCTCGGCACTCTTTCTTTTCTTACTTTCTCTATCAGCAGCAAGTTTTTGGCATAGACTCTTTGAGCAGCTTCCTCGTTGTTGTCATTGTAGGTTCTTCAGTCATTTTACAATTAAACATTTTTCCGTGAACGAATGTCTTAAATACCTTTAATGACGTCATCGTCATAACAAACATGACGACAACTAACTTCATGACGTCAGTCGACACACAAACATGACGTCACTCGACACACACACACACACAGACAACTTATTTTTATATAGATAGATAGATATACCAATTCAAAAACAAATGTATTCAAGCCGAAGTAGCTGAGTTGGTAAAGCGTTATGTTCCAGGCTCTAGGTCCGAGAGGTTCCAGGTTCGAACCTTGGCTTTAGCATTAATACAAAAGAAGAAAAAAACTACAAAAAAACTAAAAAGAAAATACTAAAAAAAAACTAAAAAACGCTAAAAAACTAAAAAAAAACTAAAAAAAGGTAAAAAACTAGAAACAAAAAAAAATTGAAAAAATAAAAAAGTTAAAACTACAAAAAAAAACTAAAAACTAATAAAAAGACTAAAAAAACTAAAAACTGCAAAAGAAAAAAAAAAAAGGAAAACAACTGAAAAATAAAGGAGAAAAAGAAAACTAAAAACCGGGACACAGGGAATATAAATGACGACCGGGACAAAGAGAAATTACAGACTGGGACACAAATAACGACCGGGAGACATAAATGACGACCGGGACACTCAAAGATAAATTACAGACCGGGACACCGGGACACAAATGACGACCGGGGCACCGGGACACAGGGAATATAAATGACGACCGGGACGCTCAAAGAGAAATTACAGACTGGGACACTGGGACACAAATGACGACCGGGATACTGGGAATATAAATGACAACCGGGATACTGGGAATATAAATGACGACCGTGACACAGGGACACAACTACAACGGGGATGCCGGGGGCAGAGGGGAATATACAAATGACGACGGGGACACGGAATGTCCGATTAGCAATCACCATCAACAAAGCTCAAGGGCAATCATTAGAATAATGAGGTATAGATCTGAATACGGATTGTTTTTCCCATGGACAATTTTATGTTGCATGTTCAAGAGTCGTTAAACCTGACAATCTATTTATATGCAGAGACAATGGGACATAGAAGAATGTTGTATATTCGCAAGTTTTACGTAGTTAAAAATATATATATATATATATATATATATATATATATATATATATATATATATATATATCACAGGTGGGACACAGGGACACAACTACAATGGCGCGTAACTAATATGGTGCGTAACAACTTACACGCGCGGGGGGCTTGGGGGGGCGCGAAGCGCCGCCCCAACAGCTAGTCTATATCTATATAAAAACAAGTTGTCTGTCTGTCTGTCTGTCTCTCTGTCGAGTGACGTCATGTCATCATGTCGTCATGAAGTTAGTTGTCGTCATGAAGTTAGTTGTCGTCGTGTTTGTTATGACGATCACGCCATTAAAAGTATTTAAGAAAATCGTTCAAAAGACAAATTTTTAATTGTAAGAGGATCGTGGACGGAAAAATGTTTAATAGTAAAATGACTGAAGAACCTACAATGGCAGCAGCCGAGGAAGCTGCTCAAAGAGTCTATGCCAAAAAACTTGCGGCTGATAGAGAAAGTAAGAAAAGAAAGCGTGCCGAGTAATCACAAGAACAGCAAGAAAACAGACTGATGATTCGGCAGGATGAAGACAATTATATTTTAAAATGCCGTCAATTGTTTCACCAATACATCGTTGATATGTATGCAAAAATTGAATTAGAACGTTTGCTATTTATCCGCCTGAATCAGACCAAGCTCCACTCTGTACAATACATTCATTTGCGAGATGCAGTTGTAAATGACAGTAATACCACAAACGTCGCAAGATTAACGATTTTACCTTTGTCATATGCTGGCAGTCCCCGTCATATGCATGAATATGCTCAAGATGCTATTACGTATGTTCGTCTCTATGGTCGTCCAGATTTATTTATTACATTTACATGTAATCAATCTTGGGACGAGATACAGCAGCTTTTACTTCAAGGACAATCGGCGGTTCATAGACATGACATTACGGCCCGTGTCTTCCGGCAAAAGTTGAAATCACTGATAAACTACATAGTAAAACTTGAAGTGTTTGGGTCAGTACGATGCTGGATGTAATCAGTGGAATGGCAAAAACAAGGATTGCCACACGCACATATACTGATCTAGCTACATTATAAAATTACTTCTAATGAAATTGATGATGTGGTTTCCGCTGAAATACCTGATGAAAATGTCGATAAGGGGTTATATGATATTGTAAAAAATATGATACATGGACCTTGCAGTGCACTGAACGAAAATTCACCATGCATGGCTAAAGGAAGGTGCACAAAGCAATATCCTCGACTTTTAGTACCCAACACAATTAATGGCAATGATGGTTACCCACAATATAGAAGAAGATCTACTGAAGATGGCGGTAAAACAGCAATAATAAAGAAGCGTAACGGTACCCATCGAAAACGGTTAGAGACGTCAGATATGACTTTTGATTTTACATCAGATATTCATAACTACAATTTAGTTATTATAGAAGATTTGTGCGTATGTATGGCAAACAAACCTCTTCAGGATTTGGGAATGCCTTCACCTAATTGTACCGCTGCTGTTTCGACATGTGTAGAATTGGATCGTGAACAAAGTTACAGTACGAGTGATCTATTGTCGTATGTACAAAATAACGTTTCCAAGTTAACATCGGAACAAAAAGACATTTATGATACGATAATGCATTGTGTCGATAACAACGTTGGAGAAATTTTCTTTTTGGATGCGCCAGGAGGTACTGGTAAAACGTTTGTGATAAAACTAATTCTGGCATCAATTCGATCAAAAAGTGATATAGCGTTGGCAATTGCATGGTCCAGAATAGCCGCAACGTTGCTGCCTGGTGGAAGAACTGCTCATTCCACTTTGAAATTGCCTCTATATCTGTCTCTCTATAGATCAGATATACTGATCTAGCTACATTATAAAATTACTTCTAATGAAATTGATGATGTGGTTTCCGCTGAAATACCTGATGAAAATGTCAATAAGGGGTTATATGATATTGTTGTAAAAAATATGATACATGGACCTTGCAGTGCACTGAACGAAAATTCACCAAGCATGGCTAAAGGAAGGTGCACAAAGCAATATCCTCGACTTTTAGTACCCAACACAATTAATGGCAATGATGGTTACCCACAATATAGAAGAAGATCTACTGAAGATGGCGGTAAAACAGCAATAATAAAGAAGCGTAACGGTACCACCATCGAAGTAGATAACCAGTGGGTTGTTCCATATTCCCCTTTATTATCAAAACCATTTAATGCACACATAAACGTTGAATACTGTAACTCCGTAAAGGCAATCAAATACATATGTAAAACGTCAACAAAGGCAGTGACATGGCAGTTTTTGGCTTGAAGTCCAAGATCAGTGACATCGACGAAATCGTACATTATCAGGCTGAAAGATACATAAGCAGTAATGAAGCTGTTTGGCGAATTCTTTCATTTCCGATACATGAACGTAGTCCAGCTGTTGTTCACTTAGCGGTACATTTACAGAATGGTCAACGTGTTTATTTTTCGGAATCCAACGTGCAATAAAGACCCCTGAATCCAACGGATACAACGTTAACTGCTTTCTTTCCGCTATGCAAAAACGATTCTTTTGCAAAAAAAACTGCTGCATACTGAAGTGCATTCGTATTACACGTGGAATACTAAAAATAAAGTATTTGAACGTTGGAAACAGGGTAAGTCAGTCGACGGCCAACCCACCATCTTAAAAGATACCACGACAGGAAGACTCTACACCGTTCACCCCAATCAACATAAATGCTTCTTTCTACGCCTGCTTTTGGTGAATGTATTCGGTCCGACGTCCTTTGAGTATTTGAGAACTGTAAACGGTACTACACATGACACTTACCGTATAGCAGGCCAAGCTCTGAATTTACTGGAGAATGACCTACACTGGGATAACTGCATCAATGACGCGTGCGAAACGTCAACTCCAAGTCAAATTCGTGCATTGTTTGGAATCATACTAACAACTTGCTCTCCTTCAGCTCCTAAAGAGTTATGGGAAAAATATAAATCGAAAATATCCGAAGATAAACTCCATCGAAAACGGTTAGCAACGTCAGATATGACTTTTGATTTTGCATCAGAAATTTATAACTAAACTTTAGTTATTATAGAAGATTTGTGCGTATGTATGGCAAACAAACCTCTTCAGGATTTGGGAATGCCTTCACCTAATTGTACCGCTGCTGTTTCGACATGTGTAGAATTGGATCGTGAACAAAGTTACAGTACGAGTGATCTATTGTCGTATGTACAAAATAACGTTTCCAAGTTAACATCGGAACAAAAAGACATTTATGATACGATAATGCATTGTGTCGATAACAACGTTGGAGAAATTTTCTTTTCGGATGCGCCAGGAGGTACTGGTAAAACGTTTGTGATAAAACTAATTCTGGCATCAATTCGATCAAAAAGTGATATAGCGTTGGCAATTGCATGGTCCAGAATAGCCGCAACGTTGCTGCCTGGTGGAAGAACTGCTCATTCCACTTTGAAATTGCCTCTATATCTGTCTCTCTATAGATCAGATATACTGATCTAGCTACATCATAAAATTACTTCTAATGAAATTGATGATGTGGTTTCCGCTGAAATACCTGATGAAAATGTCGATAAGGGGTTATATGATATTGTTGTAAAAAATATGATACATGGACCTTGCAGTGCACTGAACGAAAATTCACCATGCATGGCTAAAGGAACGTGCACAAAGCAATATCCTCGACTTTTAGTACCCAACACAATTAATGGCAATGATGGTTACCCACAATATAGAAGAATATCTACTGAAGATGGCGGTAAAACAGCAATAATAAAGAAGCGTAACGGTACCACCATCGAAGTAGATAACCAGTGGGTTGTTCCATATTCCCCTTTATTATCAAAACCATTTAATGCACACATAAACGTTGAATACTGTAACTCCGTAAAGGCAATCAAATACATATGTAAAACGTCAACAAAGGCAGTGACATGGCAGTTTTTGGCTTGCAGTCCGAGATCAGTGATATCGACGAAATCGTACATTATCAGGCTGAAAGATACATAAGCAGTAATGAAGCTGTTTGGCGAATTCTTTCATTTCCGATACATGAACGTAGTCCAGCTGTTGTTCACTTAGCGGTACATTTACAGAATGGTCAACGTGTTTATTTTTTCGGAATCCAACGTGCAATAAAGACCCCTGAATCCAACGGATACAACGTTAACTGCTTTCTTTCCGCTATGCAAAAATGATTCTTTTGCAAAAAAAACTGCTGCATACTGAAGTGCATTCGTATTACACGTGGAATACTAAAAATAAAGTATTTGAACGTTGGAAACAGGGTAAGTCAGTCGACGGCCAACCCACCATCTTAAAAGATACCACGATAGGAAGACTCTACACCGTTCACCCCAATCAACATGAATGCTTCTTTCTACGCCTGCTTTTGGTGAATGTACTCGGTCCGACGTCCTTTGAGTATTTGAGAACTGTAAACGGTACTACACATGACACTTACCGTAGTGCAGGCCAAGCTCTGAATTTACTGGAGAATGACCAACACTGGGATAACTGCATCAATGACGCGTGCGAAACGTCAACTCCAAGTCAAATTCGTGCATTGTTTGGAATCATACTAACAACTTGCTCCCCTTCAGCTCCTACAGAGTTATGGGAAAAATATAAATCGAAAATATCCGAAGATATACTCCATCGAAAACGGTTAGAGACGTCAGATATGACTTTTGATTTTACATCAGAAATTCATAACTACAATTTAGTTATTATAGAAGATTTGTGCGTATGTATGGCAAACAAACCGCTTCAGGATTTGGGAATGCCTTCACCTAATTGTACCGCTGCTGTTTCGACATGTGTAGAATTGGATCGTGAACAAAGTTACAGTACGAGTGATCTATTGTCGTATGTACAAAATAACGTTTCCAAGTTAACATCGGAACAAAAAGACATTTATGATACGATAATGCATTGTGTCGATAACAACGTTGGAGAAATTTTCTTTTTGGATGCGCCAGGAGGTACTGGTAAAACGTTTGTGATAAAACTAATTCTGGCATCAATTCGATCAGAAAGTGATATAGCCTTGGCAATTGCATCGTCCAGAATAGCCGCAACGTTGCTGCCTGGTGGAAGAACTGCTCATTCCCCTTTGAAATTGCCTCTGAATTTGCATTCTACAGAAACTCCCACGCGCAATATTTCCAAATCATCTGGGATGGGTAAAGTATTGCAGCAATGCAAACTTATTATTTGGGACAAGTGCACAATGGCACACAAAAAATCGCTCAAGGCTCTGGATCAATGTTTGAAAGATTTGCGAGGGAATCCGATACCCTTTGGCAGCAAATTAATATTGCTTGTGGGAGATTTCAGGCAAACATTACCTATAATACCTAGATCAACCCCTGCAGACGAAATGAATGCTTGCCTGAAAAATTCTTATTTTTTCACACGTAGACATTAGAATTAACTACAAATATGCGTGTCCGATTGCAAAACGATGACTCTGGTCAAACATTTTCAGATCAATTGCTGGCAATTGGAAACGGAAAGCTCCCAGTAGACTCAATTTCAGGACGTATACAACTACCTGCTGAATTATGTAATTTAATGACGTCCAAAAATGAATTGATTGAAAAAGTATTTCCGAATATTCTAAACAATTATAAAAATAATAAATGGCTAAGTGAAAGAGCGATTCTTGCAGCCAAAAATATAGACGTCCACGAAATCAATAATATTGTTTTGACCAAGATTCGAGACCAGGCAGTCCTTTACAAGTCAGTCGACACAGTTTTGGAAACAAATGGGGCGGTTAATTATCCATCTGAATTTTTAAATTCCCTGGATCTTTCAGGGTTTCCACCACACGTGCTACAACAAAAGATAAGCGTACCAATAATATTGTTACATAACATAGACCCTCCAAACTTGCCGTAAAAAAAAAAAACAATGGAAAACGTAATAGAGGCAACAATCTTGACAGGACCTTTTGAGGGTGAGGCTGTTCTTATTCCTCGCATTCCCATGATTCCAACGGATCTGCCTTTTCAATTTAAAAGATTGCAATTCCCAATCCGATTAGCATTTGCAACCACCATCAACAAAGCTCAAGGTCAATCATTAAAAAAATTTGGTAGAGATCTTAATACTGATTGTTTTTCCCATGGACAATTGTACGTTGCATGTTCGAGGGTCGGTAAACCTGACAGTCTATTTATATGCAGCGACAATTGGACAGTGAAGAATGTTGTATATTCGCAAGTTTTACGCAGTTAATTTGTATTGTATCTATCTATCTATCTATCTATATACAAACGAGTTGCGTGTATGCATGTTTGTTTGTTTGTAAAAAGAGCGTTTGCATATGACGTCATTATAAGTACATAAGGGTTTGTATATGCACAGACAATGGGAAAGCCAAGAATGTTGTATATTCGCAAATTTTACGTAGTTCAAAACACATATATAAATCTATCTATATTCATAGGTGGTACACATGGACACAACTACAATGGCGCGTAACTAATATGGCGCGTAACGACTTACGCACGGGGGGGCGTGGGGGCGCGAAGCGCCCCCAACAACTAGGTGTTGGGGTGACGCGAAGCGCCACCCCAACATCTGTTATTATTATAAAAATAAGTTGTTTGTTTGTGTGTCTGTCGACTGACGTCATGTTTGTGTGTCGACTGACGTCATTATAAGGATTAAGCATTCCGCCGTCATGAAGTTGTTTGAAAACTTAAGTCATGTTTGTCGACTGACGAAATTACAGACCGGGACACTGGGACACAAATGACGATCGGGACAGAGGAAATATAAATGACGATCGGGAAACTCAAAGAGAAATTACAGACTGGGACACCGAGACACAAATGACGACCGGGACACAGGGAATATAAATGACGACCGGGACACAGGGAATATAAATGACGACCGGGACACAGGGACACAACCACAACGGGGACGTCGGGGGACACAGGGGGGATATATAAATGACGACGGGGATACAGGGAATGTTCGATTAGCAATCACCATCAACAAAGCTCAAGGGCAATCATTAGAATAATGAGGTATAGATCTGAATACGGATTGTGTTTCCCATGGACAGTTATATGTTGCATGTTCAAGAGTCGGTAAACCTGACAATCTATTTATATGCACAGACAATGGGACAGCAAAGAATGTTGTATATTCGCAAGTTTTACGTAGTTAAAAACATATATATATATATATATATATATATATATATATATATATATATATATATATATATATATATATATATATATATATATATATATATATATATATATATATATATATATATATATATATATATATATATATATATATATTCCCGGTCGTCATTTATATTCCCTGTGTCCCGGTCGTCATTTGTATCCCGGTGTCCCGGTCTGTATATACATTCGTTTTTTAGTTTTGATTTTCTCCTTTATTTTTTTCCTTTTTTTTTTTTTTAGCTTATTTAGATTTTTAGATTTTTTAGTTTTTTTATTAGTTTTTAGTTTTTTTTTCTTTTTAGTTTTTTTTGTCCCGGTCGTCATTTATATCCCCCTGTTTCCCCCGGTGTCCCCGTTGTAGTTGTGTCCCTGTGTCCCGGTCGTCATTTATATTCCCTGTGTCCCGGTGTACCGGTCTGTATATACATTCGTTTTTTAGTTTTGTTTTTCTCCTTTATTTTTTTCCTTTTTTTTTCTTTTTTAGTTTATTTAGATTTTTAGATTTTTTAGTTTTTTTATTAGTTTTTTGTTTTTTTTTCTTTTTAGTTTTTTTGTAGTTTTTACCTTCTTTTTAGTTTTGTTAGTTTTTTTTTTTACTTATGTCCTGGTCGTCATTTATACTCCCTGTGTCCCGGTGCTTTGTTGATTGCTAATCGAACATTCCTTTTGTCCTGGTCGCTTTCTCTTTGAGTGTCGTCATTTATTTTTTTTCTTTTTTAGTTCTTTTAGTTTTTACCTTTTTTATTTTTTTTTAGTTTTTTAGATGAAAATTTTTTTAGTTTTTTCTTTTTTTTTCTTTTTAGTTTTTTATTGGTTTTTACCTTTATTTTAGCTTATTTTTCAGTTTTTTCCTTTTTCTTTAGTTTTTTTTTATTTTTTATTTTTTTTAGTTTTTTACCTTTTTTTAGTTTTTTTAGTTTTTTTAGTTTTTTAGCTTTTTTACTTTTTTTATTAGTTTTTAGTTTTTTTGTAGTTTTTGCCTTTTTTTAGTTTTTTCAGTTTTTTTTTTAGTTTTTTATTGGTTTTTACCTTTATTTTAGCTTATTTTTCAGTTTTTTCCTTTTTTTTAGTTTTTTTAGTTTTTTACCTTTTTTTAGTTTTTTTAGTTTTTTAGCTTTTTTATTTTTTTATTAGTTTTTAGTTTTTTTGTAGTTTTTGCCTTTTTTTTTTAGTTTTTTTAGTTTTTTAGCTTTTTTATTAGTTTTTAGTTTTTTTTTGTAGTTTTTGCCTTTTTTTAGTTTTTTTTAGTTTTTTAGCTTTTTATTTTTTTTATTAGTTTTTAGTTTTTTTTGTAGTTTTTGCCTTTTTTTAGTTTTTTCAGTTTTGACGTCACCTGATCCAGTTTTTTCAGGTGACGTCACCTGATCCACGATCCACAGATCCACAGACAACTTATTTTTATATATATAGATAGTTTTTTTTTTACTTATGTCCTGGTCGTCATTTATACTCCCTGTGTCCCGGTGCTTTGTTGATTGCTAATCGAACATTCCTTTTGTCCTGGTCGCTTTCTCTTTGAGTGTCGTCATTTATTTTTTTCTTTTTTAGTTCTTTTAGTTTTTACCTTTTTTAGTTTTTTTTAGTTTTTTAGATGAAAATTTTTTTTAGTTTTTTCCTTTTTTTCTTTTTAGTTTTTTATTGGTTTTTACCTTTATTTTAGCTTATTTTTCAGTTTTTTCCTTTTTTTTAGTTTTTTTTTATTTTTTATTTTTTTTAGTTTTTTACCTTTTTTAGTTTTTTTAGTTTTTTAGTTTTTTAGCTTTTTTACTTTTTTTATTAGTTTTTAGTTTTTTTAGTTTTTTACCTTTTTTTAGTTTTTTTAGTTTTTTAGCTTTTTTATTTTTTTATTAGTTTTTAGTTTTTTTTGTAGTTGTTGCCTTTTTTTAGTTTTTTTAGTTTTTTAGCTTTTTTATTAGTTTTTAGTTTTTTTTGTAGTTTTTGCCTTTTTTTAGTTTTTTTAGTTTTTTAGCTTTTTTATTTTTTTTATTAGTTTTTAGTTTTTTTTGTAGTTTTTGCCTTTTTTTAGTTTTTTCAGTTTTGACGTCACCTGATCCAGTTTTTTCAGGTCACCTGATCCATCCACAGATCCACACACAGACAACTTATTTTTATATATATAGATATAATCTGGCGTAACGGACAGACAACTTATTTTTATATATATAGATATATATATATATATATATATATATATATATATATATATATATATATATATATATATATATATATATATATATATATATATATATATATATATATATATATATCTATATTCAAGGTGGGACACAGGGACACAACTACAATGGCGCGTAACTAATATGGCGCGTAACTAATATGGCGCGTAACGACTTACGCGCGCGGGGGAGAGGGGGCTTGGGGGGGGGGGGGGTTGGCGCGAAGTTCCCCCACCAACTAGGTGTTGGGGCCGGCGCAAAGCGCCACCCCAACAGCTAGTGGATATTAAAAATGGATCCCATCCACCATCTATTGAATTTTTTCTAGACAAAGACGATGTCTATATTCTCGACATATATCTCGTTCCGAAGTTAGATAATGTCCATGGAGTAACACCCTCACACCGTACACACACACATAGATTTTATCCGATACTGGTGACATGGCACTTTTTTTCGCTCTACCTGTGTAGTTTTAAAACTTTTAAGAGCAAATCGCCATGACTTTCGCTCTTAGAATGAGATTACTTTCCGCACAGTTTCTATAGACACTCATATGGAAATTCTCTTTTACAGGGTCTAGGCACGGCCTTGCAGACTTCCTTGATTTCATTCATTCATTCATTTAGTAAATACTAAATACACTATATAACATATAATAAACCAAATAAAACAAGATCCCCTCAAGTGAACTTGTTGGGGGATCCATTACATTTAACACACTATATCAAAGATAAATAAGTTTCATACACATGTAAAGAAAAAAAAGAAAAAAAATAAGAGAGAGAAAGAACCGGACCAAATACACGTTAAAAAGACATAGAATTCAAATGATTTATTAAATTATGTTATGTCTTGTAATGTGTATTTGGTCTGGTTCTTTATCTCTTTTTTTTCTTTACATGTGTGTAAAATTTATTTATCTTTGATATAAAGTGTTAAATTGTGTAAAACACCTCAGGTTGTTAATGCAAAGTAGATCTAGTTTAGATCTACGTCCAATTTCTGACAGCGATTTCCACTAAGCTTCAAACTTTGGTTTTATTTTTTTAGGTTTTTGAATTGTTGTAATTCCTTGTTAAAATACGTACAAATATTACCATTTTTGGTCTTTCTGCCATTTTATGTCTTTTTATACTTGAGGTCTGTTCAAAAATATTTGATTATTGAAGCGAATTTTTCCAAATTCATGACTCTTAATGAATTTCATCAGATTCCTGACCTATCTAAATCGTCTTTTTATGCATGAATATCCCGAGATACCAATTTTCCCGAAAAAATATGGAGCTGTTTTCGAAAAAAATCTATCTATGCTCTTTGACAAACTAGATACACTTACATTCTTTTTATTTATCTAAATTTTAGGAGCAGAAGTAGTAATAGTAGTAGCCCCAAAAGTTTTAACTTAATATCCCCAGATGTTCTCAATATATTGCAGAGATGTCTTATTGGCAACCATACACACAATGCCTTTTGATTTAGTGTAAAGCAGCAATTAGTTTTAAAGCGTAATAGGCCAATTGCATAATTGTGGGGGGGTTGACATACCCAATATCCTAATGACATAGTTGCAAGACTCTTTTACTATGCTGAACAAAATTAATTATCTCAAAATTTTTGATTGGGTGCGTTTGGAAAATGAATGGGCTTGAGAGAAGGGCTACTTACCCCCCAATCTCTTTTTAATCTTAAAAAGGGCACCAGAACTTTTAATTTTGAATCGAATTAACTCCTTAAAAAGTTATGCCCTTTTGAAAACCTGCATGCATACGGTTTTTTCGTTTAACTGGAATTCCTCCTAAAAGCTCCTTAAAAGTTTCACCTTAATACCCTTAGCATCATTAGTTACAGTAACTGCATTGAGAGCATTAAAATTGAACAGATAGTGCCTTCTGGCTAGTTCAAAATCCCACACAACTTACCGTTTAAGGTTTAAGTAATGTAAATTTTTCTTCAGATATTGCTTTGTCACTTTTTTGTAAGTCCACATGCTTATAGTTTGTTTTGATTTAGTTCAACATCCACCTAAATATTCCTTGAAAGCTTCACCTTAATTCCCTTAACTTGTACAGTAGCAAAAGTTATAGCAGCATTATTAGCAGTATGTGCATAGCACCTTTGGTTTCTTAAACATCCCCTTCAACACATGCTGGAAGTTTCAGCTCAATACCATGAACGATTCCTGAATAATTTCTGCTTGACAACCTGTGTGGGCATATTGTGTTTTGAATTTGTTCCATACAGTTATTATGTGTCCCAAATTTTTGCCTTAATATTCTTAGTTTTAATAGCAGTAGCAGTAAAATTGATAGTAGTTGCCTAAACTTTAGTGGCAGTAGTAGTAATAGAACTAGCAATAATAGTAACAGTAGTAGTAGTATGAGCAGGAGCAGTAGCAATAGGATGCAAAAATTTTCTCATGGTTAGTTCAACATCCCTCACAACAAGCCTTCTTAGTTTCAACTTCACACACCAAACTGTTCCTAAGATACTGCTGTTACATCCTTTTGACAACCTGCATACAGATGGCATGTTGTGATTCAGTTCACCTTCCCCCTCAAAATTCCTTGAATATCCCACCTTAATACCCTTAGGCAGAGATGGGATAGTAGTCACAGTAATAATATTGATATTGCTAGTAATGGTATTGAAGAGCAGTAGTAGTATTAACATATTGGCTTTTGGTCAGTAGAACATCCTTCTCATTAAGTCTTGGAAGTTTGCACTTTGTACAACTAGCCATTGCTATGACATTGCTGATGTGTCCTTTTGATAACCTGTATGTTCATATACTTCTTCAAATTTCCATCTCAATGCTTAAGCCATACAAGTAGTTGGATAAGAAGTAGTAGTAGTAAATGTAGCAGTGACAGTAGTATTAGGAGTAGTGTGCACACATTCTCGGAAAGTAAAGCTCAAACGTGCATAGATTTCTCAATAACATATAGTATGTGTAAACAATGAACAAACTACCTTACAGCCCTTGTCCTGTGAACTGTGGGGAGGTAAGACATAATTATTAGACCTTTCAACAATGCTGAACAAAATAGCTCTCTTAAAAATTTGATTCGGTATGTTTTGAGGAATGATAGGCTTGGGAGGGCTGATTGCCCTTCATTTACTTTTGACTCTCAAAAAGGGCCCTAAAACTTCCAATTTCCAATCAAATGAGCTCTATGACTACAAATACATGTGTAAAAATATGAGGTGTGTAGGGGGTTGGGTATCTGCCCTCCAATCACTTTGTATCCTAAAAAGGGCACAAGAACTTCTAATTACCAGCCCAATTAGTCCTTTCCAAAGTTAATACAACTCCTTTCTATAAAAATCTTATATGCCCCCAGGGCATAACTTACAACCCTTGCCCTGAGCACAGTGGGGGGGGTGTGTCATCCTCAGGCATCATTTCTGGACCATTTAACTATGCTGAACAAAACAGCCATCTCAAAATTTTGATCGGATGTGTTTGGGGAAATGATGGGCATGGGAGAGGGGTTAGTTGCCCTCCTATCACTTTTGACTAGTAAAAAGGGTTCTAGCCAATACAATTTCCAAATGAATGAGCTCTTTTTGAAGTTTCTACATAACTCCTTCAATAAAAAGCACCCTGGGATGTAAAAAAAATTAATAAATAATGCATTGCTCTTTACTTAGGTAGCACTATTGTGCTGCCATGATTAGCCTAGATCGTCTTAAACAAAGGCAAAATTCAAGACAAGCTAATTTTTTCTATCTTGGAAAGGGGATATGTTAGGAAAATGAAAGTTTTGGAGATGAAAAATCCAATAAGTACAAACTTATCAAAAAGTTAAATGTCTAAGACTTAGAAATCAGAAGAGGGTTGACACAAGCTAGCCAAAACCTTCCCAGAGTATGTTTTGGCCTTGGCTTCACTACTGAAAGTTTCATTTTTCCTAACCTAACCCCTTTCCAAGGTAACAAAAAGTAGCTTGTCTAGAATTTTACCCAAAAGAATTGAAAACAGTATTATTTAAGAAGGGTTTTAAAATGTGGGTATGAACAATGGAAGGAAACACAAAAATCTAGCCCATTGAAAAATGCTTCATATTATAAGGTAAAAATTCTATATTTACAGTATTTTGTTTTAGTTTCACATATATTCTAGTTACTGTTTTGATTCTAGAGATTTTCCCCCTATAATAGGGATTTTTGACATCTCTTATGGGTGAACATTTTCATTTAGGGCTTTGAAGATTAAAAAAAAAAAATCCAGGGTTTCAGTGCTAAAAAATCCTCTTCCAACCCAAACAGTAAAAATGGGATGAAAGTAGTTTTCCAACCCATTGTATCAGAAAGCTGGTAGTCTGGATGTGCTATAAAAGGAGTTAAGGATCTTTTGGAGAGTTGATTCTGAAGCGTACTGCTCAAATCAAACAGGATTGGCAGCAATGAATTAATTGTTTATGTCTTGCTTCTACTGGACAGCCCTCTGCAGCTTTAAAGCCCAAAAGACTGAGAAATATATAGTAAGAAATAAAATGTTTTTTCATAAGCAACCTCTTTTCCTAGCCTTTTCAGCATGTTTACTACAAACTTGGTTAGTTATTCAAATAAGAGCAATTATTGCATTATTTTCATTATAACTTCTCTGCCTTACCCTGTTTCCACAGCCTCCCTGTACCTTTTTCTGATTTTTGATAATTGTATTGCAGCCTATAGCTACCCACTAATGACACCAAAAACTGTAAAAAAAAAAAATAAATAAAAATAAAAAAAAAAAAAAAAAAGATACCAGGTCACTGTATCACCTTTTACTGATCATTTTAAACCTTTTGTTCTGTCCATAGGATCATGACTTTTTTGTCATTGAAGATGAGATAGCCTTGCTTGTTTTACTTGCCTTGCTTGCAAGTAGAAGGCTGAGGAACTATGCAGTATTGACAAACATAGTATATTTTTCATTGGAAATACACTTAATTTAAGAGGATGGCCCATAATTAAAAGTAACCATAATTAGAAAAAGTGATTATGTTGTATCAGGAATAATATATTCATATAACATCACTTGCATGATTACCATTATATTGGCAATGCAATTCAATATTTTTCTCCCACTCTTGATGAAGATAAATAAGCAAATCAATGTAAATCAAAGTAGAAGGCTGAGGAACTATGCAGTATTGACAAACATAGTTTATTTTTCATCGGAAATACACTTAATTTAACAGGATGGCCCAAAATTAAAAGTAACTCTAATTAGAAAAAGATGTTGTATCAGGAATAATATATTTATATAACATTACTTGCATGATTACCATTATATTGGCAATGCACTTCAATATTTTTCTCCCACTCTTGATGAAGATAAATAAGCAAATCAATGTAAATCAAAGTAGAAGGCTGAGGAACTATGCAGTATTGACAAACATAGTTTATGTTTCATTGGAAATACACTTAATTTAAGAGGATGGCCCAAAATTAAAAGTAACTCTAATTAGAAAAAGTGATTATGTTGTATCAGGAATAATATATTCATATAACATCACTTGCATGATTACCATTATATTGGCAATGCACTTCAATATTTTTCTCCACTCTTGATGAAGATAAATAAGCAAATCAATGTAAATCAAAGTAGAAGACTGAGGAACTATGCAGTATTGACAAACATAGTCTATTTTTCATTGGAAATACACTTAATTTAAGAGGATGGCCCAAAATTAAAAGTAACTCTAATTAGAAAAAGTGATTATGTTGTATCAGGAATAATATATTCATATAACATCACTTGCATAATTACCATTATATTGGCAATGCAATTCAATATTTTTCTCCCACTCTTGATGAAGATAAATAAGCAAATCAATGTAAATCAAAGTAGAAGGCTGAGGAACTATGCAGTATTGACAAATATAGTTTATTTTTCATCGGAAATACACTTAATTTAAGAGGATGGCCCAAAATTAAAAGTAACTCTAATTAGAAAAAGTGATTATGTTGTATCAGGAATAATATATACATATAACATTACTTGCATGATTACCATTATATTGGCAATGCACTTCAATATTTTTCTCCCACTCTTGATGAAGATAAATAAGCAAATCAATGTAAATCAAAGTAGAAGGCTGAGGAACTATGCAGTATTGACAAACATAGTTTATGTTTCATTGGAAATACACTTAATTTAAGAGGATGGCCCAAAATTAAAAGTAACTCTAATTAGAAAAAGTGATTATTTTGTATCAGGAATAATATATTCATATAACATCACTTGCATGATTACCATTATATTGGCAATGCACTTCAGTATTTTTCTCCCACTCTTGATGAAGATAAATAAGCAAATCAATGATTTGCTGCAAAAAAAAACACAAGCATACCTATGTTGTGTTTAAAGTATTGTTCTTATTCCTTCTTAACTTTTACTTAAAGGACAGTAAAACAAGTATTGTTGGCTATGGAGCAAGGAGGATTGCTCTTTCAGGATATTATGGTCAAAATAAACAAAATCTTGATTTTATATGGTATTTTTAATGTATTCAGATACAGCACGGTCACACTGCTAATAACACCAATGTCAACAGTGCATGGAAGATATGTTTTATTTAGTTTTTAAGATTGTCCAAGATTATTTAGTTTTCAAGATATGGTCCAGAATCTGAAATTTGGCACTGGATTATATCCATCATGTAACAATCCATCAAATGGTATCTATCAAATGTAACAAAGCTAAAAAACATTGTTTTAAATGTTCAAAGAAGAAATTTTGGTACAAGTAATGGTCTTGAGTTGCAAAAATAAGTCATCTTTAATAAATACTATTAAGTCAGCATAAGAAGGCTTTTGTAGTGATTTGGTAAGATGTCAGAACATTGGAAAATCTCTATAGATTTTGTATTGAAAACAGCAGATTTCTCACCAGCCTTTTGGGGTGATAAAAAATTTTGAAGTGGAAACACTGATTCTGGTGCTAGTCTACACCCAGCACCATAGGAGAGAGGCTCTACCCTAATTAAAGCCCTCTCTCCTATGGTGATATTGTCTGGGGGAATTGAATGTAACTGTTCTGTTATTGTTTTGTTTCCTTTAGAAGAAATGGTATAATTCTAGTTTATGACTTCTTGCTTTGGAAAGGGGTTAGGTTAGGAAAATGAAACTTTCAGGGATGGGTCTACAGGCTAAGGTATGTCCCAGGAAGGTATTTTGAAGTACCTACCTCTACTCCCTCCATCTCTAGAGGGTCCTGACCTTTGATGACCTTTAAAATATATTGGTTATAAAAGTGAAACCTTGCAAAATAGATCTTCTGTTTGAGTGAAGTACAGCAAAATTGTTTTCAGCTTCACAACTTTGCTCAATCCCAGTTTATAAGGTTTTAAACATATGCTAATACAGTTCCTAAACTTGGAAAAAAAAAACATTGATATGGCTCAGAATTCTACTCAAATAACAGGAATTGCATTTTCAAAACTTAAGGCAGAAAAAAAGCAACTGATAACTGAAAACTAAGGTTTTGTCAAAATTTCAATAGGTACCTGTCATGTAGGCAAATTTCAGGGTCCTCTAAAGGGAGAAGGAGTAGAGGTGGTTACTTTAAAATACCTCCCCAGGATAAACTTTAGTCTGTAGACCCATCCCTGAAAGTTTCATTTTCCTAACCTAACCCCTTTCTGAGATATCAAGAAGTCACTAAACTAGAATTTTACCAAAAAACAATAAATAAACTGTTACTAACTTTAGCACATAGGCTAGCCTAGTGCTACATCCTGGCATTAAGAAGAGGGACAGGGATGCAACCATCACACTGGCAAGTAGACTATTGCGTTGGGGAACAATGTTGTGTGGAGACTCGGCAGTAGGCTATTTATTATTGCAGCTGGATCAAAAATGAAATTTTTAATCGAAACTTTCCTTAGGAGGGCCAAAACCATCCTATAAGTCCCACAAAAATTCAAGAGTCCACATGGCTCTTGGGGTTAGGTTAAGAGTACACCTTAATTTAAGGTAATGGCTCCATACATTTTTGCTGGGTCTGTTAAAATTTGTATTTTAACAGAAGAAGCTTCCTTCAAAGAAGAGACAACTTAATTAGTAAGACTAGAGCATACCTGACGAAACTTTGTCTTACTTTAGTCTTGTAAAATAGGCTACTGTTATTGTTGTTGTTGATTCCAACGTTTTTGGAGCATGAATCAGCTCCGTCACGTACGTATCAATCTTGTCCAGACAATGTGTATGGAGAATTTTTAAGAAACGATGACTACTTTCAGATTACTGAATCACTTAGACTCGTTATTTGCAGATTCTTTGTTGGTGGCAAACCATTTTTTCCACTAGTATAGCCACCTACATCAGACCACCTTAATTAATTCTAAAGCATTTACAGCCATAAATTACAATTTACATTAAATTGCCTCATAACTCTGAATATATCCACTCAGGGACAGGTTTGCATCCAACAATTCACCATTTCTGCAAGCCCATTTCGCCATTTTATCAGCTGACTCGTTCCCAGGAATACCTGCATGTGCTGGGACCCATGTAAGTTGTAGATCATAACCATGTTTTAGAAGGTCATCAACTATTTTTTCAATTTGTGCAGCAGTTTCTTTGGCATCATTTTGTTTCATAGCTAAGTAATTTAACACAGATAGAGAATCAGAACAAATCAAAAAGCTACCAACTATACCGTTTGACTTAATATAAAGAAGTGTTTGATAAATAGCAATCATTTCTGCAGAAAAAACAGTAAGCTTGTCAGGTAGCTTAAATCCGCAAGAAGTACCAGCTGACGGGACTACAAAAGCGCAGCCTGTACCCATCCCCGACTTAGATCCGTCAGTGTATATATGAGTAAAGTCAGTCCATTGCAGAGTCAGCTTATACCACTCTAATTTTAAAATTATTGTTCCTAAATCTTTATTTCTGTTATCTAGAGCTAAATTAATTACATTACCTATTCCGTTGAAGCATGAGGAAAGGTCATCTATATTTGGGGTTGGAACTAGGCCTGGAAGGCCAGCATTACTCATCAGACAAGAATATTTATAGACTGTAGGGGAAAACCTTGGTCTAAACTGGAGATCTTGATTCCATGTAGCAATACATTCTTTATAAACAATATGATTTGTTGATCCCATTTTTTTTAGAAAGTAACGGGCTTGAAGATTATTTCTTCTCCTCTGAAGTGATGTGACGCCAAGCTCACAGTAGAGGGCTGGGATGGGGGTGGTTTTTAAGCAGCCTAGAGCTCTTCGGAGAACTTGATTAAAAGCTGAATCAAGTTTCTGGAGGTTGTGCTTAGTTGCTTCCCTATAGAACATGCTACCATAGTCCAGTTTGCTGGTGATTGTTGCTCCAATTAGTTTTGAAACACAAGAATATGGAGCTCCTCTTTTAGAGAGGCAGATTGCATTGAGAAACTTTGCCCTACTCCTCAGGTTACCAACAAGATAGTCGATGTTGTTAGTCCATAGCAACTTTGAATCAAGTAAGACTCCTAGATAGCAAAATTTCTCTGCATGTTGGATGTCCACTCCTGCTAAAGACACAATGGGGGTTGAACATTTGTTCGATTTTTCCTTGAGAAAAGAACACTTACTGACTTCTCTGTTGAAAATGACATGTAGTTTTCCAGTGTCCAATTTTCTAAGTAATACAGGGCTTTCTGGACTGAAGCCTTAAGGCATCCCCTATCTCGAGAGGAGGCAGCTACTGCAATGTCATCAGCCTATAAGTATAGTTTACAACCCAGTATCGAATCTAAGTTTATATCGTGACAATACACTAAAAACAATAAAGGACTTAGTACCCCTCCTTGGGGGAGACCCACATTATTTGGAGTACTAAAAAAGCCAGACGAATGATTTTCTAAAGTTATTTCTATTTTCCTCTCTGTCAAGAAATTACCAATCTATTCCACGATTTGAGGGCTAATATTTAGCTAGAGTAGGGATATTCACTCTGTCAAATGCTGAAGTCATATCAAGGAAAACAGCTAGAGTTTCTTTTCCTAGGCGGAATCCCTGTTTTATTTGATTTTCACGCCTCACAAGACAGTCTATTGTACTGCGTTGGGGCAGAAAGCCTAGTTGTTCTGGCTGAACTACTTTCTCAATTTCTGGTAGAACTATCTTTTTATCAGTCTCTCCATTAGCTTGCAGAGGCATGAAGTCAAGGCAATTGGGCGATATGACTTTGGGGATGTAGGGTACTTTTGGGGTTTCAGGATTGGTATTATTGCAGCTTTTTTCCAAAGCGATGGGACATAACCTTCCTTGATGGACCTATTAAACAAAGTTAAGACAGAAGCCTTAAGCAGGGGGGACATGTTGGACAGCATCTCATTGTGAATCCTGTCTGGGCCCATAGCCCCTGGTTTTAATTTTTAATAGTCGTATCAAATTCCTGTTCTACAAGTTCAATATCATTCTTAGGGAAGACCTGTTAGGTTGCATAGTGGGTCGGTTTTAAGTAGAAAGTTGTGGAGGAATGTTTGCAATTAGATACTCTTTCAGAAGTTTTATTTTCTCGGGTGTTGTGGCGACAGTGGTTCCGTTGTGCATCATGATGCCAGATATTGGGGAAGACCTTTGTCCAGTGTAGACTTTCCAGTTCCTCCACAACTCTTTGATTGATGTAGTCTTCGTAAACTTTGTCTCAATTAGAGTCTTCCATCCATTCTTGATTTCTTGGGGAACAATTTTCCTAAAGATGGCTTGTTTTGCATTCATTTCAATTTTGTTTGTAACTGTAGGATTTCTTCTAAACTCGTTTCTTGCCGTATTTCGTTCCTTATAAGCTTTTTGGCATGCAGCATTCCACCCTGGTGTGGAGTTTCTAGATTTTCTTTTAAGTTTTACATACTCAAATACCCTTTCACTAGCATTCACCATAACTTGAGTTAACTTCTCATTAAGCTCCTCAACAGAGGTAAGTAGTTCAACATCCGTCAGATCCGAGTCTACCTCTCTCTGCCATTCAGGCCAGGACTCCTTGCGGAACTCCAACTCAAAGACTTCATTAACTGAAGTCTATAAGCAGAAAAATTAAGCATTGACATTATAGGGAAATGATCAGAGTCAAAGGGTGACGGTATAACAACCTCAAAGTCAACTGAAAGGTCTAAAGAAGCAATTGTTAAATTTACAGTAGAAGTCTTCCCATTTAAGGAGTTTAGCCTAGTACCTAGATCTATTGGAGTGATAAGACAAACCATATTTTAAGGATCAGTAATAAAATCTGCCAGTAAATTAGAATTATGATTTGGAAATGATGTTGAGTCCCACATTGGGTTGTGAAGGTTGAAGTCACCAGCAATTATTTTTCTCTCTTTACATTTCTGAAAAGCATCTTTGAACTGCTTAAAATCAAAGTCAGTTGCAGTCCTGTTATAATAGTTGATAACGGATATCCAGTTGTCCGTTCCATCTTCTTTGAAAGATATAATCCCAATTTCATTTTTTCCTGGGATAAAATCATCTACTATTTTAAACGGGATATTATCCTTAACTAAAGTCTTAAGTCCTCCCCCTGGTCCTGTCTTCCTATCCCATCTAGCCATGCTATAGCCTTTAAAATTTGGGGAAGTTTTCTGTTCATTCAATAAAGTTTCCTGAATCAGTACAATATCTGGCTTACTCCTCACTAGAAGGTTTTTCAATTCTACTACCTTTGATTTTCCCATTCCCCTGATGTTTAGTTGGATTACCCTTGTAGTCATTGTTGGATTTTTTTGTTTACGAACGCGCTTATTTATTGTCTTTTTCCCTGGAGAGGACAAAATTTTCTTTGGAACAAAGTTATCTTCATCCATACCATCCTCTGAGTCCGTTTCATTTCCAGAAACAAAGGATTCAGATTTCTTCAGTGAAGACAGGATCTTCTGTACTTCGAGCTTTTGCTTAACTTTACACTGGAAGCAATCAGTGAGCACAATGATGACACTACTGTGGTTAGTTGGTCTATTTTTTCTCTCAGTAAGACAACTTCCTTGTTAATTGGTTCCTGTATTTTTGCTTCTGGTGGGATTGAAGGGTGAACAAGGACTTGAAAACTTTCAAAGTTTAAAGTTGGTGGTGGTGTGTGCAGAGTCTTCCCTTTGGTGTCAGTAAAAGCTTTAACTGCATCTTTGAATGATATACATTTTGTAACTGACATTTTCAGTATTGCAGCTCTAAACTTGTAATCCTGGCACTCTTTACTGAGGACAGTGTGCTGTCCATTACAGTTTGCACATCTTACTTTTCGTTCATTTCTGTTTTTGTTTATCTCAGGGCAAGCTATCATGGGGTGATTATCTCCACAAATACTACAAGTATCTTTACCCCAACAGTTTAGAGAGTTATGGCCAAATTTCTGGCACTTGAAACATCTCAACGGTTTTAGTATGAACTGTTTCACCACAGTGAGGACACTCCATAAAGGAATTATTGTAGGAAAATCTATTTCTTGAGAGAAGTCGACATGTATAGTGTAGCTAGTGTATGGTTTACCATCTCTAGATGTGGGATGAGGGTTTAGTACAGTTGCCTTTGTAACCTGTTCTACTTGCTGAATCTCCTTACAGAGTTCTTCAGGAGTAGCTAAATCCCTGGGAACCTATAGTACTCCTTTTCTGCTTGAGTATAGCATATTTGCTGGCTTCATTTCAAATTTGATAACTATATTATTCAATGTGAGATCCCTTATGCCTAAGATCTTATTAGCTATGTCTAGATTTTTTGGAACAACTTCAAGAGAGCCTCCAGGACCTAATCGTGGGAGTATTTTCCCATAGTCATTTCCTAGAGCTACAGCCAATTTACGCCCTAGATATCCAGCATAAGTCTTTGATAGAGGGACTAGCTTACCCTTGTCATTTGTGTCAGTAGTTTTTATCATATCATGACCTTTAGCCAACAAATTTGGTACAGTGGGTCCACTTCTAACTCCCCCACAACCTCCACCCTTCCCAGGACTACCAGGAACCATTACGTCTTTCACGTGACAAGCTTACTTTGCAGAAAAAAAAAAAAGGTGAATGCACAAATACGATTAAACAGACCCCAGTAAAGTAAAAAGAGAGGCAAAAATACAAGCAGATAAGGGCACTATATACAGCACATACATACAAGTAAGCAATATTTCTTAAAGCACAAGATCTCAAGGAGATAAAAGAGCCTAAAAGGTGGTCTGAATATCAACCATACAGTCCCTTCACTGTTTTGCATTTACCAAAATTCAATAAACACTTTTTTCTCCTTCACATTAATTTGTTATTGTTTGTTTTTTCAACCAATCAAAATCTTCAGGTATTACTGTTTTCTACAACTTGAATTATTGCCAAGCTGCGTTTTAACAGCACTTAAATTGTTTATTTTGAACTTGTATCATGAATTCCAAGTTGAATAATTGCAGTTTAACCACAAAATGTTTTATTCAACCATGTTCTTATAGGCTACAAATTTTAATAGACTAGAGAAGAAAACGCCTATTTGAGATTCCTTCAAAAGATCTTCCACTAGTAGCATTTAAGGTACTTTTGCTCTCAAAAGTGAGGGATACTTCCCTACACATTGATTATTTACAAAAAACTCCTTCTATTTAATTTGGTAACTGGTAATATAAACATTAATTTCCTTCTACTTCAAATGGGCCACAGAATACTTCACATGAACAGTAGCGAAAAGTTCCTTCTGAAATGATAAGGAAATAAAGTCCCTTTGCGTCACAGCAACAGTTTCATTTGCTACAACAGTATAAGCATAAATGTATCCCATCGTAATGCGCTAAATATTTGTTCCTTTGCATACGCGAAGGCGGAGACATGAAGAGAATTCTAGACTAGAATGTGTCAAAAATGCTTAATGGAGAGCATAAGACTTTTGCTACTGTTCATGTATACTTATACTGTGTTCTGGGCAGTTTTTTGGTGTTTCGACAAAATTATTAGCTAAAATTAGCTCCTTTTTTTCATCAAAGTTCTAAGATCTTACTTCTTTCGGCTCAGACTATCATTTTTGCTTCATCTATGTCCTAAGAACTTACAGCTCACTGATTTTCGTAAAACATCAAATATTTCTACCACACAGAACATTATAAAGAGAACTTCAATGAAAGCATCATCAGAGTCCTTAGGCTGCTGATCAGAGTAGAACAAAGGAAGATGCTTGCGAAAAAAATGGCCTAAGAAGTAAAACCAGAATCCTTAATTTTTGTTAAAATCGTTTTTTGTCAGAAGAGTAAAATCTTGGTATGTTCATTTGGTAAAAAAAGAACAAAGCTAACAAAGCTATTGTTGGAGAATTTGCCTAAACATCCAACCGTTTTTGATGAAAACAGTTGGAGAATTTTCACTACAATATTCAAAAATTAGATAATACAGCAGAGGACTAGTGTCTGCACCTTCAAGATTCATGAAGAGCCTATAACTGCTAATTGTTCTTTCAGTTGGCAAAGTCTTTTATTGGTTTACTGCAACTATCTTCAAAGAAAGATGGGCTAGTCTATTAGGCTATGTAAATAAACTAAGCATAACCAATACTAAGTCAGGATATGCCGATCTAAATTTGTCTATTGGAAGTAAAATGTCCTTTTTCAGTTTTACTATTGCCAATTTCAAGCTATGCATATTATTTTGTTGGACAAGCTTATAACTTGCATAGTTACATAAGATGCATGAATTTATAGCTTAAAATTAAAACTGAGTAAATAAGTCCATGTTTCAAAAGTGGTACCATAATTAACCAAAGGTGGAATTTGAGGTCTTTTGAAGTCATTTATCTAAAAATAATAGGAATTGCAGGTCGAGCATCAAAACCATTAAACAGTGTTCAGCATGTGTTAGCATATGGTTTCTCAATTTAGGTCAATCAATTTTTTAACTTACTGGTTATAAATCTTAGACTGATTAAAAAAAAAAAATCCTCAAAAGCTAAACAGAGTAATATAAAAAAGTAACTGGCATATTAGAATATACATTTGATTTACAAAAAGAAGAGCATAAAATATGGATGTATTTTCAAAATAATGCTCGTCCAGCAGTGGCGTTAGTTCACAAAAATTTACGAGGGTGGAATTTTTTTATCCGACATCTAGGTGAGGGGGGGGGTGCCTGGTCATATTTTCAATTGTTTCGATGAAAATGCGAAAATAAAGAATTTTAAAAATCTCGGATGCACAGGTTCTCTGCCCCTTCTACCCCGATTGACGACACTGTCTGACAGTTTTTATACTGAGATTTTGACTTGGTTTTCTCAAATGAATTTCCTCTTAGCTTGCAAAAATGTAAATGCTGACTAGGAACAATTACTATCAGTAATTTATTTGTTATTGCTTATCCCATAGGACCATCAAACTTACAAATTTAGATATATTTCAAAAAGATGCAGAGATTTAAAAAAAGAGCTTCAAAAGAAAACAGATAAAAAAGGAGTTTGGGACAAGGGCACTAATTGGGGGAAGGAGGGAATTGCTCCCGTAGAATTTTAATCCCACATCCCACCACCTTAGATTCGGAGAATTGTCTCTTTGAGCATTTTCATTCAAAAATCAAAAAAAATAACAAAATCCCCTGCCCTAGATTTTCGATATATGTTTTTTTTTTCCAATAAATAAAACTGGAGTAAAATACTGCCCGTTCGACATGTTTGACATGTTCAATATTCTCTACCGTAGCTTTAAAATCTTTTGATCCAGAATTCAGTTAGACATAATTTGTAACAGTTTCTAAGAAACGTAAATTAACTCGCATAATTTTATTTGGAAAATAAAAATAAAGAAAACCTCTTTTATTTCCAAATGTAATAAAATCTAGAAAATTTCTCGTAACTAAAAAAATAAAAATTTAAAGCCTAAAGTGAAAGTGTGGGGTAGTTATCCCATGGACGTCGCTTTTGACTAGTGAACTGTCCCATGATTATCATAATATCAATATCCTGATATATCCTGACAATATCCTGATAGCAGAACATTCTTAATTTTAATGGATTTTGAAATAAAGCCACTAAAAAAGTAGCTTTTTCTGTAATGCGTCTATGGCAATTACTTTCAAGCTAATCAGAAGTTTCAAGCTAATGCAGAAAAGTTTTAGGCTGATTATCTGGCGTCACATATCGATACATCCAATTTCTTCTTGAATCGTTCTTTCTGCATTGGGGTAACCTTGGCCTAGGGACTCAAGTATACAAGTTTCAAACCAAACGAAAAAAGTCTTTAGTGTCATTTCCGGCTAGCCTATGCCCCCAAACTGATCTTATTATTTTAGTTGAAAAATGGACATCTTGTACCTTTTTAAAACCAGATTTATTTCAGAATTCTTAAGCTGTAGGATCGCAGGACCCAAAATGGGGCCCTTCGGCATGTGCCACCTTCAACACACACTCTCGCCTTCAATTTCAAAAGTGTTCAATCCTAGTGGCGCTGCTAATACCGCTATTACTCTTACGTCGAGTACTCCGACTACACGTAGAAATGCTAACACTACCTGCACTGCTGCAACCACGACTACTACTGCCACTAATATTAAATGAACGTTAGCTTTTCGTAGTAATGAAACTTATTATCCGGCATTAGTAAAAAGAAGAAATTAAAACAAGAATAAAACAGATATCAAAACCTAAGACAAGCAGCAGTCATCTTATGTAGGCTAAGAGGTAAAACCCAAAGCAAACAAAAATTAACATGAGCGAAGAGATGGCACCCAAACGAATGAACTATGTCGCACTAGAGGCCAGAACTTTAAAATCCTGAATGATCTCGCAATTCAGTTTGATTTCGGTTGTTTTGTATACCAGTATATTTGTAAAGATCAAATTATTTTACTATTCCCTTATGTTACTAATTTCAGTAGTATTTTCTTCGCTTTCATTCCATCCACCTAAAGGCTAAGTGTCATTTTCGCTTGCTGAAAACGAAATGTTCAAAACTCATCAATGATCTCACAAGTTAGTTTGATTTCGGTTCATTTTTATATCAGTTTAATTATGAAAATCAAATTATTTTTATTATTCCCTCATGTCACTAATTTCGGTAATATTTTTTCGCTTAAATTCCATCCCCCTAAAAGCTAAGTGTCATTTTCACTTGCTGAAAACAAAATATGTTTTAATCAACTGTCTTCTTTTATTATATAGCGTGTAAAAAGTCAAAATACTCCTCTAACTTCCAGGAAATAAATTGTTTTCGGATCAGTATATAACCAGTTTGGCTTTCCTAGTCAAATATGGGGCTCATTTTTATCAATGTCTTTATTTCTTTTTGGATCGATTCTTTCTAAATGTATGGCAAACTAGTTGGCTTCGTAAAACTTTCAAGTTTAGCAATCTAAAGCATTGACAGTCTAGACTTTCGGAGGGGCGGCAGGGGGAGAATTGTACACTTCTTCAACGTTACTTCTCCTCATTTTGATTTCGACTTCATTGTTTGCTGTGCTTTCTCTTCCTTTCTGCTTTTATTTATAGTGAATTTATTCGTCTTAATTTTTACTTTTGACTGGTTTAACTTGGGCTCGTTTGATATTACTACTACTACTAATAATAATAACTCACTGTAGCACCAAGCCGCCTGAGGCCAACACAGCTAAGCATGCTTCTCCTCCAACCTAATCTATTTAAAGCCTCCCTCTTTACACCCTCCCAAGAAGTTCCCATTTCCTTTAAATCTTTATTTATGACATCCTCCCAACCCAGATAAGGACGATCTGCTCTCCGTGTAGCCCCATACCGTTGGGCAAAAAGGACAATCTTCGGTAATCTGTCATCCTTCATCCGTAGAACGTGGCCTAGCCATCTCAACCTTTCTTTCATTATAGCCCCAGAAAGCGGGATTGAACCACACTTTTCGTATAACCTACTGTTTGAAATACGGTCAGTCAGCCGGGTACCCAGAACAATCCGTAGGCAATTTCTCTGGAAAACATCTAGTAAATTTTCCTCTGCTTTTCGAAGTGCCCATGCTTCAGAGCCATATTTGACCACTGTCATCACTGTAGCTTCCAATATTCTAATCTTGGTTTGTAGACTTATCTTTCTATTCTTCCAAACTTTTTTTAACAGTGAAAAAACACCCTGAGCCTTAGCTATTCTACTTTTAACATCTTCACTGCTCCCACCATCTTTACTAATAATACTACCAAGGTAACTGAAGCTCCCAACCTGATCAATCTTTTCGTTACCTAATGTCACCTGTTCATCTTCACTTATTCCTAGCCTTAGTGACTTAGTCTTCTTAACATTAATTTTCAAGCCTATTTTAGCACCCTGAACTCGTAAAACCTCTAAAAATTCATTCATTTTGCTCACACTTTCATCTAATATGCTTAAATCATCAGCATAATCTAAGTTCAGGAGCGTTCTTCCTATCCATTTGATTCCATGGTCTCCAATTTCCTTTCCTGTGCTCCTTAAGACGAAATCCATCAAAATGATCCATATAAAGGGGGATAGAACACAACCCTGCTTAACTCCTGATTTAATACAAAACCAGTTGCTACCCTCATTTCCTACCTTAACCGCAGCAGTATTATTCTCGTACATAGCGCAAATCACTTTAATGTATTTTTCTGGTATACCATATAACGATAAGACCTTTGTTAACGCTCTTCTATCAACAGAATCGAAAGCTTGCTCATAATCGATAAAACTGAGGACAACGGTGTTTGACAACGAAGCGACTTCTCAATTATTAACCTAAGAGTGAAAACATGGTCGACACATCCTCTACCTTTTCTAAAACCGCATTGTTCTTCCCTTAAAACTTTGTCTACAGTATCTCTCAGTCTAAAAAGTATCATATTACTCAGTAATTTGCTACCTACAGAGACCAGACTAATGCCTCGATAATTACGACACTCACTCTTGTCACCTTTCTTATACAGTGGTTTAATTAAGGTTTTCCTAAAATCATTGGGTACTTCCCCTTTTCAAAAATCATGTTCATAATCTTCAGTAGCTTATTCCTAACCTCAGAGCCACCATATTTAAGAAACTCATTAATCATACTATCAGCACCTGGGGCCTTATTATTTTTTAATCCTTTTAGTACTGTCGCTAACTCTTCCTCACTAAACAAATCTTCCTTCACATCCAAGGTATCACAAACTTTTTCATTTTCATCTATATCTTTTCCTGCAACTGCATCTCGGTTTAGCACATTTTCAAAATGTTCCACCCATCTTTCTTTAACTTTTTCCTTATCACTAATTGTGACCCCATTTCTATCTTTAACTGGGACTAGTCCGGATTGGCTACTCCCTTTCAATTTATTAACATGCCAGTATAATATTTTACTATATTAGCCGCATCTTCCAGATCCTCAGCAGTTTTTATCCATGGCCTCCACTTCAAATCTCCTTAGTTCATATTTTAATGCTTTCTCCACTTTCTATACATTCCTTTTGTTTTCATACGACCTATCACTCAGATAATTCTTATACAACCCTCTTCTACTCTCTATTAAACCTAAAGCTTTTTCACTAATATTCCTAGTTGCAGTCTTAGCACTCTTCCCTAGGACACCATCAGCAACTTCACAAATTGTTTTTCTGAAATTATTCCATCCATCTTCCACATTGTCAAATTTCAAACTCTCAAGTTTAGTACTCAACTGTTCCTGGAATTTTTTTGTCAAATTTTCATCTTGAAGTCTACCAACATCATAACTTTCCGGGAGGGAGTTACCCTTCCGAAATTTCAGCTTTAAATTAACCTTAGACACTACTAGATGGTGATCTTTACTTTTAACATCAATAACGGCACTCCTATACACCCTAGTATCTTGTATTGATCCTGCAAGTCTTCTGTTTACAATAGCATAATCAATAAGGTTTAGTGTCTTACCATCACGTGAATACCATGTCAACTAATGGGCCATTTTGTGACCAAACACCGTATTGGTTATAACTAGGTTGTGGATGCTAAAGTGAAATCAAATTAAACTCTTACAAATATTTCGTCACTAGGTGTACCAACTTTTATTACCTTTGTGATATAAGTCAGACCACAATGTTCTCTGGTGGAAACCAAAGAGCAGAAATAATATACCGAAACCAAAAAAGGTTAAAACAGTTTATAGACCCCTCAGTGAAAGCTCCATCCAAACATTTGGTAGGTGGATCGCTAACTTTGACTCTGATCCAATTTGTGTTATAACAAATATTGATGAAAAGGTCGAGACATTATACTCGATTCTGCAGCATATGTACCATGAATTTTTTCCAGTTAAAGAACGCACGATATGTGAGACGGATAAGCCGTGGTCAGATATTAATATAAAAAAAAATGATCCAAGAACGATGTAAACTCCATGCTGCAGGAGACATACTGAATGCAAACAAAATAAGAAACAAAGTCGTCTCAGCCCTCCGAGCTTCCAGAAAAAGATATGTACGGGAAAAAATAGCACCACTCCTCAAGTCAGATTCTCATAAGTGGCATGACGCAATAAAACGGCTTAGTGGGAATAAGAAAGGAAACGAAATACGAATCAATAACCCAGACGATAGTCTGATAAAAGCCTCGGAAGTCAACGAAATCTTTACTCAGATTTGCACTACCCACCCAACCGTAAATGATGAACAAATGTGTGACATCATTAACAGCAATAGTTCTGATGAAATCGTAGAGGTGTCAGAAATGGCAGTTCACTAAGCAATTGGACGACTACGTAACAACTGTACCTCATACCCAGGTGAACTCCCCGTGAAATTACTGAAAGAGTACTCACCTTTCTTAGCCAAGCATATTGCATCAGTGATAAACCAATGTTTCTCAGAACAATCATTTCCGAAGATGTGGGAAGCTGCATATGTCCGTGTTATACCGAAAGTCAAGACACCCGGGTCCTGTGACCAACTGAGACCAATATCGATAACTCCTAACTTAGCAAAAGTAGCTGAAGGTTTTATCTACCGTTCTTTGTTAGAACAAATTGCTCCTGCGATCGATCCGTACCAATATGGTTGCATACGAGGCAGTTGTACTTCAATATATCTAGTGCGAATGTATCATTTAATCGTCCAGTGGTTGGACACTTCTGATAGTACTGTCGACTTATTTTTGGCAGACTACCGAAAAGCAGTCGACCTTATCAAACACAGACTGCATTAACTAATCTGAAAGAAATGGGAGCTAAAACACAAATACTGCTATTAGTGAGAGAATTTTTACAAGGGAGACGGCAATCAGTTTACCCTTTGTTTGCAGAAGATACCTGCTCTGAGTGGTCAGAATTAACCTGTGGATGCCCCCAAGGAACGAAATTAGCTGCTCTTTTATTTCTTGCCGTTATCAACCCTATCCTTGCCGAATTTGAAGAGCGTTCCAAGTTTGTTGATGACTTATCTGCACTTCTCAAATATATAGTCGAAAATGCAGTGACAAAGCAGCAGTCTGACCCGACTTTCTTCACAGACTTCATCAACCAGTGTAAGTCGAATAGTCTACAAGTGAATGAACAGAAATCAAAAGTTTTACGATTTAATCCACTCAAGCGAGATATCACTATCCCAGATGCTCTGTTTCCAATTGTTTCCTCTGCAACAATCCTAGGCGTAACATTTACAAGTGACTGCTCGTTTAAGCTGCATGTAGACAATATTGTGCACAAGGGTCACTATTCGATCCAGAGTTTAACAAGTATGCGCAGGTTAGGCTTCTCTGATCGTCAGCTCCTGCTGGCGTATACAACCTACATCAGGCCTTTCCTCGAGTATTGCTGTCCCGTTTGGGGTCCCCAAACTCAGAACATAGCTTACATGGCAGACGAACTAGAACATGTCCAAAAACGAGCTACTAGAATAATACTTGGACCCAGTTTCAGCAGCTACGAAAGTGCCCTTGAGCTCTTGAATTTGCTCACCTTATTCGACCGAAGACATGAGCTAATAATGAAATTTGGAGAATCACTATTAACAAACGAGAAGCACCAATCTATACTTCCACCATCCGCATCAATCAGCAGACATACTAGGCATTACAACAAACTAGAACCAGTCAAGTGCCTTACGAACAGATTCGCAAACTCCTTTGTACCATATTTCGTAAGAGCATTTAACAAGTGTTAATTGTAATTTTGTGATTTAGCGTTCATTAGCGTAATTTAGCGTTCATTTTTGAGTGCTACGATAGCTATTTAAACAAACGAATACGAATACGAATAAATTATTATTCCTGTAGATTTTATATAAATTAAATTTCTGTTCATTTTACATTTGACTCAATATATATTTTTCTTTAATTCTTGCTTGTTTTAGAGTTTAATATTGTTCTTCATTTGTTCTTGAGAAAAACCTTTAGCATAGTCTTTTTTTTTAATTAAGTGAAGAATACAACACGATTAAGGAATAAACAGGAGAATTTTTAGAAGAGACTACGAATCACACTATGAATCAGAACTGGATCTAAGGGGGCAAGCGCCCCAAGCGGCACGCCTGGGAGGCAGCAAAACAAGCTAAAGCGTAAAATTATAAAAAGAACTTCCCGAAAAAAGAACTAATTGAAAATATTTAAATTGCAATATCCCAGTGTATTTTCAAGCATAATTACACGTTTTTAGCAATATCTAGACTCGTAATTCCCAGCGTGAGGCACACGCCCCACCGGTGGGGAATGTCATTATTTTGGTGGGTCATGCAGAGGACGTGCACCTTTCGGCTGACTATACTTTAGAGCCTTAGTTTTGAAAATAGAAACATTTGAATGCGAATGACGTCGCATTCGTATACATTTAAAGAGCAAAAAAAAAAAAACACATGATAGTGTTGAAATGACATATATTGTATAAAAGGCGTTGTATTAGAACGAAGTACGTATATAGGACGACCCGAAAAAAGATACCAAGAGCTTCAGCCCCTGCTATGAGCGGTACTCACGCCAAGTTAATGTCCTTTTAAGCTTCCTTAACGTGAATGCAATTGAAATTCGAAACAACCAAATTTTAAATATCATGAGGTGGGCATCAGGATTTCAGCAATGCCTTGGTGAGGCACGGCCCAAAATCGGTTGCGAACCACAGATCTAGACTTTCCCTCCTGTTTTGCTTCAAGGGTTTGTTTCATTGGGATAATGGAGCGATGTAAAGGGCGTGGGTGAGTCTTCAGCGGTTGTCTAATGGCCATCTAGGTAAGTAGACTAGGTAGGTCCCTCTGTTAACAATTTTAAGAGTTCCCAGGGGGCATTAGTTCATTAAAATGTAGGGAGGCAAAGGTTTTTCTGTTTTTTGTTTACTGAAGAAACAAAAACGACGTTTTTTACAATCTACCAGGGGAGTTTTTTCCCCCTAACGACAATATCAAAAAACGGCTTTATTCATGATCTACCCTCCAATTGCACTCTCTGCGAGTTTATCCATGTTCCCATATATTTTTTTTTAATATAGCGGTTCCGACAAACCACACCTCACTAGAACAGATTTCAGAATACTTGGCTAATGGCACGACACTTTTATTTCGTTTAATGTTTATTTAGTTGCAACAAGTTATACTTACGTCATTGTTCCATGTTGAAACAGTTTCGAAATAAAAGTAGTAAGCTTTAAGCTACATAAATTAACGTTAGTTGTTCCCAGGCGAGGTTGGCATTATTAGTTTTACTTACATTTTTGTTTGGTTTACATTTAATGCTAAAACGACTCAATGGCGAATAAAAGTTATCCTAATAGCTAAAACTCCGTCTTAAATGATGTAATGACTTGTTTTAATTGACGAATGGTCTTTCAAATGTCTTGTAAGGAAAGGAGAGACAATAAACAGGAAAATAACACAGAAAGGAAAAGGGAGGCAACATGAAAGCTAAGAAGAGGCGGGTATGACCATAGACGCTTTTAATCATTTCATACATTAATTAAGACAAGGCGTGGTTTGTTCCCCGTACTTTGTGCATAAGCTTCCTAAGATGTAGACACCTATTGACTCTTATTCCACCATTTATTGGGAGGCTCAACCTGACTCTTAAATTTGCGTATTGAAATTAAGAGAAAAAGTTTAAGGCAAATTGGTAAAAATGGCAACCGAAACTATACCGATAGTAGAAACATAAACCTCCACCCGTTTTGACAACCAACGGGGATTCGCACCCGTACTACGTTTCTTCTTCACTTTGGAGATAAAAAAAAGGAAAAAAAGACGGAAATCAGATTTGCTGAAAAACAACCTAGGAAAGTGGCATTTTAAAGTAAAAGAAAAAAAAATACAGTATTTCAAATAAAGTCTTTGTTCATTCCTGAAAAGAAAATGGAATTTATAAAAAAGAAAAGAAAATACATTTCTGATTTTAATATTTCTGATTATCTAGTAACTATAATGCTAAATATTATATTGTAAATGTACTATGTAAATATATGCTTCATAAATGTTACGCTTCATATTCTATTAACCTAACTCACTATTATTTAGCTAGACTTACGTCATAGGCTATATTTGAGAGAGTTAAGTTCATTCTAAATAGATAATATTATGCATCTTTCGAAACTGTAGGTTGATAAAACACTCATAATGAACAACATATATGTAATAAATCAATACCAATGTTTTTCGAGGAAACTCAGTCAGTTTTCACTCTAAACAAAAATTGTAACATTTACAGTATCGATGGTGTAGCAGGGTGCGGTAAAATGTACGCCCCCCCTGTGAAAAATCATAAATCCGGCAATGCTATGAATACACACTTCCGAGGCAATGGCCGTGCAAAATTGTCCCCTCAGGAGGCCAGACACATAAGCATTAAACTAGGTAGGCCTGAATACATAAATTGAAACGGCATTGAAGTGAAGGTATGGCAAGTTGACTGAGACTGTGGTGAAACACGATACCTAACAGGAAATCGCTACATTCAAACATCAGGTCAGCCTGCAAATTATCAAAAAGGTGACCAGCCAAAGTAAATATTAAAACGGAAAAGGAAATGTGGCCGCTCCGATATTCGGTCTAGAATAATTATACAAACCAAATCAAGAAATTTGGCACATTAGATATATTTTATATTCAAAGAATACCAAATTTGGAACACAAATCCGTCTATTGAAGTTTGACTAACCAAGCACAACTAGAAACCTATCTTTCGCAATAATTCTCTTCCTTGCTCCAGGGGCGATAAAAAGGACGATCAACGCAGTAGTACATAAGTATGATTAAAAATATTTACGATTGTCAAAAATGAAATGTCAAAAAGGTCAATGATTCTTGTACCATACTTCTTCTCCATTTACTATTGTAATGAAAATACAAAAGGGTACAACTTTTTAACAAGGCCTTTTTGACACAAAATTAATAATAAACGTCCGAATATTTCGGCCTCACATTCGGAAGCCTTTAGCAATGGAGAATAAAAATAAAAAGAAAAACTAGCTTAAACAAAACATATAAAGAAAAATAAACGCTATACAAGACGCGTTGCCTCGATGATTTATTGTTTGTGCTTTGGTGCTACACCATTTTGGATATTGTTTGAATACGAGCCTTACTTTTGTCTTTATTTTTGATTTTGGGGCACTTAGTATTTACCAAGTGACATATAGCGATCGTAATTTCTGTCGACCCCAGTTTTACTAGTTTGGGCACTTCCAGATAAGTTAGGACGATGAAAATTGACAGGCGTATCAGGGACCAGACCATATTAAATTAGAAATATTCGTTTCCCCGATTCGACAATCTGGGGAGGAGTGTGGGACGGTTAATTTGGAAAAATTAGAAAAAATGAGGTGCTTTTAACTTACAAACGGGTAATCGGATCTTAATAAAATTTGATATTTAGAAGGATATCGTGTCTCAGAGATCTTTTTTTAAATCCTGACCGGATCCGGTGACATTAGGGGTGTTGGAGGGGGAAACCTGAAATCTTGGAAAACGCTTAGAGTGGAGAGATCGGGATGAAACTTGGTGGGAGAACAAGGACAAGTCCTTGATACGTCATTGACATAACCGGACCGGATCCGCTCTCTTTGGGGGAGTTGAGTAGGGGGGGGGGGGAAATTACTTTCGAATTACTTACGAAAAACTTACTCCGATATTCGGTCTAGAATAATTATACAAACCAAATCAAGAAATCTGGCACATTAGATATATTTTATATTCAAAGAATACCAAATTTGGAACACAAATCCATCTATTGAAGTTTGACTAACCAAGCACAACTAGAAACCTATCTTTCGCAATAATTCTCTTCCTTGCTCCAGGGGCGAGTCTAGAGCAAAATCTTGAGGAAGAGTGCCAAAGTAACAAGAGCGCCAATGAGCAAAATCTTGGGGGTGCAGCGCGACAAAGGTGCCAATAATTGACCAAATTGACAAATTCATTCTAAAAAAGAGTGAAAAAAGAAAAAAAACAGGAAAAGAGGGCACCAGAAAAATTTTGGGGGCCCCGGAACCCCCCTGGATCTCCCGGTGCTTTGCTCTTTTTCTTTTATATTGTTTACTTTTTCAGGCACAAGGAAGGTTTTTAGCTACATTTCAGTACAGAATAAATTATGTCAGCTCCCCCCCCCCCGCAAAAAAATTCACACAACAGACAATCTTTCAATTTTATTTTGGAACACATACCTCTGTTTAAGAAGATTTCACTTCATAAATAAGAAGTTATGAGTTCATCAAGTGCAATGATAGAAAGATCTGGGAATAACAGAAAATTATTGTGAATCTAATCAATTTCGCTTCTGGGAAACTCAAATACACAGCCAAACTAGGAAGAAACAAAATTGAATCGGGTATTCTCCTTTTAATAGTCTAATACTTTTCGTAGAACAAAAATTTCACAAAAGATAATGTGACATACTTGATCGTATTGACATTTACAGTAAAGCTTAAATAGAATTAGCGCTTCTAAAACGGTAGATATTACTACCTAGCACCTTCCAGTTCAGTTTGATATAGCGACTTCTGTCTGTCCATGTTTCTCAGCATACTCCTGCATTCTTCTCTCCAACTCTGGTCGAAAATGACGGATTAATCCCTAGAAACAATAATCTATAAAGATTTCATCTAAAGAACATAAATCATTAAAAAGAGGGATAAGTACCAGAGTAAATTAAGTTCGAAAACAAATCAAAGCATTGTGATATCTGCTTAGATCTTGAGCAAGGGAGACAATAACAAGTGAATTTTAGAACTGATGAAAAGTTTCTTCAATTTTTGGTATCAGTACTGATTACTATGGAGTAAAGTTGCAGCTGTATCAAGTCAAGTCAGTCAAAAGCTTTATAGATACATAAAAAAAAGTTGAAACCGACGAGGTTACGTGACGTTCTGTGAAGCTAATTGTAATTCCAATTGACTACAAGAAGTACGGCAAATTCCTGGTACAAGCTGAGTACAATAAACGAGACCAAAGCCAAGCGGCTTTATTTCTCATTGGGCAAGAAAAAAAATGCTGAGCAAGCAGTACACGGAAGGCAGCCCCAACATGACCAAAAAGACAAAGAAATAAAAGAAAATAAAGAAATACTCAAAGTTTAATACTTACACTATAATATGCTATGCTTATGCAAGTAGGCTTGTCATCAATACTTAAATGAGGTCTAAGATTTTCTTTTTGAAACTATATTTATTATATCTAAGAGCCTCAGCCGCAATTTCTTCTCTCAGCCTATATTTATCTGAGATTAAAGATAGACATATTTGATATATGATTGAGTATCTAGATCTTTCAAAATTAACACAGACAAATTCGAAAATGCTTAAGAACCGAAGAAGGCCGTCGAATCATCAGAGGCCTCTCGCAGAGAAAATTATATTGGTTTCTATTTTGGAATGTCATGCAATGTTTACATTTATGATGCGTTTCAAGTCTAAAATATTCAAAAAGAAAAAAATGCTGCTGTCTCCGATGTATTTTTAAGTTTTAATACATAATGTTAGAGAATTCCAAGCAAGCTTCCACTCTGATTTTATGTGCGTCTAAAAAGATGTTTTTACATTTTATTAAAGAGGAATTGAAAGAAGATACAAACAAAGAGTGATAAATGTTAGTGATTTTAAAATCAAAAATGAAAAAAAGCATTTTACAGACCCTATGTTTTGTGCAAGTTTTACAGGTAAATACTAAACAGAAGCCGGAAATAACAGAAGTGGGTCAAGAAAGACTTAAAAGTAGCAGAATAATTATACCTTACAGTCCTTACGCTCACTAATTTGGAGTTCCGGGTGTGAACTTTACCTAGTATCACCTTTTGAACCAGTAAAAACACTAATTTAAGTTTTTCTAAAATTTGGTACTAAATAATTGAAAACAATCCATTAGTGGCGATGAAGAGGTGACGTTCGGTACAAAGAGAATTTATGCACTCAATGTTGTTTTCAGTTCCGTTTCAACTCTAATATTACCAGTGGCTCTACCACTACTAGTCTTTATTCTTATTGTCTGTCCTTTTTTATTCCACTAAGAACTGATATTACTTATGATGCGAGTACCTCTAATTTTATTGATGTACGCATGTGTTAGCCTCCTACCCCAAGAAAACTATCCTGACTCCCCCCCTTAAGCGCTGGAAAGTCACCAAAAATGAATCTTAAATTCAGGGGCGGATCTGGGATTTTTTTAGAGGGGGGCTTAAAATATTTTACTCCGATAAACTTGCAAACAAAGAAATACCAGCATTTAAAGGGAACCTCAACGATTATACGCCATAGGTAGGTTGTGGAAATGGTCGCAAATTTAATCTAAAATCTGCTGAGGGTTAAATTTCTAATAAATCTGATGAAATTAAATAACGTAAAAATACTGACACAAAAAATAGTAAGGTATAGAACCACTCGGCCATAAAAAAAAAAATAAAAAATGTTCACCCTCAACGAAAAATATGATATTTAATATGGCAATATGATATTATCCCCAAATCCACAGCTACGTTGGGGGGGGGCCGCACCCCCACCTGGATCCGCCATTGCCTTAATTGCTCTTAAGGGCCGGAAAGTCACGAAAAATGAGGGCTAGAAAGTCTCACTTAAACACCTTTCAAATGATAATTACCTAACCGTTGAATTCACATAATCGTAGTTTTTTGTAGTTTTTACTTCAAACCCAACTACAGAATTAAAAAATTCCTTTGTTTTATAGCTGTTACGAAATCGTTCAAAGAACTTATTAATAGGAAAAACCGAGTTACAAAAGAGCATACGGCACTTGCTGGAAATACCACATCCTATGACTGGACCTTCCTAGTAATAAAACAAATCCGATAAGCATTGAGGGAAAAAAGGATAGCGATTTGACTATCTACGCTTTCCTAATCCCATGATGTGTCACTCATTTTGAAAAAAAAAAAAAAAAAAGAGAAAAAAATGCTTTATCAGTTAGGTAAGATACGAACAATAGACCACATAATTTTGAAGAAGCTCCAAAGTTAAATATCTTTTAAAATGAAAACTTATTCGAACAAAAGATTTCATAAAATAGTATATATATATATATATATATATATATATATATATATATATATATATATATATATATATATATATATATATATATATATATATATATATATATATATATATATATATATATATATATATATATATATATATATATATATATATATATATATATATATATATATATATATATATACTAACAACTCGTCACACCGCCAGACCGTCCAAGGCCAATACATCGGTGCATGCTTTTCCTCCACTCTCTTCACAGCTTCCCTCTCTACTCCCTCCAATGAGAGTCCAACTTCTTTAAATTTTTTCTTATGTACTCTTTAAACCCATTTGAGGATGTTCTGCTTTTAGTTTGGTCAACATATATTTTATTAAGTCTTTTGTCCTTGTCGAAACTTGTGAGTAAAATATTCCAAGTAACATAAACAATTCCCAAAGGAAGAAACCGACTACTATTAAGTAATCTAAAGATTTATAGATTTCCTTTAGAGACAAATTCTTAGACAGTTCACCGTCCCTTCTTGTAAACAGATGAAGTCTGACATAATAGAAGCAAATTGTTCACGAGGCAACTGGATCATCAAATTGACAATCAGACCGCCAAATTTATTTGGCGACCAAGAGTGTACAGATTTAATCTATATAGAATGGACCCAAAGTCGCCACCTTCTTTCCTGTGCAAGTACCTTTCAGCCATTAGAGGAAAGAGATTTTAGTCAAGGTCTAATCAATGCCTCTGCAAAGGAGGAAAATCCCCTCAAGAATCGAAACTGTTTCGTTGCATATACACAAAGTCATTATTCAGCGGTGATTTAGAATGAGGGCCGTAAAAGAATAAGAGAAAATTCCGGACCAGTCCCTTGGGGGTGGGACTGACCCTATCCTCCCTATGAGCAAGCATCTATCGGTGTAAAGAAGACAAGCATAGACTAGAATAGGCTATTGTAAAAAAATAAAACAAATCGAAAGACCAAGAATTTGAGTCGAAACTTCATTGATAGAATTGGAGGTTTCGTTAGAATCGAAATTGTCCCAGTCTTACAAAAAATTTGCGTTATTATCAATTAAAACAAACATCTGCTTGCTAGTACGTTTATAAAATTAGATTTAAACAGGAAGGTAAATGAGCGATCTCTCTAAGGTCTGATCAAATATCTGAGAAATCTAGTCAAGTTTTGATCAACTGCGTAGGTTTCCGAGTCCCTTTTGGCCTCCCCAAGAACTAATTCGTCCCCTTTAGAAGAACTCCAACCGCCAGAAGACAATTAATTAAAGACTGATATCCCAGCTCTGAGGAGAAAATCAACCCCCCAAATTTCAAACCTGTAGCACTATGTAATTAAAAAATATTAAACACCAACATCTTAACACCATGTGAAGTCCGATTCACAATGCAGTTTTTACTAATACCGAGATTTAGCTAGCGCTAAGATTTAGCCCGCCAGATTTTTCACAGAAGATTCTATTGGGCAGAAAAACTATATAAAAATTCTGATTGGCTCAAGTTAAGGCTAGGTAAATCTCTGTATTAGTAAAATCTCATTGCGAATGGGCATAAGCAAAAATTGGCTAAAAAGAGAAAAAACTGTATCGTTTTTAAGCATAATAAACTGTTAATTAAGATGTTCGCCCAGTCTCATATCTAGTACCGTAAATTGGGCGGGAAAACACAATTTTATGTGAATACGTTTATTGTTTTAGTTTTGGTAAAGTATCTATCTATCTAAAAAATAAGAAAAATAAAAAGGGTCAAAATAACTCTCAAAATCATGTCTGAGTTTTACATGTTTGTACAGGGCCCCCTAGCTTCTATCCTGTCTCAGAGAAGCCTTTAATCGTCCTGCATAAAGCATACATGTTCCTATGCTCAACACAAAGCTTTATTTTGCGTGAATGTTTGGCAAATCTCTGACATACAATTTTTGTGAAAGTGAAGTGAAACTTCTAAATAGAGCTTGCAACATTTTATTACATCTCCATGGGATATACACTTAATCTATTAAGCACTCACCTGGACAGGCCACGCTGCTGCATCACCCAGAGCACAAATAGTATGGCCTTCAATCTGTTTTGTCAATTCCCAGATCATATCGATCTCTTCTGGCCTTGCATTACCATCAACTAAAAAGAATGAAAATAAAAAAGAGGGACATATTCAAGGCGAAACAGAAGCAAACTTACTGATTCAACGATAAAAATTGGCATTTTTTGGCGTCTGGTGAAGGACCAACCACCCCAAAAAAGGAAACCATTGGTTTCGCAAATGTTCTCGTCAAGCTGTAACACGTGTTTTTTCTGCAAAAGACCACCCCATTTTTTGTTTCTAAATAAAACTATGTATAGGTTCAAAGCTCTTAAAATGGTCTTACATTTTCCATGTAATACATATTTTTGGCACTTTTTTCAAAGTTTTGTCAATCCATTCAATTTAGGATGCTGGAATTCTTTAGAGCAGATATCAAATCCTATCAGTGAGAAGCCCTTCCTATCTGGATTGTAAAAGAAAAAAAGATTGCAAGGTACTGTATCGTGCAAATCGTGCAGGTTTTTTTTTACCTTTTCTGCTATTCCAATGGACTTTCAAATAAAAAAGCTAAAGATAATTAGATCAAGTTTATATCTACCTAATGAGAAACTATTTATAAAAAAAAACAGCATTTAAAACACCCGAAATTGGAAACATACCTAGGGTCAAATCGAGTCACATTTTAAATGAAATTACTGGAACACAGGCTACTACTTCTTTCTTTGAAAATTGCAAAGGGATACTAGTCCTGCATTTCCAAGTTCAAACTAAACTAGCTCAAAGTAAGGACAATTTTTTTCCTAAAATAAAATCCAAAAAATATCATCGTCATAATGGTTTCCCTCAAAAATACATTTTCTTTATTTGCCAAAATTTGTAATATTAAATAAGAACATTTTTTTGATTATCCATAAACTAGTCACTGAATAAAATTATATTGCTTACCGAATCTATACATCATTTTAGTAAGCCATCCAGTTCCTTCACGGCATGGAGTACATTGTCCACAGGATTCATGTTTATAGAACTCAGACAAACGAGCAATGGCTTTGACAACGTCGGTCTGTTTGTTCATAACAATAACAGCAGCAGTTCCTAAGCCGGATTGGGCAGCCAAGAGAGAGTCAAAATCCATCAGAACCTCTTCGCATAGGCTATGAAACAAAAAGACTTAAATACTAGAGAGACTTAAAGACTTTGGCTTGGCAAAATTCCAAGAGAAACCCAGAGATATATGTTAATTTTTATCATCTCCCTCAGCCTAATCCGTAAGGTCCAATATTTTCTCTTATTCGCTGTTTTGGGTCTTTAACTGATATACATTCGTAATTTGAGAAGCACTATTTAAGGTTATGTATTTAGTCCCTGTATAGGCTCACACAGTACTAAGAGAGCTAATTGACAATCGTATTTCAAGTTCATCAAGTTCAGAGTTTTTTTAGTACATTTTAAAAAGCTTTAATCGACATCCATGTCGACGTCCAGTTTATTCTCTTTGGCATTAATAAACTAACTGAACTGAGAAGCCCTCTCGTAACTTACGTTTCAAAGGATCTAAGATCGTACTAGCTAGATACAACTTTAAAAACAAGTTAGGAGAGCAAGGAGAGAAATTCTCACCCAGTGAGAAAAAAAAAACAAATATTTTGGTAAATGAATCAACGAAGCCATCTTTAATGCAAAAGAAACAAAACAAAAGTGACTAAGAAATGAAGAATTAAACGGTAAGAAACGGAAAAACTTGAAAAATCTAGCCGTGAAAAAATATATATATATATATATATATATATATATATATATATATATATATATATATATATATATATATATATATATATATATATATATATATATATATATATATATATATATATATATATATATATATATATAACACATGTCACAAAACACAAACAGAAATAAAAAGTCTATAGATGAAAGCATATGACTTGCAAAACTAAAATTAAAAAAACCAAGAAACGTCAAAATTTGCTTAATTTTTCCTCTGCGAAGAATTTTCTCTGTTCTTATTTATTTATCCGGTTTTTGCTGTTCTAATTTATGTGAACCTTTGCAATTGGTAGATACGCTTCATAATGGCCATTTCAATTCACGAGTTTAAATAACAATTTAATAGAAAACCTTTGTAATTAAACTCTAAATATGTATACTTACTTCTTTGGAAGCATTGGGACAGAAGAGCCACCTGGAATAATGGCCAGGAGGTTGTCCCAACCTCCGAGAACACCCCCAGCATGCTTCTCAACAAGCTCTTTCAAAGGGATTGACATTTCTTCTTCCACTGTACAAGGATTATTCACGTGTCCAGAGATATTGAACAGCTTCGTGCCCGAGTTTCTAGGGCGCCCAAGACTGGCGAACCACTCCCCACCACGGCGGACGATAGTCTATAAATATAAAGTGACACAAACATTTATATTTATGGAGTGTTTTGCAATTACGATACAAGCATTATTTTTTTTTTTTTAAAGAATAAAAAAAACAGACGTCTTTCATATGCACAATAAAAAGGACGATCAACGCAGTAGTACACAAGTATGATTAAAAATGTTTACGATTGTCAAAAATGAAATGTCAAAAAGGTCAATGATTCTTGTACCATACTTCTTCTCCATTTACTATTGTAATGAAAATACAAAAGGGTACAACTTTTTAACAAGGCCTTTTTGACACAAAATTAATAATAAACGTCCGAATATTTCGGCCTCACATTCGGAAGCCTTTAGCAATGGAGACTAAAAAGAAAAAGAAAAAACTAGCCTAAACAAAACATATAAAGAAAAACAAACGCTATACAAGACGCGTTGCCTCGATGATTTATTGTTTGTGCTTTGGTGCTTCATCATATTGGATATTGTTTGAATACGAGCCTTACTTTCGTTTTTCTTTTTGTTTTTAGGGCACTTAATATTTACCAAGTGACATATAGCGATCGTAATTTCTGTCGGTCGGTCTCCGGCCCCAGTTTTACTAGTTTGGGCACTTCCAGATAAGTTAGGACGATGAAAATTGGCAGGCGTACCAGGGACCAGACCATATTAAATTAGAAATATTCGTTTCCCCAATTCGACCATCTGGGGAGGAGTGGGGGACGGTTAATTTGGAAAAATTAGAAAAAATGAGGTGTTTTTAACTTACAAACGGGTGATTGGATCTTAATAAAAATTGATATTTAGAAGGATATTGTGTCTCAGAGATATTTTTTTAAATACTGACCGGATCAGGTGACATAGGTGTGTTGGAGGGGAAACCGGAAATCTTGGAAAACGCTTAGAGTGGAGAGATTGGGATGAAACTTGGTGGGAGAATAAGGACAAGTCCTTGACATAACCGGACTGGATCCACTCTCTTTGGGGGAGTTGAGTAGGGGGGGAGGGGAAATTACTTTCGAATTACTTACGAAAAACTTACGGACGAGTGATCGGATCTTAGTGAAATTTAATATTTATAAGGACCTCGTAACTAAGATCTCTTACTTTAAATGCCAACCAGATCCAGTGTTATTGGGCGGAGTTGGGGGGGGTGGAATCTTGGAAAATGCTTAGAGTGGAGAGATAAGGATGAAACTTGGTGGGAAGAATAAGCAAAAGTCATAGATACGTGATTGACATAACCGGATAGGACCTACTCTCTTTGGGAGAGTTGGGAGGGGACCTAATTCGGTAACTCGAAAAACTTAGAAAAAAATGAGGCATTTTTAACTTACAAATGGGTGATTGGATTCTAATGAAATTTATTATTTGGAAGGCTTTCGTGTCTCAGAGCTCTTATTTAAATCCCGACCAAATCCAGTGACACTGGGGGGAGTTAGAAGGGGGAAACCGGAAATCTCGGAACACTCTTAAAGTATAGAGAACGGAATGAAACTTGGTGGAAAGAATAAGGACATGTCCTAGATACGTTATTGACATAACCGGACCGAATCCACTCTCTTTGGGGGAGTTGGGGGATTTGCTAGTTTTGGCACTTCCAGATAAGCTAGGACGATTAAAGTTGGCAGGCGTGTAAGGGACCAGACTAGATTAAATCAGAAATAGTCTCTTTTCCGAACTAGAACTTTCAATTTCCAGTCAAATGAGCCCTCTCCGAAATTTATACGAGCATCCCTTCCATAAGAAACAATATGTGCCCTCAGAGCATAACTTACAACGCCTGACCCCAGGCTCTGGGGGTTGCGTCGACACCGGAGTTTTTCTTATCTGACCTTTGAACTATTTTTAACAAAATGTCTATTTCAAAATTTTTATCGGGCCGGTTTGAGGAAAAAAACAGCGTGGAGGGGCTAGTTGCCCTCGGATCTCTTTTGACTCTTAAAAAGTGAACTAGAACTTTCGGTTTCCAATCAAATGAGCCCTCTCTGAAGTTTATACGAGAATCCATTTCATCTGAGCCCTATGTGCCTCATGGACATAATTTACAACACCTGTCCCCGGGCCCTGGAGAGTTGTGTCGACACCTGAGTTTTTGTTATATGACGTTTGAACTATTTTTAACAAAATGACTATCTCAAAATTTTATCGGATACATTTGGGGAAAAAGGGGCACTGGGGGGGGGGGCTAGTTGTCCTCCAATCTCTTTTGACTCAAAAACTGAACTAAAACTTTCAATTTTCCCGTCAAATGAGCCCTCTTTGAAGTTTATATGAGCATCCGAGAACCACATATGCCCTCAAGGCATAACATACAACACCTGCCCCTAGCCCTGGGGGTTGTGTCGAGCCCGGAGTTTTCGTTAAATGATTTTTGAACTATTTTCAAAATAATGGCTACCTCAAAGTTCTTATCGGATGGGTCTGAGAAAAAAAGGGCGTGGAGGGGAGGGCTTGTTGCCCTCCGATCATTTTTGACTCTTAAAAAGGGCACTAGAATTCCCTGTTTCCAATCGTAGGAGCCCCGTTCGAAGTTTATGCGACGACCTCTTCCATATGAAGGGCCCTGGGAAAAAAATAATAAAACACTGGAGCCGTATGGCCTTTACTATAGGCAACGCTATAGCATTGCCTCTGATCACTGATTCAAAACAAACAGCAAATTCATGGAAGAAAAAAAAAACTAAAAGTTTAGTACAAGACCATGTATTATTATTAATTGGCATTATTTTAATTTACGCATTCGACTAATAGTTATAACAAACATAAACAGAATCCTTGGAACTATACAATTTTTGTAGAATGTTGGAAATGTACAACTTCTTATTCTGAAATGCATGCTAAATCCATATTAACCACACAAGAATCTGGGGAAATCATTGCATAGTTCAAAAATGTCATTTTTGATTTTTGCAGATTTCAATTTTGATTTCAATCTGGTTGATAGAAACAGTAAAGTACGAGTTTAGCTTATATCCTGGAATTAATGTATGTACATGGGTAACTGAAACTTCGAAATATACAATTTATAATATTTTTGTAAATATTAATTATCTATGCTCTACAGTAGTTATTAACAGTGTATCCAAAAAATAGAAATAGCGACGAAGATTACACTGACTTTCCATCGTAAAAACAACAAAAGGTAAACAAAAGGTAAAACACTGGGGAATTAATCAAAAATGCTTTGAGGCTTTGGTAAATGGTATAAAGAAGTAAAACTGCTATTTCAAGAGTGCTTGGAATTTATGGAGACAAAGTGAAGGCATAAGTTGCCAGCTAAACCTTGGATTTCAAAAAGATTCTTGCCTCAATGGAAAAAAGGCAAGAGATATATAAGAAATGCGCAGCTGCAGGTTCAGATAAAGAACCTAAGAAAGAACCCTATACAGAAGTCAATAAATAGTTCACTAGTCTTAAGAAAAGCAAAAATGGATTACTATGCAAAGAAATTTAAAGTTTATGAAGGAAACCCAGCTAAAACCGGGCAACCGATTAAGTTGGGAATAAGCCCAAATAGTAAGCCAATAATTCCCGGTGATCAATAGTGGGAGTCAGACAGCGATGTGGATAAGAACTTGTGTACCCGCTTTTCAGAACTAGGGCTAAAAATACCGACATCTTTGGAGCGCGTAAAAGGTGACGGTACGTACCGGAATTTTCTTCCTAAAGCAAGCGATACAACAATTTATCCTCAACCAGTGAGGCCACGTAGAAAAGTCCGAAAAATCGGCAGCTATAATGGACCTTACCTTTAAATAATATAACTAATTTGTCCGATTATACCTAGTCATCTGTGGTACCTTTTTAATCAATGCTTTGAATATGATATGAACCTTAACTGCTTGACAAGTGCGTTGGTTATTCCCCTGCTTAAAGGAAGTGATAAGGAAAGTAAAAATAATTAACGTCTGATATCTCTTTTTCCAGTGATTTCTTGTATTTTTTAAAAATTGACTAATAGATGCTGTTATTTTTGACTAAGTTTGTTACCGATTGTCTAGATTCAGGTTTAAAAGTGGTTTCAATTTTTCCGAATGTTTTGAAGGGCTTTTTGACTGTGCTGACCTTGAAATTTTATTGCCCAAGCTCAAGAACGCTGGTAAACGTTTTAAAAGTCTGAAATTGATAGCTTCATTTCCCAAAGGAACTGGGCACGATCTTGACAGAGGAGATAGTAGTACAGTGTGATGTGCCATAAGGATCTATTCAGGGTCCTCTATTTTTCTTGCATAGATGTCTGAACAGCTGGCGACACTAATCTGCAATCAAGACCGGTTGGGGGCAATACTTCCAACTTTTGCTTATTACACTCAGTTTAAAATGGCTGACGAAAACAGAAGCTGATTTGAAAAATGGTATGAAGCAAGGAGTGGTGATAATTGAGTGATGGATACGAGTGAAAAAACTGCTGGTTAATCACAAGGAAACAATATTAATGTTATATGGCAAATGAGCAAACTACCGTCTCTGGATTGAAGAAATTAAGTTAGAAAGAGGATGTGTAAAACGGACAACTATTGTAAAGTATCTTCGTTTCATGGTAGATGAATACCTAAGTTTCAAAGATCTTATTGCAATTATAAGTATTAAAATAGCCAAGAATGTTGGAATCCTGCGAGAGTTGAAGAATTTTCCCCCAAAAGAGCATATTAGAATATTGTATTTTTTCTCTTATTCATCCATATCTGTTGTGTTGTTATAGTTTGATCGTCGATGTTCAACAGCCATTTATACCCGCTCCACGTATTACAAAATAAAGCCGAAAGTTTTGACCAATGACTTTTTTCGGAATTTGGTAAGATCTAGGTACCACAAGTTAAAAATTTTACAGTTTTTTGGCTTGGTTAAATTTTGCGTAAATTTGTTTATGTATAAGTTTTTCCTAATGTTTTAAGATTTTTATAAAGAAAGGGAACATAGTTATGAAACTAGAATTATTGAACTGGTTATAATACAGATTCCAGTTACTACCACATCTAAGCTTTCCATTAGGTGTATAGGGCCTAAATTCAGGAACAGACTTTAGGCAGAAAAAAAAGGTAAGAAGACCCCTGAGGAATTATCTGCTTCTTTGCGCTGCATTTGTATTAACCAATATTCTAGAGATGGATTGAGTGATTGATTTTGGTGTGAGTATATGCTTGTGTGTTCTTAAAAGAAAAGTTGATTCATGTGTTAGAGTGAGTGAGCGTTGGTATGTGTCAGGGAGTACAAAGAATTTTACAGTATGATTTTAGGGTTCATTAAAGTTCCCTATAAACATATTAATTTTAGAAATGTTGATTAATTGTTTAGTGGAGGCGGGGGGAGAATAAGATATTTTCTTTTTTCTCCGAGGAAGTTTATTAGCAGTTGATGTGTGTTTTTTGGGTCGTTCCAAATACGTTCCAAATGTGTTGGGATTTATTTCTAACATAAGGGGGAATGTTTATTTTTACTTTGGTTAGTATTATATGGAGACTTAACTTTCGTGTTTTTTTTTATCCATTTGCTGATAATAAAAAAACAGTCCTCCATTTAAAAAGAAAATGTATATAGAATCCGATTTTTTATGACTTCTCATTTAATCAATAATCGATTCTTTACTTTTTGTTTGGAGCCCTTTTATTTTATTTTTTTTTATTTTTGGCTTTTTTCTTATTTTTTTACTGTTGAGGGTTGGATATAAAAATGGATCAATTCCAGGAAAGTAACTATGGAGACAAAGAGATTCTCAAAGTTAAATGACTAGAATTGAGTCCTTTTTTTGACAGTAAGATCAGTCACCAAATAAAATACCAATCTGCTTTCAGAATCATAATTTTTCCAGCAAAACTTGAAAAGAACCCGAACGACTGTCACTTTGATTTTGTTTTCTGTTGCTCCGAACAGAAAATAGATATCCATAGATCCCTTCAGTAACTTATGAAGTATCTCGGCTAATCCAAATATAACAGGTTCGTGTCTACACTGAGAATCATGAGTTTCAATTATGTCAAATATCAGAACTTTGAAGATATTAAGAAATGGAACTGAGTAACTTTCAAACAAAATAATCAAAACTAAAAATGGACTATCTGAAAAAGATAAATTAAGTAACTTGAGAAACTCCTACAATATATTGAATAGAAAAAGAGGCAATTTTAGAACAGTCAATTTTCAAATAGGAAAGGATCCAAAATACGCTTTTTGTCCTATTTTTACGATCTCAATCTTTTATCGACAGGCCAAGCAGATTTGGCAAGGTTCTCTTGCCCTTTCCCTGCACATTTCACCCCTGCCCTTTTCTATAATTGCATTTGCATGATTGTCATCATTTAAACTAGAGAATGGTATACTATGCATTATAAATTTTGTCTTATGTTTTAAAAGCTTTCTTGTTCATTTTCCCAACTGAACGTAAAGTTGATGACATAATTTTACTTCTGATTTTTTTTTAAGTTTTGAAGACAAAATGAGAGAAAATAAAGATGTTTTTTTTCAAGAATCACACGCAAAAAAAAATCCAGTTGCTGATATGTTGGTTTAAACTGTTACATCAATTTTCATAGCATAGTGGCACTAAAATTATGGTGAAAGAGCGAGCATATACCTCTAAGTATAAACATTCTTTTTTCCTTCTTTTTTTGGCATATATCTTTTATTTTCTTGCGGACTAGTAGAAACATTTTCTCACAAATATGTCTTTTAGGCACAAAATATGAAAAAAGGAGATAATAAGACTTACTGGAGCAACAGCAACAGTTTCTACATTAGCAACAGTTGTTGGACAACCAAAAACACCAATGTCCGCTGGGAAAGGTGGCTTGAGACGGGGTTTCCCTTGCTTTCCTTAAAAAAAAATATATTCTTATAAATTTTACAGAAGATAAAAGTACATATTACTAAACAATCCTCCACTTCTAATTTAGTTCCCAATATGACTCTTCAATGCGTTGAACAATTTTTTTTTCGATTAAAGTGACTGCGATCAATACAAAGTGGACGTTGTTTTCGCTTAATCGGGACGAAAGACATGTTAATTTGCAATAAACTCTAGACAGTTTGTGTTTTGCGGGCTCCCTGCACTTTTTCTCCGGTGTCACCAACAATGGCTTTCTAAGTTGTTTGAAGCAGGGGAAACCGGTTATTTAGGCTTGCTCCCCTGGTACCTGATTGGTTGTCCCAATTCCTATTAAGTAAAAGATGGCTATTAAGAAAGACTTATTCTATACCATCTGGTATTGGATCAGGTAATAATCTACGGTCAGGACCACAGTGGTGTTTTCAAAGTATTAGATAAAAATAAAAATAAAAGTTTTTTTAAACTGCAAGTAAAGAGCAACATTAAAACTTAAAACGAACAGAAATTACTCCGCATATAAAAAAGGTTGTCCCCTCCACAACGCCTCGCTCTTTACGCTAAAGTTTGACTCTGTCACAACTCTACTTTTTAAAATAATACAAAAAAAAAACTTTAGCGTAAAGAGCGAGGCAAAAGTTGCGGAGAGGACAACCTTTTTCATATACGGAGTAATTTCTGTTCGTTTTAAGTTTTAATGTCGCTCCTTGCTTGCAGTTAAAAAAAAACTTGATTTTTTTATTTAATTTCTGGACGTTTTTAAATTAATGCATGTTTTGATTTTGGCTCACCGCACCTGAATAATTAAAACAAAATTTGCATATTAATTTTTTTTGGCTAAATGGCTTTCACATATTTTTGTCCGAACGATTTGATAAAAAAGGGGTGGGGGAGGAGGCCTAGTTGCCCTCCAATTTTTGGTAACTTAAAAAGGCAACTGGAACTTTTTAGTTTTTTTTTAGGAATGTTTTTATTAGTAATAAATATACGTAAATTACAAATTAACTTACGTAAAGAACTTCTATATTATATATTTTCATTACATATATGAGGGGGTTTGCCCCCTCGTCATTACCTCGCTCTTTACACTAAAACTTAAATTTTGTCCCAATTCTTTAAGAATGATCCCAGAATCACAAAGGCCGCAGAATAAACAATTAAAATTACTAAAAGTACTTTAGCGTAAAGAGTGAGGTATTTAGGAGGAGATGAACTCCTCATATGCCGTAATAATTTCTGTTCGTTTTAAGTTTTAATGCTGCTCCTTACTTTCAGTTGAAAAATTTTTTCATTGTTTCTGTTTAAATAATGCTAGAAAATCCTGAGCCCCCTTCATGGAATTTCTCTTCCCCCATAACAAATTCCTCCAAGTAAAGATCCTTCTACGTAGCTTCCTCCCCTCAACCCCCCCCTTCAACCAAAAAAATCCCCCTGAAAACGTCTGTACACTTCCCAATAACCATTACTGTATGTAAACACTGGTCAAAGTTTGCAACTTACAGCCCCTCCCCTGGGAACTATGGGAGAGTAAGTCGTCCCCAAAGTAATCGTATTATGTTTTTCGACTATGCTGAACAAAATGGCTATCACAAAATTTTTATCCATTGACTTTGGGGAAAAATTTCCCCTGGCAAAAATTACGAAGTTCCACATTTTTGTAGATAGGAGCTTGAAATTTCTATAGTAAGGTTCTCTGATACGCTGAAAGCGATGGTGTGATTTTCGTTAAGGTGTGATTCTATGACTTTTAGAGGGTCTTTCCCCCTATTTTCCAAAATAAGGCAAATTTTCTCAGGCTCGTATCTTTTGATGGGGTAAGACTTAATTTGATGAAACTTGTATATTTAAAATCAGCATAAAAATCTGATTTTTTTAATGTATCTATTAGTATCAAAATTCGGTTTTTTAGACTTTCGTTTACTATTGAGCCGGGTCGCTCTTTACTACAGTTCGTTACCACGAACTGTTTGACTATTGCCTAAATCGACATATTCAAGTGTGGTTTCCCGAAATTCCATTTCTCTAATGTTTTTTCACCCGAAAAATGGCTATTATCGAGGGGAGGTGATGGTAGATAACATTTTTTGTAAACCGAAGTTTAACAGCCAGAATGATAACTAACTGATAATTTTTCCAACCTTGAGGCTCGCTAGAGAAGAGTTCCATTTCCCGGATAAAATACTTCTTGTTTAATAGTACCTTATCTGGACGACCTTTTTTTTCTCTAGTAGGGTTAGCCCGTAAAGAATTATTTGCTTACTGTTATGAGCAGACACAAGCCAACTATCTTGAGCTTTTTCACAGTCAAAATAGAGAGCATAGAAGAACAAAGAAATACTAGGTTCATTTGACGCCATAAGACCATTAAAAGTACCAAAAATTGAAAACTCACAGAACTTGGGCATTCCAAATCCGATTGCAGGGTACCTTTATATGACACGTGAAGTCCATAGTACATGCAATAGCTTAAGATTCTGACCGTGTTTCTGTCGTCACAAAAAAAAACAAAAAACAAGTTGTGCACTAGCCATAGAATCTAGTAGACAATGTTGCTTTTCTTTAATTTTGTTTATTTTTTGAAAGGGGAAAGAAGAGAGCGTATAATAAGCAAATTTTTACCTTCTTCTTAATGGATACCAAATGTCCCATATATTTTTTACCCGAAGATTTAACGCTTTAATGCGAGTAAGGGGGGGGGAGAGGTGGTGAGGAGAAAGGGGAAGTATCCAGTGCCTTGATGTAATTGCTTATGAGCTTAATGTCAAAACAAATTTAATAATGTACCATAACAAATTTCTTAAAATAACCGTAACTACAGAAACTTGGGTTTGATTGCGACTTTGGAAGGGCTTAGAAAGGTGTGGGTAATATTAGATAATAACTTAAAGAAGCTCCAAATGCTACTTAGTTCTCAAGAGCTGACTTTTTCCAACTAATTCTAAAAACAAAATCCCGCATAATATTTTTCCCTTAGATCCCGCTCTTCAAATTTTAACCATTAATAAGACAACAAGAGCTAAGAGCTCATATGGCACCTGTGACGAGGTCGGAAGAACCAAGAGCCAAGAACTCATATGGTACGAGCTCTGGCAAATTTCTAAGAATCAATAGATTGCTTTAAAAAGAAAACCAGAGGCTTAATGCCGGTCGGGATTTAAAATAAGAGCTCTGAGTCACGAGGTCCTTCTAAATATCAAAATTCATTAAGATCCGATCACCCAGTAGTAAGATACCTCGATTTTCACGTTTTACAAGAATTCCGGTTTCCCCCTCCAACTACCATCAATGTCACCGGGTCTGGTCAGGATTTAAAATGAGAGTTCTAAAGCACAAGATCCTTCTAGATATCAAATTTCATCAAGATCTGAACACCCGTTCGTAAGTTACAAATACTTCATTTTTTCTAATTTTTCCAAATCACCCCCCCCCAACTCCACCAAAGAGAGCAGATCTGTTCCGGTTATGTCAGTCCCGTATCTAGGACCTGTGCTTATTTTTCCTACCAAGTTTCATCCCGGTCCCTCCACTCTAAGAGTTTTCCAAGATTTTAGATTCTGCCCCCCCCCCCCCCGACTTCCCCTTCACCGCATCCGGTCGGGATTTAAAATAAGAGCTTCGAGACATGATATTCTTCCAAACGTCAAATTTCATTAAGATCCGATCACTCCTTCGTAAGTTAAAAATACCTCATTTTTCTAATTTTACAGAACTAGCCCTCCCCCTCAACTCCCCCAAAGAGAGCGGATCCGCTCCGGTTATGTCAATCAAGTTTCTAGGACTAATAATTATTTTTCCCATCAAGTTTCATTCCAATCCCTCCACTATAAGCGTTTTCCAAGATTTTAGGTTCCCTCCCAACTCCCCCCCAATGTAACCAGATCCGGTCAAGATTTAAAATAAGAGCTCCAAGACACGATATCCTTCCAAACATCAAATTTCATTAAGATCCAATCACTCCCTCGTAAATTAAAAATACCTCATTTTTTTAAATTTTTCAGAATTAACCCTCCTCCCCCCCCCAACTCCCCCGAAGAGAGCGGATCCGTTCCGATTATTTCAATCACGTCTCTAGCACTTACGATTATTTTTACCACCAAGTTTCATCCTGATCCCTCCACTCTAAGCGTTATCCCAGATTTTAGGTGCCCCCCCCCAAAAAAAAAAAACTCCCCAATGTCACCGGATCCGGTCGGAATTTAAAATAAAAGCTCAGAGACACAACATCCTTACAAACGTCAAATTTCATTAAGATCCGATCACTCCTTCGTAAGTTAAAAATACCTCATTTTTTCTAGTATTCAGAATTAACCCTCCCCCCCAACTCCCCCAAAGAGAGCAGATCCGTTCCGGTTATCTTAATCACGTATCTAGGACTTGTGCTTATTTTCCCCACCAAGTTTCATCCCGATCCCTTCACTCTAAGCGTTTTCCAAGATTTTAGGTTCCCCCTCAATTTCCCCAATGTCACCAGATCCAGTCGTGATTTACAATAAGAGCTCTGAGACACGATATCCTTCCAAACTTCAAATTTCATTAAGATCCGATCACTCCTTCGTAAGTAAAAAATACCTAATTTTTTCTAATTTTTCAGAATTAACCCTCCACCCAACACCCCCAAACAGAGCAGATCCGTTCCTGTTATGTCAATCACGTATCTAGGACTTGTGCTTATTTTTCCCACCAAGTTTCATCCCGATCCCTCCACTCTAAGCGTTTTCCAAGATTTTTGGTTTCCCCCTCCAACTCCGCCCAATGTCACCGGATCCGGTCGGAATATAAAATAAGAGCTTTAAGACACAATATCCTTCCAAACATCAAATTTCATTAAGATCGCATCACCCGTTCGTAAGTTAAAAATACTTTCTATTTATACTTTCTTCATTTTTTCCGAATTAATCGGCCCCCCCCACTCCCCCCCCCAGATGGTCAAATCAGGAAAACGACTATTTCTAATTTAATCTGGTCCGATCCCTGATACGCCTGCCAAATTTCATCGTCCTAGCTTACCTGGAAGTGCCTAAAGTAGCAAAACCGGGACAGACAGAAAGACCGACCGACAGAATTTGCTATCACTAAATGTAACTTGGTTAATACCAAGTGCCATAAAAACTTGAAACTTTGGAAATTAAAAACAGACTGAAACTAATTAAAAAAAAAAACTTACCAAAAAAATAAGTTTTTCAAAGAAAATTAAAGGCCATAATAAACTTGAGATCAGCAGAAATAAAAACACATAATAATTCAAAATCAAAACGGCAAGAAATTACTATTAGAGAATAAATGAAACCCAAAACGAACAGACATTAAAAGACAATCATAGCATACAAACAACAGGTACTAATATAAATGAATAAATAAGTCTTAAAAACAGTAAAACTTAAATTGAATAAGGAAATCAAGCTTGAAACGAACAAAAATCTTTTACTATTAAAGAATAAATGAAACCTTAAACGAACACAAATTAAATAAACGATCACAGCAAACAAACATACAACAGGTACTAATATTAAATGAAAAAAATAGATCTTAAAACGAGAAAAAATTACTGTGACTGTGCGTAAAACTCTAAGGATAAGAACAGTAAAAAAAAATTTACCATCTAGCTTTAACTATTTGCTGTAAAACAATATAAAATAGCAGAATATTTACAATTATCAATGATAGCAAGAAAATGGAGAAGGGGGGATTGAATCTAAGCTACTTGGTTCGTTTCAAAAGTGTATTGACTCCTAAAAGAATTCCTAAATAATTGCTCATAAAATGAAATCAAATTGTTCTCCTAATAGAATTGTTAATAAGATGAAAAAAGAGCTTTTTCTTTCGGCGAGACCCATTAATCAGAATATTACTCAATATCAGCAAGAGAACATACAGCGATATTGAGAAATCTTACGAAAAACAATCCAATATTGAGTGAAAGGCATGTATAGAGAAGAAACTTTCGTAATATTGATGAAGCAACTAACACGGATAGGGCAATTTCGCAAGCGCTGTCATGGTAAAATATTGAGAAATGGGATATTTCTTTCGTTATTTAAGCTTATTATTCTTATCTAATACAGCAGTAGAAATAGATAACGATATCTCTCCGACATTATCAAAACGACAATCAAATCAATTCAGTAAATAAAATCATCAAAATATCAAATTTTTACAACACATTTAGATATCTTTAAGAGTTACATAAGTAGGTCATAATAAACTGAGTTATGTAATACAAAATGAAATTACCCTGCATGGCAAAGGATAAGATAAGATTCAAATCTTCTCCATAGACGTATGCGAGGAGAGGGCAGGAGACAGGGGACTTGCGCCCCTTTTTATCCCAAACTCTCCGAAAAATTATATTTGTTCTAAACATGTATCAATGTGTCAGGCGCGTCCAGAAAATAACCTCCCTCCCCTTCCAAAAAAGAAACACCTGGCTTCACCCTTAAATGTCAATAATTATTTAATGAGATTTTTTTCAAGAGTTAATACACTTTTTTAAATTGGAAACCTCATAATATATTTAAATGCTTGTTGACCTAATAAATGTAAGCGTGTACCTAGGTATAGCTAAAACGTTACATCAAGGGTTATGCTGGGCTCTTAGGCAAAAATTTAAGACAAAAATTAAGTCTATTCTTGGCTACAGCCATTTCAGTGTAGGTTATTTTCAAATATACAACTGAGATGGGGCTACATAAGTGACTTCCTGATTAAGAGTCTGTAGGTACTTAGATGAATGCTAGTTCTAAACCTCACTTGACAATCATTATTCTCTTTCTTTTTTATGCGCTCTTAGTGCTAAGAGTAGCAGTAGGAGTAGAAAATAAAAACATTTTGGTAGCAGATAAAACACTAATCAAATTTTTTCGCCCGTTTTTTATTTCTTTGTAGCTTTTTTATTGTATTTATTTCTTATTTGACTAGAAAGTATGCGGATCAGCCTCGTCCTTTATTTTATTCTCATTGAAAACATTTTTGGCTACGCGTCAAAATCTTGTACTGTATACATCCAAAATTTTTCCTAAACAACTCCTTAAGAAGAAAACTAACATTTTTTGCTATTCCAAAGGGTCCAGGCTTGGTGCTATATTTTGCAACATTTAAGAATATATTCCTCAAATACCTTAGTTTTTATTGAGAATATATCTAAAATATCCCTCACTAAAAACAATTTCAACCATGTGACAAAGCATTGTGATTTGGAAATAATAAACCCTATCCTGGGGCAACAGTCCTAACTTATTCCTGCTAAACCAGGAATAAGCTTCCTCCTGCTGGGGTAATGCCCCATATTTTTTTATCTTACATTCTTTACTATTTTCGTTAGAATTTCAAATTCGTTATTGTTTCAGAAATTCATTAGTATTTCGGAAATGCATTTTAAATCCATTGAAATTCAAAATTTACGTTTTCTCGATAAAAAAAAATGAATCTAGAAGGATTACTAAGGAAGTACTGTTTCCCTCGGGAAACAAACTCTTTTATTCGATACTACCAAAATAGCCTAGACACCATATTTTGGCCGTCTTAGTCTCCTCTACGTTAGGAAAAATGAGATTGTCGTACCTTCAAGAGATTCTATGAGAGCTGTTTCCTCTCCGCAAATATATGCACCAGCACCACGATGGACAAAGACATCAAAGTCATATCCACTGTTGCAGGCGTTCTTTCCAAGGTATCCCGCCTTGTATGCCTCATGAATCGCAACCTGCAAGTTGGTACCTTCGTTGTAGAACTCACCGCGAATGTAGATATAAGCTGCTCGTGCTCCCATAGCTCGGCCAGCAATAAGACAGCCTTCAACGAGCTTATGAGGATCATGTCGCATGATTTCTCGATCTTTACAAGTTCCTGGCTCGCCCTCGTCAGCGTTTACAACTAAATATTTTGGCCTAAAAAAAAAACATTCGTTTAAATTTACCTAACTTAATTAATTTAGTATGTCAAAATTATTTTTTCTTCTTTTCATTGCAGAGAAAATGCTTCGAACACCAAAATATAATATTTCACCAATAAAAACATAAACAAATTAAAATAAGTTGTCAAAGATTATCCGTACACTTCGTACACTCTTCGTAAGATTGGCTCGATCTAAATGTTAGATCGTCCCCCTCCTTGAAGACTGACCTAAAGATCCCGAGGAACAACTGAACAACAGTGGTGTAAAATTGTACTTTATTCGTGTTTGCAACCCCAGAGAGAAGGGCTTATGTAAAAACATTTGTACAGGATAAAATCATTAAATAAGATTAGACAGGGTTTCGAGAAAACTTTCATTCCAAAATGCAAAGCACTTCCCCTATCTTTTTTTACCAAGCAGCTTTATTTATTTATTTTTTTTTTACCTTTGCTCAATATTTATATTCAATACAACCGAGGGAAAAGCGAGAGTCATCTGACACATCCTGAACAGAAGTTATGCTTCATGTTAGCAGGATATTAACAAAATTTCCAGCTAATTTCTTCTGCATGACTTATGGAAAATTTGTAGGTCCATGCCCAATCACTTTTGAAATTGTACAACTCCAACATAAATAAAATGCCCAAACTTTTTTATTCACCAAAATTCATAATTAGCTAACGCCAAAGGTACCGGCATGTTTAAGATGCTGTTCAACTAATCGGCTAGTAGAAAGGCTCTACGAAATTGGCAACATTGAACTATGCGCGATGCAATAACAATTATAACAGAAAATAATTTGAAAGAAAAAAAGCTCCAATATTCTGTGATAACAAGGTTATCACATTTTCGGATTTTCTACGTAAGTAATAGGTATTCAGAAATAGCAAACTAACATAACTAAAACATGCTGTACCTCCCATCAGACGGTTTGTTCATGAAACTCCATTTCATTCCAGTTGGAAAACCAGCACCACCTCTACCACGAAGACCTGATTTCTTCATTTCATCTGAAAAAAATATGTGAACCTAAGATTTAGTTTTAAGAGGAAATAAAAACTGAAAATAGATTTTAATTCAACTACTCACTATAAAAATCAATTTTGGTTTCAGTGGGGTTTTGGATGTCAGCATACCCATAGTCTTCTTTATTCTCTCATAATCCAAGCAATGAAAAGGCGATGACCTTTATGTGTGCTCTTGGTTTAATCAAAGCTATTGACTCAGTTGCACATGCTCTAGCTCTTTAGTCTCTTGTTTTCAATGGAATGAATTTTTCTGTTATTCTTTTCTAAAATACTGGGATGAGAATTCATTCATATGTCTTAAAACTGGAAAAAGTCTTTATTCAACTTCTGCATTTTACACGAGATAAGGAGTGAAAAAAGGGGGAAGGATGATTTTCTCTATTTCAAACAATGTTGGTCGAATGCATTGAATATAATCTATCAGCTACTTGTTTTTTTGAGAAATTATAATGTCTCTTATATAGCTTACGCTGGTGACATTCTCCAAATTAGTTGCAACCAGAAGGAGCTTTCTAAATCTGTTCAATTTCATCTTTCCTCTCTCCACTTTCTCTGAATGTTGATAAATGTGATTTTTACTTTTTTTTTATGTTAGGGGGTTTCTTCTAGATCACCACTTAGCCATAAAAATATATCTATGTCTTTTGATTAATCGACCAGGTGGTTGGAAATAACAATCCCAAATAATTCAAGTTTACTTCGTTCCTGTACGGTTTCTGACTCTAACCTTAAACTCCCGATTGGGTACTCGAAACCGTAGCTAATATGAGTAAAACTAACAGTAAAGCATTAACAAAACTGCACTCGACCTATTGTGACTAGTAACCACTCTATGGTATTTTTATCTTGTTGGTTTCCAATTTCTGTCAAAAATGAAATCCAAGCGCTATGTACAGTGTATTTTCAAAATTTGAGAGTTTTAATATATTTCCTACAGTCTGACCAGATAAGGACAGACAAATTGTGCAGAAATTCAAAATTACAGAAATAACAACAAAATTGGCCTTGCTACACGAGGAGCTCTCTGAGTCTGCTATTCCAAAATCACTGTAAGGTCTTTTCCCACGTTCTTCACCTAGTTGATTGTGTAGTTGTTCGTTAAGGTTTATTTTTGTCTCCATATTTTTTTACTCCACTTTTACTTGTAATTTCAAAGTACCTTATGACTACATTATTACTATTGTTTCTATTATTAAATAAACAAACAGGAAAACTCAAATAAGTAATCAGTAATTGATGAGTTGATCAGTAACTTCTGCATTATAATTTTTTGTTTTGTTTGGATTTGTTTGTTTGTAGCTTGTAAAAAATACGTTCGTATTCTCTGATTACACGACGGCATTACAAAAATAGATTTAAGCATTACAAAAATGGCAGACGACATTACAACAGATTAAAAAAAAAAAACTATTGTAGACATAGCTCATTTGCGTCCTTTTGTGGTATAACAACATTTGTCAGACAAAACATTTTGTCTTCTTTTTTTAATAACATACTTGAGAATATTGGGCCCAGAAAGAGCCCGCTAAGCCACTAGCCTTTTACTTAGCTTAATACCTAGATGTTATACATCTATAAAAACATTGCTGGAAGGAATCAGCGGATTGCTTCGGTGGGAGCCCAGCCTCAGAACTTTGGCTCTGTAAAGAAGAGGAGTGTTGGGTTCCATATGACGATTCTTGCATTATTATATTTGCCCAGCAGTCTTTCCTTAGTTCCACTTGTATGTCTCCAAAAGCACAAAGGACAACAAGAAGGAGCCGTCAGTCACTCTTCCAAGTTACTGCTGTGCTGATGTCCCCCCGTTTAGGCTGGAAGTTGGTTTGGAGGTTTTTGCAAAGCCTTGTAGGTGAAATTGAAGGTGCTTCTAAGTCTACCTCTATAACCGGATCTCTTGGGTTGCCAATGTAGAGCTGCGTTAGGGAGTTTGCGGCAATTCACCTTAAACATGACTTAAGTACCTCCATCAGCAGACCCTCATGACATTTCTGATGAGAGTTAGTATTAACCAAATAATCCAAATATATTATCTCAGCTTTACTATTAAGTAATTTCCAAATTAAGACTGAATATTTTATCTGTCACATTTAACCGAGGGTTTAAAACCCTGGTCTTTCAAAGATGGAGTATCAAATGTAGCAAATTTAAACACTTGAGAGTAACTTCAATGAAAGTAATAAAAAAAATGCTGGTCTACATACTTAAAATCCACTCATGGCCTTTTAAGAGAACTTCCTTGGTTTTGTACCAGTCTCCGCGTGCTTCAGCGCCTTTCAGTCTCCAATCATGGCGACCATAAAGGTTTGTGAAAATTCGGTCTTCGTCGGACAAACCACCAAACTTAGTCTAAAACAGAAAACAAACTCTGAATTTTACAGATGATTAAATAAGATTATACACAATATAAATGAGAAAAAATTTAAATAACGAAGAAGAGTGTGCAAGCCTGCTCGCTGCAGTGACTGAAAATGCGCCATGTTAAGATTTATTTCAATTTTAATATTTTGCCCTCCTTCCAATCAAATTTATATTTATAAAAATCAATATTTTGCTTGAAAATCGAGCCGTGTCTTTAATCCACCTAACTCTTATGGGTGTATCAGCAAATACTCCAGCATATTAGACAGTCTGAACCTAATCCCTTCATGTTCTAGAAATGCCATTAGTACTGACGATTTCCGTCACTCAGGGAAAAGGTTGTGACCAATCATTTTTTATATTACGATGGTCTGAAGACCTCCAAGTAACTTCCTCATGCAATATACGGCAAAAAATTGTGTTACGCACAGTAAGTTCCTTGTCACAGGAAGAACCAACAAATATACCACTTGTGGCTAAAGTGTTATGTCCAAACTTGGATACTTACTCTTTTAATTTCAAGAGCTTTATCTTGACTACACAGAATGATCATGCCCTTATAGAAGGATTTTACACTCCTCTTAGTTATCCGCACTGCAAAATAGCAAAGTCTAATGACATGGCAACCTTGAGGAGTGGCACCTCTCGAGGAAATTACACCCTAGTGAACGACACAGTATTGCACTGGACTTTTATTAATGGATAGTTTTTCTGAATTTTGTTTGTTCGCAGGCATTCACACAAAATACCTCGAAGGTAATGGCCTGGGATTGCTTATGCAGGACGTCAAGTCTTGTTAAGTGTATCACGAAGACCTGAAAACCATGTAGTGACCAAGATCGGCTAAAGTGTACATGAAGCTTCTATTCAACTGGAGGTCCTAGGGACTTCTTGCTCTTCAATTTCAAATTGGCCGGATCAGTGATATGTAACAGAATAATATGATTATGGTTAAGTTTTGAAGTAAGGTAAGTGATTGCTTCGGTATGGATTCAGGACTCCTGAGTCAAGAGTTAAGTAGGGTTGTGTCTTATTCCAATTTACAAGAGTTATATTTACGAAATTTGTCCAAAGGAACACATAAGATAATGGGAGAGCATGGTATCAAGTTGGGGGCAAAACTATCCTACACTGAGATTGTGTAGGTGATTGGGGGGCCCTGGACAAAAATATGTTAAGAAGTGAGTGAATTTTGGAGATTTTGAAAATTAATGTTGAGGAGACTACGTCGCTAAGACCATAAATGAGGATAAAAAGTTGATGTTAGGTAACTAGAAAATTGATCAAAAGAATAGCTTCACTTACCTGAGTAGTAAATATGGTATATGTAGTGAAGATTTAAAAAATCGAAAGCCAAAGCGCAGGTATTTTGGGTGTTGACAAAAGACGGGAAAATTATGAAGAGTCAATGAAAAGAGATTAGAATACTTGAGGCCATCATAATGACAGTGGTCAGGTATGGCACTGGAATATGGGTGATTTGAAAAGCTGAGGGAGAATTAATAAATGTTTTCCAAAGGAATTATCAAATGATAGTAGTATTTGCTCTGTAACTGACCCTATATAAAACAGTAAGCTGACGAAAAATGTTGTCCGGTCCCATTTTCCAAGCTTACAGAGCAGGTGATTCTGATAATCAATGTCTCCCCTTATATACTTATCTAGTTTAAGCATTTATTTGTAATTGCTAGAACACCCAGGGAGTTTACTTCAGCCCAAATGAAATATTTAAAAGAATACTTATTGTTTCTCCAAAATTAGTTTGGCGGGCCACTGAAGTCAGTAGTAACAGCCTAATGGGGCCTATCAGAAACGCAACTACAGATAAACCGATACTATGCCAAACGAACGGTCTTATTCCATTACTCGACCAAAACCCATTATCAAACTTACTTTGGCTGGGGCTTCTTGTTTGGCTTCAGTCGTATTTGTTCGAAACGGGACTACACAGCATCTCAAGGAGGCAGAGCCTGTAAAATAGAAATAAAAGGAAACTAAATCCACAACAACATACAGAGCAACGATGTCAACACTTTCTGCTACAGCTCCCTCAAAAATACAAAAAAAAAATAAATATTCATTTTCTAGGCAAATATGAACAAGTCAAAATGAAGAAGTTATCTATGTGTGTAACAGCAGCAAGTTTTCTTCTTTGTTGTACAGTAAAATAAACTAAGAACTGTGACTTTTATGAATGCATGAGCAGAGGTTAGACTAAATGTACAAACTATAGGAGGAAAAGCGTCTCGTCACGAAGGAAAGGCCTTGAATATCAAAACAGAATTTGTAATCTCAATATATTTGTATTAAAAAAAGAAAAAAAAAATCCACAAATCAATTCGGCATTTCCATTTCGAATGATGTAGTACAATAACACAAACAATATTTTAAAGCTAAGTTTGTATAATCCTTCATAAATTACTTGCAAGTCAAGAAACCTTCTTGCCGAGATGTAATCAAATGGAGACTTTTAATTATGTAACATTAACCAGGAACCTTTGATTAAGAAAAATAGATATTTGGTTAAACTAGGGTACTGGGTAACTATCATTAGGGTCTCAGTATCAAATAAACGGACTACATAAAGCGAATATAATGTCTGTGTAAAAGTACTGAAACCCGATTGCTTCCCTTTTGTTTATGCTCATGAACCAAATGCTCACTCATATACTCGTAGTTCCAAGTTCAAACATAATTCCATCATAACTGGAGTACTTTGAATTTTCTATTTTTTTCGATGTGACAAGGAGTCAAATCCATCAAAATACGTTAACTTTCTTATTTTCAGCTGTTTTATGAGCAGGTATTTTTGCAAATATGGGACATATTTGCGAACAGGGAGTGAACTTTGTCCTTAAAACAAGCGATTAGTTTAAAATAAAGCAAAAATTGATTCAGTTTTTAGTAATAGGCTTCATTCCGCGTAAAGTTTCAGAACATTACATATTACAAGTTCAAAATAAATACGCATTTTTATATTAAACTGAATTTAAGTCGTTAAGAACCGAAACCATATCAACAAATTGAAAGTGTGTTGCAGAGATAACACAAGCAAATTTACCGGTTTACTGGTTACTCAGAATTTGCTGGTTACCCAGAAACACTTGTAAAACTGCAATGAAAAACTTCAAAGCACAAGAGTTCATAATTCCTCCCTCTAGTGCATTTTTAAGCAGAAATATTTTTATTTTTGCTTAGCCAAACATAATAGGTTCCCTTATTTTGTGTGCTATATTCAAAAAGTATTCCAAACCATTCAGAAAAAAAATGCCCTAACCAAAATAGTTCTTCCATCAAACTTTAAAGTTGGTTGAGCATAAGGGATCGTACGAGAACGAAGTACCGACGACACACCCGTCCCATCTTGTTGTCCCAAGTAACTCGAAGGTACTATAGCATGATATTCTCTTAATATATAAAAACTTTTCTTACCTTTTACGCAGCTGTTTTTAACTTTCTGGTAACTTCGCCATCCTTTTGATATACCAAGAAACTTTTTCTAATAGCTACACTAGTTTATTTTACCACCTGTTACAATTTTTACAGTCTGCCAAACCCTCATTCAAAAAATACTTGAAACACGTTGGGAAGATTACTTTTGAACTTTCATAGAAAGCTCAGCAAACACAAACTACGTACCTTCACTTTTGTTCAAAAAAAAGCCTCGGAATCGAATGGAGACCCAAGCTCCAAAGTCACACTACATCATTATATATTATCATTATCAAGGATTATTTTAGCAAACAAAGATGTGGCATTTGGTATTTTGGGTTCTGAACAAATTTCGGTAAAGAATCACAGCTATCATTCTAATGAAAATGCTAGTTCTATTTTCCATCAACACCACAGAAAAATTAAATAGATAGACCTAAATGGGTAGGGACTTAAGGGACCCCATTTTGTCTTTCCACTATATTACCAAATTTCGTTATCGAAACCAGTTTAGTATGCCAGATAGCTTATAGCCGTCTCTTTAAGTATGGCTTCAATTTTACCTCCGACAGCTCAATGCAGAAGCCAAACGAAACCCTGAAGTCCAAACTTTTTTCGTAAAACCACCAGTAAGACCTAGGCTCATGAGCAGATTTCCCCGTGTAGATTCTACTAATGATCAAGTCGCATACTGAAGCCGTATGCCAAAGCCCGCTAACAAGATAAAGGGAGAGTTCTTTATATATTTCGCCGTTTTTAATAACAGAAAGACCAGCATTCTTTATGTTAAAGATAATTGAGTGTTAAAGATAATGAAAAATAATGCTATCTATTATCCAGATAAATACTTTTAGATAATTTCTTCATGTCACATTTTCACTGGGTATTTATGATCTTTGCATCTGATGCTCAAATCCGCCTTAAGGCGTGGTAAAAGCATGAAAATTAACCTAAAAAACAGTGAAGCCAAGTCTCGACAACAAAACTTTAAAACTTAGAACTTACTAAAACTTAGAAACACAAAACTTAGTGGTTCATATTCTGAATTCAAGAGGAACTTATTTTCACTGCAATTTGAACTTTAGGAAATAGACACTTAAACACAGATTGTATGCTAAGCAGTCGCTACTGAGGACCTAGAACTAACATCTTCTATTGGTCTCTGGTCAGTGTTAGAACTGGAGGATCATTACAGCTAAAGGGACCCAGGAGTCAGATACGATTTAGATTATTTTTAGGATACTAAATTTAAATAGCGACAAAGACCACGCTGTCTTTCCATATCAAACAAACACAACTTATAGAAACAATAGGGAAATTTTTCAAGACAGTGGAATTTAATTCAATGAATATTCGGCCCTATGTCTAAGGCCCGTCTTCAGCACAACACCAGAATAAATATATATATATATATATATATATATATATATATATATATATATATAAACATTACATTAAAATGTGAAAATTAAAACTAAAAATGTTTTTAAAAAAACTTTTTTAAAACAGTCCTAGCATCCTTACTTCAACGAAGTCCAACCAGGACCTGGTTGTTCAGTCCTGGTTGAACTTAGTTGAAATAAGGATACTAGGGCTGTTAAAAAATTGAAACATTTTTAGTTTTAATTTTCACATTTTAATGTAAATTTCCTTATTGTTTCTAAGTTGTGTTTGTTGGATACTAAATTATACCAAAATTCTACTAAAAAAAAAATATCGACGGCATAACATCTTGATTAATTAATTCATAATAAAGATAAGACCCGCCACACCAAAACGCATAAATTAAGTGGCAAAAGCCACTACAAAAAAAATTAAATTATATTCTGCATGGTGCAAAGATGATTAGAGTTAGATGTTCCCTCATTCATTTGAAGCCATCAAACGTCCGTCATGATTTATTTTGGTGGGATTGAAGGGCACCTTCGTTTTTAAAAGTGCTGAGGAGGGCTACAAAATCCATTCTTCCATACCAGCGCTTTTTGCATATTCGCTCTTGTCTAAGCTGTTATATTGTGGATAATCATTTTCATACAGTCTAGGCTATAAAGCACAGATGTTTTGTGAAAATGTCTAATTTGGGCACACCAATAATTTAATCAGCCACTTGAGAAACCGAGCATAGCTTTTGGAATTCCCTATGATCAAAATTTAAGTATATATTTTATTCGTAGTTAGGTTTAATCACTCTTTTTTATCTTTAATAAGACACTGTAGAAAAAAAAAAAAAAAAAAAAAAAAAAAAAAAAAAAAAAAAAAAAAAAAAAAACATACCAAAAGAACCTCTCAAGAGCTGTGGAAGGGGAACCTTAATGGCTGACATCCTGAAAAAAAAGGAAATGATCTATAAACAAAAAAAAAATTGAAAATATACCTAAAAACCATACCTTCCAATTTAAAGGGTGAAGAGGAATAAAGGCAGCAAGGATCTACAGCTTAAATTCAGGGTTCCCAATACTAGTTTCAGATACATCTTGCCGACCATAGGCCTTGGCAAGGTGGTTCCCAAGACTTGAACTGATTTTATTTTTTTTAAACTATTATCATAAGTTCTTGGATGGTGCATCACCAGTAGGTATGGAGTGAACGTACAAACCTAAAAACTGCTTACCAGACTCTAATTTGGGTAGTGAATCGATTACTAGAAGTTTATTCAAAATAGTTTTGTTAATTTTAGGGTTAACAAGGACTTGTACTAATTCCTGAGAGTTCCATTCACCAAAGATAACAGTTTTCCAAGATTACAAGAGGTCACTGTTCTGAAAAGGAAAATGCTTACTTTGAAGGTCAGAACATCTGATAAAAAACATTACCTGGCAGACAAAGATAGAATTTAGGTTAAATGCCTCTAGGACACTGACCAATTGCCCGCTAATCCAGTTTAGTCTCAGAAGGAAGCCAAGCCATAGCTCTTAGAACGGCAATCTTCAATGACATTTCAATTGTCTGCTTTTACCATCAATGTGGGTGCATTGGTGTTTTTTCTCTCTCGTTTATTTAGTCACAAAAATACAACCCCAAATAATATCACCAAAAATGTTCGTCCGTAGGGGGTTGATGAAACCTCGCTGTTATTAGTGCAAAAAGGCCTTGGAGGTAAAACAAGCAACCATATGATACAACAGGAATAACCTCAGCTTACAAAAAAAAATATCAAGCATGTAAAATCAAAATCTGAGAGTTAATTGAGCCACCTTGGCACAAAATAAGTAAAAGCATTACTGAAGACAGATACTTGCAGTAGCCAAAATACTTGCAGTGTTCTTCACACATTTGTTCACTGGCTGAAGTTTCAATCCAATCAAAAAACAATTTCAGCCCTTTGTGGGCCCTGATTTTGGAAAACTGGGCACACAGCTGTAATTTTGTTTGTGCATTTGGGTTCCCTCAGTCTAGGAGCATAAGGATGTAGGTTTCCAGCCATTTGGCAAAAAAAATTGTCTTTCTGAGCCCATTTTTGGACAAACCCCAAAAAAAAACATTTTTTTCTTGTACATTGCGGCCCCCTTGTCCCAAAAGTTTATAGATGTTTCAAGAAGACAGGGAAAAAGTTGTTGGCTATACTTATTAGGGTTTCCCCTTAGTCTAAGGACGTTTAAAACTGATCAGAGACAGTGTCGCTTTCTCATATTCAATTCCTTCCAAAAACACAACCCCCCCCCCTAAAAATCAAAACATAATATGGGCATGCAAGTTGTCAAAGGAAAATATCAGCAATATCTCAGGAACCTCTTAGAGTATTAATTTCAAACTTTCAGGATATGTTGAGGGGGATTTTAGATTAACTAAATGGCACTATGAGTATAATACTACTTCTACCACTACTATTACTATTAAGGCTAGGATTATAAGAGTGGAACTTTCAAGGAATGTTGTGGGCGATGTTGAATTAAATAGAATAAAACACCATATGCATGCAGTTTGTCAGAAAGACATATCAGCAATATCTCAGGATCATATTAGGGCATTAAGTTGAAACTTTCAGGTCATGTTGAAGTAACCAAAGGCACTGCATGCATACTACTACTACTACTGCTCCTACTACTAATACTAGTACTATCACTTCTATAGCTGTCGTTACTACTACTAATGCTATTAATAGTACTACTACTGCTACTACTACTTCTAAGGCTAAGAATATTAAGGTGAAACTTCCGGTGAACTAAATCAAAACACACTATGCGTTTCAGGTTGTCAAAATGGGCGTATTAGCAATATCTCAGGAACACCTTAGAGCATTAAGTTGAAACTCCCAGGACGTGTTGAGGGGTATTTGGGACTAACCAAGAGGCGCCATGTGCATGCTACTGCTACTACTAAGGGCCAAAGTTACAAGGTTGAAACTTTCAGGGGATGTTGAGAGGAATATTAAACCAAATCAAAACACACGACGTGAATGCTGGTTGTCGAAGAGGCGCATCAACATTATCTCACGAGCATAATAGGCATTAAGTTGAAACTTTCAGGACAAGTTGAGGGGGACATTGAATTAACCAAACGATATTATGTGCATGCTACTACTTCTACAACTACTGTTATTAATATTACTGCTAATACTAGTACTACTGCTGCCACTACTACTACTAAGGCTAAGGGCATTAAGATGAAACTTTTAGGGGATGTTGAGGGGATTGCTGAACTAAATTAAAACATAGTATGCGCATACTGGTTGTCAAAAAATTGTGTCATGATTCCTTTAGTGATTTAGTACCTAAATGGTCGGAAAGTCCGGCTTTTTTGGCTGATGATAGTTGATGATGACTTATCTTTTGTTATTAGCATAAAAAAATAAAGCCTTTTGTTGCCGGAATTTTTGTTACAGGTTCTAAACCAACAAAATATATGGCCTCTTCAATACATACCCTCACCCTACATATTTTCTACTTACTAGGTCTGAAAGGGCTAAAAGGCCCCAAGAAACATCATTATTTTGGATCGTCTACCTTCACTAGCATATTTTTAAAAGAATTTTCTTTCAAAAGAAAAAAAAACATTACTTTGTCTTTCACTTTTGATTTCATTTCAGGAGCATGAACAGCCAAGTAGCAGTACTGCTTCCTCGCTTTACATGGGGATTGCGCCCTCCTCAGACCTCGGTTTTACAGTGATACTCCAAGAAAAAAAAACTAAGTAGCATCTGGAGAAATCACGTTTTTTTCTCAACAAAAGATGGAAGCCAAAGAACCAAGCAGAACTTTCAACTTCTATGCAAAGGCAAAAGGGGAGTGAAGTTACTCATTGACCTAATATTGAGCTTCTTACCCTGTATCCCTGACTTGCGGTGATCTATCACCAAGAATACGAGGAGCTTTCGTGTAGCATTTGTGTCATGATGAGAGCCTCCGATAGCAGTGGAGGGTGGTTAGCTGTGCCTATAGCAGTGGGAGGGGGGGGGGGGGTGTAAGACAAATTTATGTCACTTGCTACGGTATTGTGTTCAGGGAGGGGGGGGGCTATTTGCTGCTTCAAGGACTTCTAGATACTGCACCTCGAAACGCAAAATATACTAGTAAGCAGATCCAAAATGAACTAATTGGGACGATTTGAGAACTTATGAGGTCTAAAGTAGTTAGAAAAGCAAACACAGCAAGAGTTTGGTTTTTCCCTTACTGACAAACCCACCAATAGACAGACAAGGGAACTCAGGGCAGTTGTGTGATGTTATGTATACAAATCAAAAAAGAATTGTGTAATCTGACAAGATCTTATTGCTGTAGTCAATGCCTTTCAAGCCTTATTGGGACTTGCTGAAGATGACTGCCTATTTTTATAGGATTTCCCGAGCCCAAATATAGGGTTTGGAAGTCTTTGGGATAAGTGCCAACAACTGATACAGTTAAAATACTTGGAATCACTCTTGGGTATCAATTTCAACGAGGTCAGTTTTTGTCTTTGCAAGAGACTGCTCCATTCTCGAAGAGTCCACCATCTACTCTTTTTCACTTGTTCTGAACTTCACAGCTCCTTTGAGCAAAGAAACAGCTAGGGCAATTCTATGGAACTCTTGGAATCGGCAGCCTTTTTCATTCTGTTGGCTGCTTCCTGAAGTAGAGTAACTGCTACTGTTCTCTTTTCTTGCTCTGATGCTCTAAGTTTTTTTCTTTTTGCTTTCCAGGTCTTCTATTTCTTTCTTTTTGTCACGGACCTCCCGCGACTTCCGCTTGTTGTCCTCTTAGAAAGCTGCTTTCTCCTTCTCGGATAGCTCTTCTTTTTTCTTTTCATCCTGATATTGTTGATACCAAGACTGAGCAGAATGTGCAAGATTCAACAGTTCTTCTGTAATAACAAACCGTTCTGTTTTTCCTCCAGAAAGTATCAACATGCCTATACCATGAGTCTCGCATCCAGAACGCGCTCAGACATTAACGCCTGGTCTTGGTTGCAACGTCTGGTTGCAAGAACTCCAGTCTCATTAAGCAGAAACTGCTAGCCTATATACTGATCTTTGCAAATTTAGACAGCCCCAACATGCAAAAAAAAACAAAGCATGGGCCACTAAGTCAGCACAACAGTGTAGCCCAGGCAGAAGCAGTTTGCTTTATATTTTATAAATAAAAAATATATTAATTTTTTTCTTTTGTGTGCATGTTTTACTTTTTCTTAGCTTCATGGTGACCTCCCTCATCGCCTAAGTGTTCTGCTATCTTTCACCTCTGATCAGAATAATTATAATCTTCACAATACCAAAAATCATATTCAAGTTCCTTTTACTCCTTGTGTAAGGTCAGATTTTAATCCTTTAATTGCAAGTCATATTGGGTGGAATAAGTTGCCTGAATCAGCTCGAAGGTGCCACTCATTTGGTTTGTTAAAAAAAATTGTTAAAAATTCTTTGGCTTCTTAGAAGTATATATATATATATATATATATATATATATATATATATATATATATATATATATATATATATATATATATATATATATATATATATATATATATCGTTTGAGTCTATTTAATCTACCGATCTACTAAATTAATTTAGTCTATTCAATCTATTAGTCTATTTGGTTTTGTTTTCTATAGTTTTTATTTTATTCTCCTTTTTGCTCTTCTCTCTCTAAGTGATTGTTTTATTTTTTTCTTCTTCTCTGAGTAATTGACTTGTTTATCTTCCCCCTTCTTTACAGGCCAAAGATTCCCCCTTCTTTGGGGGAATAGTAAAATGTAATATTGTGTGTGTATTTCATGATAAATAAATCTGATCTTATCTAAGCCCAACACAAAGCATTAGTTAAGTTCAAACAGCTCAATAGTTGTAATTAATTATCGATCTACACCAAAAGACAGCAAAGTCTACAAGGAGAGTCAAAAGCAAAGAAAATCTTAAGTAAGCACATCTTGGCTCACTTAACGAGTAGTGAGAATTGCAAATCATGAGCAATGTTCTTAGTACTCTTCAACCGAAAATATAGGAACAATAGGATTTCAGCCAAAATATAGGCATTTTATAGGAATGCATTAAAATATAGGAATTTATTGGCGAGTCCGAACGCTGAACTTCTGTTTTTTAGGGTTTTGGTTACTATTGAGCCAGGTGGTCTTTATTACAGTCCATTACCATGAAGTGTTTGATCACTGAATCCAGCTTAGACATGACAAAGTGTGTCAGCCAAGGTTATGACAAAGCTGATGGCATGTCAAGTTTGGATAATGTTGCTACTGTTGAAACAAAACGTCAAAGTCAACTGGCTGATTATTTTCAATGTGTTAGGCATACCACCAATCTTTTGTGCTCAAAGATAGTTTCCATCTCAATTCAACAGAATGCCGAAGATGCTGTACAACAAATATTTTCTCATTTCAGCTGAAGTGTCTAACAAACAAAACTTCTGAAAAAAACATCTGATGTCAGACAATGCTAAAGCTGAGACATTCATTGGTCCTTATTTCTGCTCTGCACAAGATGGAAGGCTGGCAGGACTGGTAGGCTAGCAGTAAAGCATATGTAAAGCGTTCCTGCATTAAGATATAAGACAGGTGGATTGGACGGACCTTCTTGAATTTATTTTCATATGTTATGAAACCATTAGCAGAGCCACTTCAACAAAAGGATGGTAGTCTTGTGAGAGCTGTAAGACTCATAAGCAGCATAAAAGCAACATTAAAAGATATGCAAGCCCATGCAGAAACTGAGTTCCAGTCTCTCTAATACAGCAGTAGAGAACACCACAGAAAACATTGATGTTGCCATGAAAGTTGTCAAACTGTGCATAGCCTTGCGCTCTGTCTACCCAACAGGAGTTCCAAATATGGATCTAGGAAGCCACTGCAGAATAGCAGCATTCATCCCAACCTTGGATGCCATGCTACTTGATTTCACAGGAAGATTTGGCTCCCATTTTGCTAATGCTGCAAAACTGTCATAATTAATCCCAGGAGTTATCCATAGCAAGAGTTGGGACAATCTCAAGGAAGGATACAAGAAGTACAAGGACCTTTTCAGTGATATACAGACACACTTGAACATGGAATTCGAGATCCAGAAGACCCACTGGTCACATGTTGCAACAGAGAAGCCAAAGATGGCCATTTTGAGCTCTCAATAGCTGCCAGGATTAGATTTTCCCAAACATCTTTGTTTTGCTCACAATTCTTGCAATGCTTCCAGTGGCGACATGTAAGGCAGAAAGAATGTCCACCAAGATTGACAGGATATGTTCTTCAGTGAGAAGCACAATGTTGGAGGAGAGGTGGGAAGCGCTGTTGTTTATGCAAACATACAGGAACAAACTGCCAAAAACAGAAAATGTCATTGATTTGTTTGCCATCAGAAAAGTTCAGAGACTGAATATTATGCTCTTGTATTATCTTTTTGCTCGATTTTCTTTTATTGTCTTTTTGCCTTCTTTTTGCTCAATTTCCTTTTTACTTTGATTTTGAGTCTTCAGCAATGAATAAAAAATAAAATTTAAAGTGTGGTCTAAATGACTTGAATTGATCTAACAGATATGTTCTGATTTTGCTAGGTGGATGTGTCATGATCACCCACTGAAATGTTTTGTAGACTAGTTTCTAGGTCATTTTACATTGGTGTGACCCAGATTCACAAAAATGAACTGGTCTAACAAAAGCAATATTGACACCTCAATGGCCAGTCCCCCCAGCATTTTGAGGTAAATATGTTGGCGAGTCCAAAGATTATGCATATTTTCGCTTCATTTATTTGAATAATATTCCACTGACCCATCCATCTACAGTTATATATTAAAAGCATTACCAAATTTTTTTCCAATACATGAATAGCACATCCATTCCTATAAATGAGCAGGGCTTGAACACTATTACAAAAGCAGTGATCATAGTTCCTAGCTGAAAAAAACATTTGAACATTTATGGTCATTTTTTTAAATGATTAATGCCTCACAACATAAATCTACTGAAAATTTCTCACAGAAAGTGATTATTTTACTTGGCCTAATTAAAGCTGACACAATTTAGGTAATTTATCATAATAATTTTGTGAAATATCCAATTGGAGGTTATTATTTTATTATGGTATAGGCCAGAAATCAGAAAGGCCTTGAAAAAAGAAACATACATACCATTAGATTCTTCATTCATTAGTCTTTCCACATATAATAATTGTTGGCTTTTCAAGTGCATGTCAGCCCCCCACCCTAACAGGGTCAGACAATAGGCTACCTCTAAGCTATGCACAGAAGTTTGCTGATTTTGTTTCTTTTCACAGATTGGCTTTATTTGGTATTATGAAGCAACAGTTGATAAGTAATAAATACAAAAATAATTACAAACATACAAATTGGCAAACTTTCATATAGCCTAGTCCTACTTCCTAGGTCTATATCTGGGTAAATCTGAAGTTTTTTTTTTCTATTACTTACATAGCTTGAATGCCAAAGTATGGCTTGATGTGTCTTCTATTATTCTTCCTAAATAGAGATTGCTAACCAAATCCTTTGCAAATATTATTTTGAGTCCTTGAACTGAAACCTTGTTATTTGCTGGTAGAAGAAAATGGTTATCAAAACTCTGAAAAACACTTCTAAACAATCATATGTGTTTATTTATATCAATAACAAGGGAACAATGCTTCACTTATCCCCCTCACCAGATACAAGCACCTATAAACATTCACATTATGTTTCAAAATAGCACAACTCTTTTCTTCCTACCAATTGATTATCATCCACTTTTAAATGATGAAGAAAAAAGGATTTGTGCTTTTAAAAAATATATATATATTAAAATATAAAATATATATGTAAAAATACAGGCTAGTTGGAATCATGGTTGAAATACATAGATGTCCATCAGAGAGGGGTTAAGTGACGTGATTTTCAGGATGAGATAAGTGAGCAGTTATGATTGTTGTATGGTAGTTTTCAAAACTTCTGCTTTACATTTTCTAATAAGGAACAAGGTTTTGAATTAGGAATTCCATTACACGCTCAAATAAAACTTGCAAAGGAAGCAATTAGTTTGGAAATATCATAAAAAGATGCCTCTGGTGGTGTTTTTACCTTCTAACTAGCAAAAAAAAAATGGGGAAAAACAACTCTAAATTTACCTATATCTGGTCATACAGGGCCTGATATGCAGTTGTAACAGCAGCAATTATAATGTCTAGAAAGAGCAGTGAATGAAAAATTTAGTGTGATAACAGAGTAAAATTTGTTCAGGTTGACCATATCTAAAGTAAAACTGCTAATAAACTAAAAGTAGCACAACTAGACATGCTTGTGCTAAATATTATGGTTTTATTCTTACAATGTACCCCACCTTGCTGATAGTCCCAGATATAGTCCAAAATGGTAAGCTATATTTTTTATTGTTTTTCATCCCATGAAGCACCATATCTTCTTTGATAAATGCACTTACTGCATTATCAACCAGTTAATATGTAAATCTTCACATAGTTTGGCTAGGATGAAAGTCAATACATCACTTGATACCTTTCTTATTTTCTTTCTGAATTCAACAGCTGCTTCTAGGACCAATTTCCTTTTGAACCCCCAAAAAGGGCACAAAACAGCCCATAGTAACCATGCTTGGTTGTGTTTGCAATTTTGGCAAACACAACAAGCATCATAAGTATTTCCTTCAAGACAACTTCCTTTCTGCTATTTCTGATGAAAGAGATCTTGGGGTTACTGTTGATCACCAATTAAAGTTTAGCAGCCATGCTAAGTCTGTTTCATTTTCTGCAAATAAATCTCTTTGTATCATAAAAAGAACCATCTCTAGCTGACACCCAAAAGTTTTTGTGAAGTTAAATAAGGTGCTTGTATGACCACGTCCAGAGGTCAGAATGTCATTGGCAGCCCCTTTTTTTTAAAAAGATAAGAAGTTGCTTGAGGATGTCCAGTGTCTGCCCACCCATGGGGGCCTTACTTGTTTGCTTTAGTTTCTTGTTTTTTGTTTTGTGTAGTGTTTGTTTTGTTTCTTTTATTGGTACTCCGCTTTGATTTTTTGTAGTGGGTCAAAAATAAATTATTATTATTATTATTAGTGTCATGCCACTAAGATTATTAGCAGCATGAATAAATTTCTGTATGAAGAAAGACTACATCATTTGAAGCTGAAAATACTGACATACCAAAGGGAAAGGCATTATATGATTTTAACCAAAAAAATCCTATATAAAAACACCCTTCCGAGTCTCTTTGCACAGTCCTTGCATTCTAGTACTAGAGGACATTCAATGAAGCTCCCAATTCAGCATCCCACAAGTAGACATAGAAGTCATTTCTTTAGCCAAAGAGTCATCAATCTGTGGAATCAGTTTCAACCAACACATTCAAATCCCATCTTGATAAGGAGTGGCTCTGCCCAGGAGTTCCTTTACAATTGGAAAGCTGCAGAGTGCTCCACAAGAATCTAGATCAACAACCAAAATCTACACCAAACAAATTTTTTTATCACTGGAGCATCACAAGGATGGAAAATCCTTATATTGCTCCAAGCTGTGATTTAAGGTGTTTAAAAAACTGTCTAATGAGAAAGAAATTGCTGTTTGTAACTAATTCAGACATGATAATTACTATTTTCATGAATCTTAGCAGCATAAGACCCCTCAAAAATAATATCACAACAAAACAAAAGTACACCATATGAATCAAATTTGTTGAAAACACCAAATAGGCCTAGGGAAGTTACAGCCCTACCTTCAACAACAAGGGAAACTGCATTTTTGCATGGGCAGCACTGGTGTCATAATTTCATCAAATCCTAGGGTGGGGGGAGAGAATTTGATTGCTTCAGTCTTTTCTTTTAGCTTTTTGAATACCCTTGGGCTAAATCTTGGACCATCTGAGGCGAAGGTGAACTATCAGAAAAGCAACCAAGATATTAAGAAAGAATATAAAATAATAAATACAATGAAGCTACTTATATTTTATGCCAGGTTTTCTTTAGATGTGGTCAGCCACAAAAAGATTAGGCCTGTTTATGCAGTAGGCTATATTTTTGTTTTTTCCGTATAATTTCTGGTTTATAGCAAACCTTAGCCCACCAGGCCTATCATTACACATTAGGCTAATCTTAATGCTGCAGGCTTAGGCCCAATAAGGAGCCAAATAGGCCTAGCCATAGTTGCATAACGTGAAGTCGGTCACGCAAAACTGTCCTTAGATTAGTCTAGCTATCCTCAACTCCATGATTAGTACTTCTCTTAACCCTTTAATTTTTATTCTTACGTTTACAGAAATCTTTTTCACCTTGAAATCACACAATCTCCAAACACTTATTGCCTAGTTTATTTTACTGCTGATTTTTCTCTTTAGATAAGTTATATAAGAAAAATAACGGCATCTATTGTATTAAAAAAAGTAGATGGTGATATGAGTAGATAATGTATAATGAAAAGAGAAATCACCAATGCTACAGCACAAACACAAAAAAAAAAAAAAAAAAAAAAAAAGAAAAAAAAAAAAGGAGACAGAAGGAGAAAAGGAAGACTGTTTTCCTAAATTAGTGATTAATATAGACCAGCACTTGAATGAGGCCTTAACCCTACTCATCCATACAATCACATAGGTCAAACAGCATAGCCACACACAATCAACCATAAAGAATAATCCATGGACAGGATAACATGATAAAATGACGGATAACATGAGAAAAAGGCAGGAAAGGTACTATAGCTCAATAGTACCAAAACTCTAAAAAAAAAAAAATTTTGATACCAATAGCTACATCAAAAGAATCGTATTTTAATGCTGATTTTAAATATCATGAAAAGAGAAATCACCAATGCAACAGCACAAACACACACAAAAAAAAAGAGAGAGACAGAAGGAGAAAAGGAAGACTGTTTTCCTAAACTAGTGATTAATATAGACAAACACTTGAATGAGGCCTTAACCCTACTCATCCATACAATCACACAGGTCAAACAGCATAGCCACACACAATCAACCATAAAGAATAATCCATGGACAGGCAGTCATGTCGTCAATAAGTATAAGTCGTCTTTTACCAAACAATAGAAAAAATAATATAGACAAATAATTCAGAGGCAACACCCAACATGAGGGCTCATCAGGAGAATATATATAAGTTTCATCAAGTTTAGTCTCACCCATCAGAAGTTACAAACCTGAGAAAATTTGCCTTATTTTAGAAAATAGGGGGAAACACCCCCTAAAAGTCATAGAATCTTAACGAAAATCACACCATCAGATTCAGCGTATCAGAGAACCCTACTGTAGAAGTTTTAAGCTCCTATCTACAAAAATGTGGAATTTTGTATTTTTTGCCAGAAGGCAGATCACGGATGCGTGTTTATTTGTTTTTTTGTTGTTTTTTTTTTCCCAGGGGTGATCGTATCGACCCAGTTGTCCTAGAATGTTGCGAGAGGGCTCATTCTAACGGAAATGAAAAGTTCTAGTGCCCTCTTTAACTGACCAAAAAATTGGAGGGCACCTAGGCCCCCTCCCACGCCAATTATTTTCCCAAATTCAACGGATCAAAATTCTGAGATAGCCATTTAATTCAGCGTAGTCGAAAAACCTTATAACTATGTCTTTGGGGACGACTTACTCCCCTAGTGTCCCCGTGGGAGGGGCAACAGGTTACAAACTTTGACCAGTGCTTACATATAGTAATGGTTATTGGAAAGTGTACAGGCGTTTTCAGGAGGATTTTTTGGTTGGGGGAGGGGTTGAGAAGAGGGAGATATTCTGGGGGAACTTTCCATCGATAATTTATCATGGGGGAAGAAAATTTCCATGAAGGGAGCGCAGGATTTACTAGCATTATTTAAAAAAACAATGAAAAAATAAATATGAAAAAGTTTTTTCAGCTGGAAGTAAGGACATTAAAACTTAAAACAAACAGAAATTATTACCGATATGAGGGGCTCACAAAAACTCTTAATACCTCGCTCTTTACGCTAAAGTATTTTTAGTAATTTCAACTATTATTCTACGGCTTTTGTGATTCAGGGGTCATTCTTAATGAATTGGGACAAAATTTAAGCTTTAGTGTAAAGAGTGAGTTACTGACGAGGGGGCAAACCCCCTCATATATGTAATAAAAACATGAGAATACAAAAGTTCTTTACGTAAGCTAATTTATAAGTTACGTAAACCTTTTACTAATAAAAAGATTCGTAAAAAATTAAAAGTTCTAGTTGCCTTTTTAATTAACCAAAAAATCGGAGGGCAACTGGGCTTCCTCCCCCACTCTTTTTTTCAAAATCATTTGATCAAAATTATGAGAAAGCCATTTAGCCAAAAAAAAAAAAAATGCAAATTTCGTTTTGATTATTCCTCTGCGGAGAGCCAAAATCAAAACATGCATTGATTCAAAAACGTTCAGAAATTAAATAAAAAAACAGTTTTTTTAACTGAGAGTAAGAAGCGACATTTTAAACGAACATAAATTACTTCGTATATGAAAGAGGCTGCTTCCTCATCAACACTCCGCTCTTTACGCTAAAGTTTTTTACTGTTTTAAAAAGAAGAATTGAGAGAAAGAGTCAAACTTTAGCGTAAAGAGCGGGGCGTTGATGAGGAAGCAGCCTCTTTCATATACGAAGTAATTTCTGTTCGTTTCAAAATGTCGCTACTTACTTTCAGTTAAAAAAAACTTGTTTTTTTATTTAATTCTTATTAAAACGGCCCTCATGTTTTAAGAGTCGTTCTCAAAGTAGCGACAAAAATTCAAACTTTACCGTAAGGATCGGGATATTGAGGAGGGGACAGAACCTGTAATATACGGAATAATTTCTGTTCGGTTTAAGTTTCAATGTTGCTCCTTACTTTCAATTTAAAAAACTTGTATTTTTTATTTAATTCCTGATCGTTTTTCAAACAAAGCCAGAATATCCTATTTCCCTGTCTAAAATTTCTCCTGTAAAATTCCCCCAGAAACTTTCCTTCCCAATGTAAACTTTCTCTGTGTAAAATCCCCCCGTAAAAGAATCCGCCCTTCCAAAATAAATAACATATATCTCCCAATAACAAATACTATAGGTGAGCGATTGGCAAATCACATAACTTAGTACTTACAGCCCATTTACCAAAAGCTATAGTGGGTCTTTTGATCCCCAAAGGCATAGTTTTTGAACGTTTCAACTATGTTGCATTAGATGGCAATCTCAAAATTTTGAGCAGACTTTAGGGGAAATAGTGGTGTGATGTTTTCGGTCACTTAAAAAGAGCCCTACAACTTTTGACTTCTGATCAAATGAGCCCTCTTTCGATATTATAGGGTAACAACCCTAGGGAAATAAACAAATAAACACACATCCGTGATTTTTCTTCTAGCAAAAAATGCTAACTTCTACATTTTGCAGATTGAAGATTGAAATCTCTACAATAGGGTCCTCTGATATGCTGAATGTGATGGTGAGAATTTATTAAGGTATCTTGACGTTTAGGGGTCCTTTTCTCCTTTTTTGGAAATCAGGCAATTTTTTCATGGTCGTAGCTTTTGATTAGTAGCACAAAACTTAATGAATCTTATGTATTTGGATTTAGCATAATAAGCCGACTCTTTTGATATATCTATTGATATCAAAGTTCCATTTTTTAGAGTTTCGGCTTCTATTGAATCGCATCGCTCCTCAGTAAAGTTCGTTACCAAGAACTTTTTGATTGCTGTCTTTCTCAAATCTCTGGTTCGATATAAACGTCATCTTTGGTGTATCAATTTCGATGAGCCAGATTACAAAATTAATCAACCGTTTGGAACATTAAAAGAGATTAAACGTCATCCTTAGGGCTGCTGGGATGAAAAAACTTCAATGGGAGGCATACAAAGCTCTTTTCGTAAAGTATTTAAATGATTATCTTTAGAATTTGTAATTTAACTCATTAGAAATAAAAAAATTATGGTAACGTATCACATATTTCCTATAATTTTTATTCTCAATAGTATAATGTTGTGATGTCAGATGTTTTCATTTTGATTAATCAAAGAAAAATCCACAAAGAAAGCTTTTCAGAGAAAAGTAAAGAGCTATATTAATCCAAAGACAAGCAGAAACAAATTCGTCGAATAATAGTAAAATACTGATTCAAGCTTAAACGGAACATAAAAACTATCAATAACTGAATACAACCCAAACAAACAGGGACTGTAATAAATAACCAAGTAACGTTTAATACAAACACAAACTACCAAAAACAGGAGTAGGGCTAAGCCTTCTAAAGACCAGAACGTCACTTTCGCTTTACTGAAAACAGTTTGTATTTCGAGTTGTATGTTTTGATTTGTCATAATATCAACAGAAAAGAAAGAAGACCACTATAATAACCAAGATTACTGAAAAGTAGTAATGAATATTATATTGGCAGTATATAAATTCGTATTTATTCCTGAGGGTCCCAGTAATCTGAGATTTATTAATCCTTTATTTTCATAAAAGAAAAAAATGCTTAAAACATATTAAGTTTTTGCTATAGCGCTACTCCTGTTTGTGGTAGTTCCTGTTAGTTTTAAGTTCAAACTAATTATTAATTGTGATAGCTGTTCGTTTTGGTTTCATTTATATATTGATAGTGATTCATATTCGTTTTAAGCTTGAATTATTATTTGACTTCAATTCTGCCCGCCCTTGGCCTAATGTCGATCTTTACTTCTCTTTGAAATAGTTTTAGTTTTGTGGAAAAAGTTTTAAGTTAATTTCTGCTCGTTTTCAATTGACATTGTCTTTATTTGAGATATCTGTAGTATCTCAAATAACTATTTGAGATATTGTAGATCTACCCTTTTGACAACCTGGATGCAAATCTTTCCTTTGACTTTATTCAACAGGCCCTGAAAGTTTCCAATTAATAACCTTAGCTGTATGGCAATATTGCAGATACGCTGTTTTGAACATATGGATTCATATATCGTCCTTTGATTTACATTCAGTCCTAAATATGCACTGAAAGTTTTAACTCAATACCCTTAGCCATTCCTCAGAAATTGCAAATATGCCCTTTTGACAACCTTGATGCACATATATTCTTTTGATTAGCTCAACATTCCTGAAAGAATCTACCTAATAATCTTTGCGGCTTCTAAAACATTGCAGATGCGCGCCTTTTGACATCATGGATGCAAATAGTGACTTTTGGTTAGTTAAACAATTTCCTGAATATGCCCTGAAAGTTTTAATTTAATACCCTCAGCCGTTTCCTGAGATGCCTTGAGGCGGATGACGTATCTTTGAATTAGTTGCCTTGGTGTCTAATGTCTTTAAATTTTGACAACGTGAATGCACATAATGGTTTTTGGTTAGTACGACATCCCCCTCAACATTCCCACAAATTTTCAACATAATACCCTCAGATATTCTTGAAATATCGCTGATACGCCCTTTTGACAACATGCTTCCACATACTCTGTTTTGATTTAATTCAACATCTCCCTCAACAAGGAGGGGCAGTTACCCCCATATAATTTGGACAAAAAAATGTAATTTATTAAGTGACTTTAAAACGTAATTTTAAGAAGGATACAGTGAATATAATTTCCTGAATAAAAAGAAAATCCTTGAAAAAGGAAATAAGACTAAGTGCTTTTTATACAAAAATATTTTTACCATAGCTAGATTGGTCAAATCGGTTGTAGCTTGCTCATGGAAGCTGGTAGGAGGGGGGAATCCGATCCAGGAATCATTTAAACGTTAAAATTTTTACTTTCAATATTTAATCAAAACTCCAATATAGCTCCAAATTCCCTTATTGGCAATTGAAACGCCTAATAAACGCTGATAAAGTCCTATTACTTATGATTTGGATTCACATACTAACCCATAAATGCAGAGCTGCCTATGTATAATAACACGATGACTACTCACTATTTTACCTTTTCTAAATATTTCTTTTAACCACCTCCAAAAAAGAATTGACATAAATATACTGAGGATTATTACTGTTATTAGTCACATTTCACGTAACGCCAGCGTTACTTGTGGGATATAAATCTCTGCACCAACATGCTCTACGAAATGTCTGCTGAAAGTAGTATGAAGTTAATTCGAGCAATAGAAATATTTTTCTCAGAATTTAGACATTTTTCGTACACATATATGTGGTACCAACCCATACTTTTTTCTATTGTTATCACTTTTAACATGCAGCACTAGTAGACCGAGCTTTGCTTGGCGAAGGAAATTTCAGATATAAAAACGCTATTCAGTGTAACCTTCCCGCCCCCGAAAATATATACCCCCATACCCTGATTTATACAAGGGAAAACTTTTGTGTAATTTTTCTAGAGTTCATTTTTATTTTATACAAATGTAATAAGAAGAAGGCAGTTTTCAAACTCTAGGTGCCATTTTTTCCTTCCAATTGGCATCCCTGGTAAATTTCAATTAATGTCAGGTTTCTGCCACAATGGTACCAAGGTTGCCAAGGAATGGTACCAAGGAAGGGGTGGAAGGCATTTTCCATCGAAAATTTTTTCGCGGAATTTTTTCATTGGAAAAGACCCTTTTTCGTTATTTTCATTTAAAAAATGGATAAACAGCCCTAAGTGCACTTTTTGGGTGCTATATACAAGTTTGTGATTGCCTTTTTAAGTCGAGTTTATAAAAAAGCAATTAAATATAAAAATTAGGATGTAAGTCCAGCCCAGGCTTTATATTCCAGAAATGTCACCCAAATTGCGCTTCAGGTTACCATATGGCATTTTATGACGTCTTTATTGAGTCTAATTTATATAAATAAAACGATAAGATAGAAGAATTAGCTTTTAAATGAGCCCTTTTAAATGGGCTCTATGATGTTCCAATGTCTCGATATCGACGAAGAAAAAAAAAGGACTTACCACTGCTGCCCATGCAAAGAAGTGATTTTTTCTTGTTGTTCAAGGAGAGGGTTGTAATTTTCTTGTATAAGGTTTCAACAATGGCGATTTAAGGGTGTACTTTTTGATTTGCTCACACATCATTTTCAAATCACAACCAACTGAATAGCGCCATATACAGGGCTGTTGGAATAGCCCTCGGTTCAACTATGAGATTGAGCATCCTGCGTTGGGCGTGGGGGTCGGGGAAAGCGTAGGGGGATATATACTGTAATTTTACTGGTGAAGCTGGCTGAAAAAAGCCGAGTGTATACTACATTCGCCCGCCCGAAAGCTTGTTTGCACTATACTACTGTCACCTGCGACAACTCACTACTGATAATTTCAGCAAATGTGGAGCACCAGTACCTAATTTTATGTTTGTTTATGGTTTATTATGCATTGTGCCTTGTCTTGAATTTGACTAAGTAGTGACTTTGCTAAATAGTTACTTTAACTTTTCTTCACTACCGCTTAAAGAAAAAGGTGATATTCAAGAAAATGACTTAGGGCAGGCACATGCCCACTTACTTTTTTCATTGGGTGTTCAGTATCCATTATAAACAATTTCCCAAAACAAGTTTTTAGACATCTTGAAAATCCATTTAGGCTCGTGTTTTTCACAAACGTTCCAAAACCCCTTTCCCCTGAAGGATATCCCACGCCCCTTGACTTCTCAGGTGTGGACCTCCTCTTGCCTCCAAATAAAAATGCTGGAGCTACGCTCCTGTTGGATATTTCACCTTAATACCCCCAGCATTTTTGAAGACGAAGGATCAAACACGCCCCTTTCCCTATAGAAAAACTTATATACAATTAAAGGGCAACTTGGATAACTTACAGCCCTTGCCTCCGGTGTTATGTCGGGTCATGTCGTGCCCAGAGGTATAATTATTGGGCCTGTTTTCTATTTTGTAGACAATGGTAGACATCACACACTATCTCTTATAACCTTCCGTTCTCCTATGTGGGGTTTAATGTCTGACAACTGCTAGCACGACATACAGTTTATAGAATGTGTATTACAAGCAAATGAACGCTATTGTGACATTTATTGTGACAGTGCAATATTTCTCAATATAATTCCATGGCTAAAAAATGGTGGCATAAATGTGGTACAAATTGACGGCATCCCCTCAAATCAAAGGTTTGATTTGGCTATGATCAACCATTTAGCTGTATGTTCCGTCAACGGTGGAGTATTAAAAAACAGGAAGGCGAACAAACGTTTTTATTAGTAAAACTAGGGGCGTCCATTAATTAAAATGTCAATGGGTGCAAAATAGACTTTTCAAAATCTAGGGGGAGGTGCAATTCTGTTGTTTTTACCGATTTTTCAAGTCGAAGCTACCAAAAACAGTATTTTCAAAAATCTAGGGGGGCAAAGCCCCCCTCTCCAATTGGCACCCCTGGTCAAAACTCGAACACCATCAAATAAAACCAAAATTCGAACTAAAGCATTATACCTCCTTTGGCAGCTAGGAGAATATTGGTACTGACGAACAGTCAGACAAGCCAAACGTAACCTGACACACTATGTCTAAGGCCTTTTCCGGGAGCCAGAGTCCAAGCATTTTATTCTCTTGTCAATTCTTTTTCCGAGGCGGCAACTCGGTCAAAGACAAAGATGTCAGTTTTCTTCGTCGCTTCGACTAAGCAAACACGAGAAGGTTGAACTTAAGGGGTTTCTCACTCAAAATTACGATTGGGCGCAGGTTATCCTTAGCAATTCTTCTTGCAATTATTTATACAATATAATTTTTTATATATATTTATTAGCCGGCAGTTTGGTTTCTGCACGCTACTTATTCTCCGTTTTCTGTTTAAACCGGTTACAACTAACTAATACTTCACTGAATCGCTCAAAAACAATCCGAGTGGTTAGTCCCTTGGTCTAATTTATGCATTTTCAGCCGCTCCGATTACAGCTGCATCTAGTCTTTTGAGGAGAATTTTTTACTTCGGAACACAAATATGTAAAGTTTGAAGGGCTGCAGCCAACAAGTATATAGAAATAAGTTTGTGATTGTTGAATAGAATATCTTTTGCTCTATTTTTTGATACCCCGTAGCAACAGTGTCAAGTGTAGTTAGATCAAAATATTCACCAGATTTTTTTCTGTCTGTTAAAATAAAAACCGCCAAAATCACTAATTCAGGAACGTCAGGCAAGCTCCAAACGTATAAAATGGGAGGTATAGGAAAATTCCTTGAGAGCCCTTCCAGCCTTAATCGCTAGAAGCGAAAAGCTCCCAGATCGTTATTTGCGAAGAGACAATTGTTAGTTAGACATGTAAAGCAATTTCACCCCACTAGTAATAGTGAGTGGACTGTTATTTTAAATGTAATTGCGGTGCTTACCCCTTTTTATGGATTAGTAAAGAGCGATAGGACAGAGGAGGAATTCCCATAAACTAGAGGACAAGCACCTGCCCTTAAAAAATTCTTGCTCTTGACCTTCTTAAAAAAAGGGAAAAAAAAGAAGTCTATGACAAATACAAATGAATTGGATGTCATAATTGTGATAACAGTCATCCCAAGATCAATATTTTAGCATAACTGGATATCCTAGCATTAAAACAAAAGAAGTCTATCTTAGTTCGAAAAATAGTAACGTTCATGAAAATTAAAACGGTAGTACAATTGAACAAAACTACAATTTAAGGTATTTTTCCTTTTTCGGTACAAGCCAAAAATTTATAATGCTGTGGAAAAGGGTTGCATGTTCGATAGTATTTTTCAAGTTTACGTTTACCAACTTTCGCTAAAGCTAAACGGAAAGAAGATTTCAGCTCAAGATCATTTTATCTAGGACAAAACTTACTCTTGAAAATGTTTTATGTAACAACCTGGCTGGAGACGGGGCATACTATTCATTTCATTGTAGAGCCTCATATCTTGACAATCACTTCTTGAACCTGGTTCACGTTAATACTGAATCTTCCAATTATACTAAAGGCAAAGAAAAACTAACAAGCAGAACGATTCTACAAGACAAAAATCAAAACTACCATTGATTGTCGTTTACTATTTTAATTTATTTTAATCTGTCTTTTAAGACAATTACGCTTTCCGGTCATTCTAATACAAAAAAAAAAAAAAAAAAGAAGCAAACAAGTCTTAAATATATCGATAAGTTAGTACTTCCAGTAATATTTATTTATAAAAGGTACGAAACAGCTTAAATAAGAAACTCGAACAATGCAGTAAAGCTAGATCTTTGGTGTCATCTCTTCTGATTCTAGATAAATAAAAATAAGAAACAAAGAAAAGAGAACCAGTCTATCATTTTCTAAATTCGATAGGGCACTAGAGAGTGTTAGTTCCGTGATGCTTCTATTCAAATTTCTTAGAAAAAAAGAAACGAAAAAAAGTGAACCAGTCTATCATCTTCTAAATTCCAAAGGGTAGAGACAGTGTTAGTCTTGAATTTCTTCAATAAAATAGTAAAAAAAAAAATATCGCACTATATATCTAGAAGGAACAAAATGGTACTGTTTCACTAAAAAGAAATCACAAAAGGAAAAACTCACCTAGCATCCCCTCTCAAGCCTGCAGTGACAAACAAACAAAATTTACTAAGACGACAAGACTCCCCTCAACATTTATTAAACCCCTCTTCAATCGAAACTTAATAAATAAAGGAACCTGTTACAAGTTGAAATCATGCCTCCCTTTGGAGGAGGCATGTACACAAGTTACCTTTGTCTGGGGGCCCAATCAAAATAACAATGAAAAAAAAAATATTTAATAATTTTAATGAAAAGTGTCAAGAGCACGGGAAAATTTATTATTTCGGGGGGCGGTTCCAAAGTCCTTCCTCCCCTCTTGCTGCGAACGTGCATGGTTTGGAGCTTAATAAAATCAAGATACAAGAAAAGATTCACCGTATTTTAATCCCATTACGATTAAGTCCACCAATTTAACTTCTTGGCGAATCTTTTCTGACGTTTGTTTTATGTGGTTTAAAATCTGGCCTTAAGTCACTCATACTGGTGCAAGTTAGCCCTCATAGATCAATGCAGTTAAATAATTTACACTTTTTTTCGCATTGTGTTATATTTAATAAATCAAAGAAACAATTTTGCAGTTTTACTACCGTCATGGATCCTCTCAAGAGCCAAATGATGGGCGCATGGGCGTCACATATGGAGAGGCACCCCCCTCCTTTCCAATAAACTTGGCCAGATGGCAGACATGCATAAAATGGTAACGTTGAACACCGCAATTTCTTTTCCTTTCACTGATTTTACATCAAAAGCTTGCTTTCAGCCGCCAAAAAGAACCTGCCTGGTGGGAAAAACCCTGCCCCCCCCCCCCGCCCTAGGTAATACTTTAGATACTAAAACTCTGACTGATAGTATCACCCATAAACGAGTAACTTGCAATAATTTGAGATTTAACATTGATGTGCAAATACAAGAATCTGGCATTTTTGGACACATCTATTCATCTAACAGATTCCTAGCAAATCATCAAACTGGAAGACAAAACAACCGGATTACACAAAAAATAGGACGATAGAGTTTTTTAAGGCAGACATTTTCCCATAACACACACACAATAGCGAATTGCAAAGGCGTGTTTCAAAGCAAAGATGTGAAAAGTACAGTGAACAAGAAAATCCATCTCCCTTTTAATGAATGCATCCCGTGTATTTATTACGTCCAGTCAGGGGTGTGGCCAAAATTCCAATTCCAAGGAAGTCCAGCTATTATCACAAGGGGGGGGGGTATAGGGAATATGAATTTCAAATTTTGAAGGGATGATGGTATAAATCCCCTTCCGTGGCAAAAGCTATTAGCTCGAGTTACAGATGTACCAGGGACAGAAAAAAAATACAGTGCAAGAAAATACGAAAGATACAAATACACAAATAGAAATGCATCAGGTACAGTTACGCTTTTGAGGCCGGTCATTATTGAAGGTTTAAAGGCCTTTCACTCAAGTTTGCTACCTTTTAAAAAACAAGAACAAAAAAAGTAAACTCCAAAGCTAGACTTCATTTCACGAACTACCATTTTTATGAATTGAACTTGTCAAGGAAGAAAAGACATACTTATTCCAGTTTATTATTTATTTCTTTTACAACTGAATTTTCATACCAAATATTTCTTTTCTCGCATCAATACATAAATTCAAAGTTAGGAGGGTATGTTTGCAGTAAAGGGTGGATGCCATGATACCCAAAACCAAATAGCGTATATGACATTTTTTACCAATAAAAGAATTTGAAGTCTCTTAATGATTTCTCTGTAGCACGCTCTAAAATCTGAAACATCACATCAGTAAATAATGAAACTGTTTTCAATTTCAGTTTCTATGTGTTCTTTTTAATCTATAAGTAACAATTGCAGACATACTTATTTTATAAGTGGGAAAGGAAATTAGCCTTGATGGGGCAAAAAATGTGTCTAAGCCTTGCCAAAGATTGTTGATAATATAGCTTCATCTTAAAAATGAAACCATACTATCGAACTGCTGAGTCGTTTCCAATGGTTTTTTCCCTATTAAATCCTTCAAAACAAAAAACGGAGTTTTAAAGCGTTGTTTTCGCTCTCCCGTAAAATTACGAAAATGTGAGATACGCTCTTTGGCTTTGACTATTTGCTTGATGAGGCTGAAAATTTGTTTATACAATTTTTTTTTTATAAATGACGACAGTAAAGAGAATAAAAAAAACACATTTAATAATTGCGTTGACAGGGCAACACAAAAAAGGCTAGAGACTGAATAATAACAATTTTTTTTAAAGTGTAATTGAAATCAAATTGCGAAGTACAGAAAGTAGCTGAGAGAAAAGCGAGTAGAACACTTCCCTAAAACCACAAGAAAGTTAAAATTCAATATCTCAAAGCAAGGAATCCGGCAAAACAATCATAAACCGAGATAAAATCTAATTAGCACTTGGAACAATCTGATCATTATTAATTTCATCAAAAACTTCCACACTGCCTGTTTTATCAATAATATCCTCACTTTCAGCAAACCATGGATGGGCAAGAAGATCTTCTGCAGTCAGTCGTTCAAAAGGATCTTTGCGAAGTAAATTCCGAATCATGCATTTAGCATGAGATGACAGGTCATCAGGCAGGTAGTAGTGCCCTTGCAAAATCTTCGAGAAAAGGGCTAAGGGATTTTGGTCATTGAACGGATACCTGAAAAGGACATAGCAGTTAAATACATATTCTTGGTGCTGTCCAAACTCGTGGACAAATAAATGGCAAGAGGGACTAAGAAACACTCTCCTCTCATTGTGGCATAAATGTGTCGTCTAACAAAAAAACAGCTGATCTTCATTTTCGGTTTACGATTCTAAGAAAACAAGACAAAGAATCACGTCAATCAGTTTGTACCAATTTGATGAAAGTAGACTATTAGGATTTGACTGACTGAAACCATCAAAATAAGTAATTTTTTCCTTTGAAAATGATATCTATTCAACTTCCTCAAAAATACTATTCTGGCAGTCAAAAAGGTTTTGAAATCATGATGTTATTACTAGTTGGGGATTGAAACCTGTGTTATCTAAAGGTTGTAGCAACAAAGATAAAGGCGAAACCTGTAGTACTTTACTTATTTATATTTTATTAACCTCATTCAGGTGATTATAAGTGGACATAATAGCTAGTATGTTGTTTTTTCTCTTTTCGGTTAGCAACTTTATTCATATATTTTATGAAATGATCAAACCTTGCGAGAGAGTGATTTTCTGGCATCAAGTATATGGTTTTTAACATCAGGAGTGTTTTTGGAGAGCATCCAAAAAATTTTGGAATCTACAGTGAAATATGTTCCATGAAACACCTAAGTAAAGAACCTGTTTTAGGAAACCTTTATCCAAAGAATAAACAGAAGAAGAAGTTAAATCAAGTTAGTAAGCAGCACATAGCCCGCACTACAAAATTGCATCTAGGAAAGACCAGACACTGTACGACGCCTCTCCTAGGACGTACTTTTCCTTTATATGCCCTCTTTGGAACTCTTCAAGTTTAAATATGAAAAAAAATGCTGCGATAGGCAATATTCGTCAATTGCCTCAATGACCCACGGAGGATCCAGGGCGCGACCCTCTTTGGGTTTGGCATCTGTCGATCCCCCTTCCCCGACTATGGTGCATTTTAATTTTGTGCAGTTCTACTAAGCAAAAAAAAAAAGAAAAATAAAAACAAATTCAAAATTCTCACAGCTAAAAAAGTCACAAAAATTTTAGCTAAGCTCGGTAGCTCAATTATCAAGACAAGCAAGCACTACCTCAGTGTGAGTCTAGGATAACAACCATTCGTGACCATTGTGATATTGTGACCATTCGGTCACAAGCACATTCATGTATTGAAATATCGCTTAAATTAAACTTACCTTCCAATAAGAACAGTGTAGATAATAACTCCAAGCCCCCAAATGTCAGCCTTGAAACCGGAATAAGAGCCTCCGCGGCTTGAACAAATGGCTTCTGGTGATAAGTACGCGGGATGACCAACTCGTCGATAGCTCTGAACATCGTTATCTGTTTGAAGGATGGTTGCATCTTCTAGAGTTTCTAATACTATCTTCGTTCTAAATAAATAAAAAAAATGAATTAGCAAACATCCGATATTAAACTTTGTATCAAAATAAGAAGCATTACAACATGTGTCAAGCTCATTGAAATAGAGATAAGGCAAATTCGAACCTTCATTAATGGATTAGATTATGTGCATGTGTTCAGACAGCCACTATTTTAGAGAACGGGAAATACCACGAGTTTTTTTTAAGGGGAATGGACTGAAAACCAAAAAAAAAAATACATTTTTAAGCATAGATATCCTACATTTGTCTTAGAGAAGGGACGAGGTGGTTCGATACTGTAGACAGATCAGAGGGAAATAAATTCCAATTTCCCATGATTGAGAGTCAAATACTATAATTTTACATGCATACCGAGGGTCAAGAGGTACGAAAGTACTGTTGAAGACACGACGCAGGACTAGTGATAGCAGCATTGAGAAGCAGACATAGACATGGAGGCACTAAGCTGAATTCACCAAAGGTTAAACAGAACTCAAAAGCTGTTCTGTCCATGACAACATTGTGACCAAAAGAAACGTCTTTATGACCTTTTGTCCATTGAAGTTTTTATGACAATTTTCATGGCAACGAGCCGTTAAAAACTTCAGTGTTCGGTGGTGTGACTCTATAAGCTCGGCCAGACTGGCTGACTCTACGAACTCAGCTGACTCTAAATAGGTACCTGAAGAAATCTGGGGAACGTAAAAAGGAAGGGTGTGCGAAAAGACAGGATGGCTACCTCCCCCCTCCCATTGCACTTTCTGGCTGATGGGCCGTGAAACGGAGATCAGCAAATCTGGCAGGGGCTGTAAAGTCCAGTGCCGTGTTCTTTGCCTTTTTTTTAACTTTACCTAGAGTTAAGCCTGTTGAAGTGCGAGGCGTATCCCCCTCACCCCAAAAAATTCTCCGCGGAAATTCCCTCATGTAACTCCCGGATAATTTTGAATGTTTATTAGGAGGAAAATTGTAACTTCTACTCACAGAGACAATGTCATAGCGTTGCCTACAGTAACAGCCATAAGGATTCAATTTTCCCAGAGGCATTCAATTGAAAAGTCGAGTTCTGGTGCCATACTTAAGAGTCAAAAGTAATTGGAAAGCAACCAGCCCCCCTCTTCACACCCCTTTCCGCCAAACGCATCCGATCAAAATTTTTAGATAGCCATTTTGTTCAGAATAGTCCAAAGGTGAAATAACCATGCCTCCAGGGTTGACAACCCCCCTTCCAGTCCCCAGGGCACGGTGTTATGTAAGTTGCCCATTCTTAACATATAAGGTTTTATAGGAAGGGTTTTCGTATAAACTTTGGGGGGGGCTCTTTCAATCGGAAATCGAGTAATCCAGTGCCCTTTTGAAGATTCGAAAGAGATCGGAGGGAACCCCCCATACCATTTTCCCTCCGATTACATCCGATCAAAATTTTAAGATATCCATTTTATTCAAAATAGTCCCAAGATCAAATAACTATGGCTCCAGGAATGACAACCTTCCCCCTTCCCGCAGCCCGGGTGCAAGGGCAGCAAGTTACGGAATTTGCTCATTGTTTACGTCTAAGGTTTTTCATTAAGAAAAGAGGGTATTTTTCATCCTGGGTCTTCAAAAAAGCTTAGAGTAATAAGATGAAACTTTAAAGGAAATGTTGAGAGAGATGCCAAACACAATCAAATACACTTTGTCCTTGCTGGTTGTGAAAAGGGAATATCAGCAATATCTAAGCAATGACTAATGGTTTTAAGTTGAAAATTTCAATGTGAGCTGAGGGGGGGTGAAGAGATTGGAGGGCAACTAGCTCCCCGTTCTTGCCCTTCTTATATATTCCCTCTGTTTCACGACGGTCAAAATTTTGGAATTGCCATTTTGTTAGAACTAGTCAAAGGTCTAATTGCTATGCCCCTCACATACCCGGGGTAAGGATTGTAAATTATTCAATTTATCCATTGTTAATATGCAGAACTTATCATTAGGATAAGGAAGAAGTTTTAGGTCTGGGTTCATCGAAAAGGCCGAGGGTATTAATGCGAAACTTTGGTGAATTATGAGGGACATCTTAAACTAAACTAGATCTACGTTGCCTGGGCAACGTGAGGTGTTACGGCAACCTTTGTTGGGCTTCGCCGAGTAAAGTATTGCGAGAGCAACACTTTGGTTTCATTTCTTTGCTTCGATTAAACGCTGAAGCTATTAATCTTTTTTAAAATAAAATACTAGGCACAACAACTCGCAAAAGTTGCAAACCCCTCATTGCAACTAGCAAAAGGTACAAACCTCTCATCGCTGAAGATGATTGTAGCCTAGCAGCAGATTATTATGTATATTATGTAACAGCAGATTACATGTAGGGGATAAGTCCCCTACATGTCTTACCGCTGGAACCAAATTGGTATTACCATCAAATACACCGGAAACAAATAATAGGTACACCAACTAGCGAAAGTTGCGAAACCCCTCATTGCGGAAGATGATTATGAGCTAACAGCCGACTGTTGCTTAAAACCCCTATATGTCTAACAATTGGTATTGGCCAATTTTTGATTTCAGTGTGTACCTTACTATTGAAGTTGTCAACCCCTTTAAACTCAAACTGGTATACCTCATGAAGGAATTTTTCTACCAAAAAATGGATGACATATACTTTGATCAGCTCATCAAGAGGTAACACACTTTGAGAATGCTTCTGTAGTACGTATTACTGACCTGCAGTGGAGGGACCCATAGTATTTCTAGAGGCCATAAAGACTTAATGATTTGAACAATATGTAATTTGTGACACGTAATTTTACGAAGTTGAGAGACAACTATCCTAAGGATATCTTGATTGACAAAATCAGACGTTCTGAAGTATACTTGTTCCATATATCAAAGAGTAAGATGTGTAAAAACTGTAGTTCGACCCCACTTTCTAGGGCTGTTAAATGAAAAAAAAAAATGAGAAAAAGAAGAAAAATAGATCGCCAAAGATCGTATTTTTTAGCCATCCATCTGGGACTGAACAAAAAGAAACTCGTCCCCCAACAGAAGAGCCCCTAGTAATATTGCGACCAAAGCTAGCCCCATTTTGTAGATGCTCGCATATGCTTGTTTTTTTGGATGTTTCTTTAAAGTCTGATCTTCGCAGCATATATTTAAAATAAGTAAAAAATGTTTTTTTCTGAACGCGCAAAATATTGGAAGTGCAGGACTCCAACATTTCTGGCAATGAAATTACAATTCTTTCTGCTTAGCGTGTCTGTGCTACTAATTGAAAAAAAATATTGAAATTTGAAACTTATCGTAAAAACAGATCACTAGTCAATTTTTTTAAGTTTTTAAAGTTAAGTAAAAAATAACTTATAACTTATGTTATGTTCACACCGAGGCACAAAACCTAGTCATACAATCGTTTTAGTGTGAAAAACCACGCAAGGCACTTAAATGCATATAATAGCACTACATATTGAAAACGTTTTCTTTCATCCTAGCCGATTCATGTCAAAAGGCTTGAAAAGATTTGAGCAACACATTAACAAATGGGGTAAAAAACGGCTAAAATACCAAAAAGCGGATCGGCAGATAGGTAGAAAAAAAACTGGGATTTGCTTGATATGATGTCTCTTTTGGTCCCTTGAAGAGATTTGAATAAAAGTACTGAATGTAACCTAGTTTCCGAAATTTCGGTTGAAAGTAGGGGACACTGCAATATCTGAGGCAGATGGTGAACTAAAAAATGGGTCATGTGTCCATATCAATAATCAATAGAACAATGTGAAACATCAGCCGATTGTGCCAACGTAGAATTTGCATGTGTTGGGGCAGATCCGCCCAAGGAAAAATGTAAGAAAGAGGAAACTTAAATTCAGTGATTTATGATGGAAGGTGTGACAAGAAATGAGAGTACTTATCGGTTGTATAATAAACACTCGTGGTTTTCGATCGTGAATGATGCGTCAATGATCAAAATCGATCGTCAATGATCAAAAATGCTTAATCTGAGGCTTCTTACAATCCTCCATGTATATAACTTCTCACAGGCCCTGTATTAAGTTTCAAGAGTTGTTTGTTGACTAGCAGAATTGGCAGACTACTGCAACACCGTAGAGAAATACTTGATGGCTGAATTCAAAGCTCTTGATTATATCAACGTACTTTTTGTAGATTCGTCTGGACAAAGTCATCAAGTGTCACAGGCACATGTTGATTTTGAATTAACATCAAGTAGTTGTGGGCACCAAGCTATGGCTAATTGTAGAAAAAGCCAAGACAGATAGTCCGATTGAGTGAGAGGCAAATCTGGCATAAGCCCTATTAGCTTTGTATAAAAATCGTATCAGTTCATTTGTTGATAGATAAGGCTGGGAAGCATAAAAAGGTACCATTATAATCTCCATGGTTGAGAATCCTTAGAAGAAGGTTTACAACTCCACCTCCCAGCCCCCTTAGTAAGTGAAACTAAAAATCACTTTCAAATAAAAAAAAAATTGGAACAGGATCTGTTATTTATGTTATCTTAACAGTAAAAGTTAATATTAGAAGATGGAAGTTAGGTACTTGCGTCTTAGCCACCACACCCAAGTTCTGGTCGAGGAGCGAAGTTCGGTTAATGCTAATGAAATAAAACACAACATGATGAAAATGCATTAGGATAATATAGTTTTTTTTTGGAAATTCCTAGCTCTCGTTCGCACCATGCCGTAGACGACGATTCGTAAACCCACAAATAAATAAACGATTTGCAGTAACAAATGGTATTCTACTGTGAGCAAACCACGCATTGACACGCAAACCGACAATTCATTCATAACCTAGTTGTACACTTCCAAAAAGGGTCTTATTGACAGAGTATTAAGTCATTCTGTGTCCATTGACGCACTGTTTTGCTTTCGGCAACACCCCCTTATCTGAGAAAATTCAAGTTGCCTCTTCTTCAGTACTTGGCAAATCCCCAAACTTTCATTTTAACATCCATAGTCAGACATTATTTTCTATCAACACAGATCACAAACTGAATTTCATTTCACCCCATCGTCTGGAAAACCGGTTCTTAACCAAACTTGACTTCTCGACAGAACTTGAGTGTGGTGACTATAAGACATAAGCACCAAAAGTTATTGTTACAAGTTAAAAATGTTAAAATATCCCACTTTAACGAAAAAAAACATGTTGACTTTCAACTAAGTAGACAAGATCTTTTTGTAAGGCTTACTGTGTATATTTTTAGAACCTAATAACGAATGAAAATTTCTGAAAAAAAAATCAAGTCTTTTCGATAAGAGGAAAGAGTGAAGTTGAAACTTAAAACAGACAAACATTACTGCTTCGAAGTTTATGCAAAATATATACGAAAAACCATTTCAATTAAACTTACTGGTGATATTCCCCTAAAATTGCAGAATTCTGAAAACTTAATACTTTACTCAAAACACAAAACCGAAGCAACAAAACAGGATTAGGAGCAGAAAAATCCCAAATACCCTGTAGAAAACAAAAAAAAAATAATTATAAAGCTCTTAGTTGTATTTTACCAGCCATGAAATTAATAAATTTTATTATGAAATTTTAATACTCTAAAAAAGACAAGCTCAGATATCAGTAAAACGCTGTTTTTTTTTCAGAGTTCTATGAATATAGAGAAATATTACGAGTCAGTTAATTTGAAACAGTCTTTCAGACTCGTATTGCATAAAATGCAAAGCAATAATTTTTATTCATTTTAAGTTTCAACTTGGCTCTTTACTTTTACAACAGAAAATTCTTTTGATTAATTGTTTTAAGAATCAGGATAATTACCGCGACGAAGATTCGTGGAAAGTCCCAGATTTTTCTGATCCCAATTTATATTCCTATCACATTAATTCAGTGTTAACTGCTAGGTTCTGCATTTGATCTGAAAGCATAAGTCACTTTTTGACAAACCAAAAAAAAATATAACAAACCATTTTATTTCAAGAAATTATGTTCCAGGAAAAAACTTTCTAAAAGCTTAATATGACTAGATAGATAAAGATTTGTTTCCAAGCAACGTTTAAACTTAAGACCAACAACCAGAAGGGCATTTTTTTTATCTGTTTTATCAATAAATATTGCTTTTAAAAACAACGTAAAAGAAAATTGGTAAATAATATTTCAGAAATCTCGCAGATGAAAAGAACATAAAATCGGTACCTGATGCAGACAACAGGCATGTACAGAGGAACAAAGAAGAATGGGAAAATCTAAAAAATACTATAGAAAGCGATAAAAAAAACTAAATAAAAAGAAGTTTTTATTCCAGGAGCCCCAATAACTACGGGTCAGACATACAATTAAAGAATCCATGCTTTCCTAGATGTTCAAACCGACATCATAGCGTCATAAAATATTTGTCACAAGTGTCGCAAAATTTGTAGTATTTTAAAATTTTAAACCGGAAACCATGTAACTTAATCGATAATATAAGCATAAGGACACGTCTTTTTTTATGGCAATAATCGAATGGAAGTGAAATTTAGAGATTGAGCAATAATGAGCTAAACTTCTGTGTAACTGACACAGACCTATTGCTCAAACCTATTCCACAGGAAACACCTGCGAATTACGAAATAAAACTGCAGGGGAAAAGTAACGCAACATGCTGAAATTCTTACGAAAACCATCAGCATAAATAACACGTAATTCGTTTCGTCATCTCTGCAAAACGATCTTGCTGGATCAGACCATACAAAAGCGCAATTACGCACACACGACACACTAAACAGTAAAAATCCGGATGAAAATAAGAGCTTGGGGGGTAGATTTTTATATAAGATTACATAATATATAAATATATACGTATTATATATCTTTTTATAAAATATATATTTGACAGATGAAACGCCATAAAAATTTTTTGATAAGCAAAAAAAGGAAATATGTCTGTGTCCTCTATACGGATAATTCATTCCAAATGGGAATCAAGTCCCTTCAAGTCTTTTTTTCTAATGAGACTATTCTTGGGCTATTTGAACATTTAAAGCCTTGACTTTTAACATGTTTAGACATCCAGTGAGTACGGTACCGTACCTACATGTGTGGGGTGCGTTAAGAGGAATTAACCACCACCTACAAGAAAAAGAGGCCATCTTTTACTTAGTAATGTTGTGCTTCTTTTTAGAGCATAACTAGGCCTATTATAATTTCCTTATGTTAACGAAAGATGGGTTGAGCATTCTGAGGGTGACATGTGCGTGGTCCGGTTTGAGTTTTAAAATTTTTCGTTGCTGCATACCTTATGAAAAAAAAGAATTTATTCAAAAACAAAATTTAAAATAGAAATCCAGTTATTTGTTTACTTATTTTACACTCAGCAATTTCAAATAACTACATAAGAAATAAGTGATTAGAAAATAATCATATTAATTTCCAACTTTAGAAACAGAAGAAATATTTTTTTTTCTTCGTTTCGTCCCTGTAATATAAAGTCGGAAAATATTTAAGCCGGGAGGTTGGTTTGAAGTACCCTGGGAGAATTCGAACACCTAGCAAAGGTAGCAACCCAACACACAGGAACACCCGAAAAGCTACTTAAAAGAGTACAAATACACAAATTTGAATTGTTCCCGGTGCACAGAAAATATAATAAATAAAATTGCTGGAATTTCAATCTGTTGCAATCCAGCAAGATTGTTTTACGGCCCGATGCCAAGTCGTGACCCCTTGATATCTTGATGGTGAACCTCTTCTAACCCCCCCCCCCATTGCTTAACTTTCATTTTCCTAGAAGAGCACATGTGCTAATACAGTAGATAAACCAGCCCATTATAATCTAATATCTAGAAATGCCGAGGCTTCGACGGTCTCAATGGGAGCCCTCTTGAAGCCGTCAGCAATTTTTTCTATAAAGAAATTTGCAAGTGTTATTTTTACTCTTCGAATTCTGAATTTCACACAATTTTTACCAGCAACATTTCGAACTACCTGAGGAATTTACTAACAAGTCATTCAATTTTCTTTTGCTTCGCGCAAATATTGGTAGCGTAACTGTTACTAACAAAGTCCTGCTAGGACAGTGGAAACGTACCTTAAAGCGAGAACAACAATAGCTAAATCTATAAATAGAGAGTAACAATAACCTAATCTAAAAATAAATTTAACCGCCAGAATGAACGAGCATAAGTCTATTTTTACAGCTGCTACCCGGGTAAAAATAAAACCTGCAAGCTATATTTCTTACAAAAATAGAGCATAATAAAAAACCTTTTATATATTAAGGAATTAGTGATACCGTTCTGTTCATTTTTTAGATGACAGAAAATGAATTAAATTTAACCGCAATTTAGCACGACAGACAACTGTTATTTAATAGCCATTTTCTTCTTTTTCAATACTGAGAACTATTGTAATTTAGTGTTGTAATGATTCGAACAAGTGAACACTGGAAACTATTTTTTACGTTGAAAACCAAGCGCGGAACATTAAGTTTTTATAACTGAAAGCAAGGAGCAACATTAAAACTCAAAACGAACAGAAACAATTCCGTATACGAAGGGGTTGCCCGCTCCTCAATACCTTGCTCTTCACACTAAAGTGTTAAGCACTTTTGAAAAAAGCTTCATATTCTAATTAAAAGGCCATTATGTTTCATCAATCATTCTTAAAAATTGGGACAAAGTCAAACTTTTGCGTAAAGAGCAAGGTATCAAGGAGGGGGCAACCCATTCATATACGGAATAATTCTGCTCGTATTTAGTTTTAATGTTGCTCCTTACTTTCAGGTAAAAAAAACTTTTTTTTATTTAGTTTCTGGTCATTTTTCAAATAGTGCCGGTAAATCTGGCTCACCCTTCATGAGAAATCCTCCCCCTCAAGGGAAGAAATCCTCCCCCCTCAAGGGAAGAAAGTCCTCCGTGGGAAGTTCCTCCCACTCAAAATACCCCCTCCCCATAAAATTCCTTCTGGACAATTCCATCCTCACTGAAAATCCCCCCTCGAAAAATTTCTTGAAGAAGATTCAGCCTGAAAAATTCTCCTTAGCATACTTTCATTCGAAAAAGACCCAATTCTAATCGATTTTCCAATCATTCTGGAAATACCCCTTCCGTGGAAAATATTTCTCAGAAATCCCAACACCCAGAAAATTTCTCCCGGAGTAATCGGCAAAGAGAAATTGGGTAAGCAAAGAGAATTAAGACAAATAAAAATAATTCTATAAAGGAATTCTGTCAAATCCCCCCAGTCTAACATTTCCCCTGCAAAGCTTACCCCAGAAATTTTCCTCTACACGAAAATTGAAGGACTAGCTGCCCACCTTTCTTTTCGATCACTTGAAAAGGCACTAGAACTTTTAATTTTTGTCCAAATGAGCCCTCTCCCGATGTTCTACAGCCATTTGTTCAATACGATAACCCCCAGAAAAAAAAACAAATATAGACGCATCCGTGATCTTCCTTCTGACAAAAAATATGAACTCTACATTTTGCAGATAGGAGCTTGAAACCTGTACAATAGGATTCTTTGATACACTGAATGTGATGGTGTGATTTTCATTAAGATTCTTTGACTTTTAGAAGGTGTTCTCCCCTTTTCGAAAATCAGGCGCACATTCTCAAACTCTATAGCCTTTTATGGGTAACACTTAGCTTAATGAATCTTATATATTTGATATCAGCATAATAAGCCGATTCTTTTGATATATTTATGTATTTTAAAACTTCGTTTTTAAAATTTCGGTTACTATTGAGCCGTCTCGCTCCTTACTTAGTTCGTTACCACGAACTGTTTGATTCAAAAATTCCCTTCCGGACTGATTGCATTCTATGAAGAATCCAAGTTACTTCAGGGATCAACTTCGGAAATACTTGATTAACGTCATTATGCACAGTTCAAAAAGTACTGTAAATTATTTTTCTTTAATTTTTATTTTTATCATTTTATAAGGGTACACCCATTAAACTAATTCCTGGCTATATCCTGCATAAAAAGACTTCTAATCACAATTCCATTATTTGTGCTCGAGCAACAGCTTGAAAGATTATCACTTTTTCATCTATATATAAAAAACTACTACAACTACAAAATGACTGGCATTTTTGCCTTTGCCAGAAGAAAGATCACGGATCCGTGTTTATTGATCTGTTTTTTTCTTCTTTTTTCAGGGGTTATCGTTAGGGATGAATATTAGGACTTGGAGTGAGGTAGTAAAGAGTGAAGCTTTGAATAGGTTAGAGTGGATGGGGAGCGTGGGCAGCTGAGTTAGACTCAGACTGCTCGGAGCTGCACAGAGTCGTTAGTAGTAATAGTAGCAATATAAACTAAGTAAATCATTTTCTGTTTACGATGGGCTCATGATTGTTGTAAGTTTTTCTTTCTCTTTCGTACCTGGCCATGTAACAAAAATTTGCCCTATCAGAATCATGAGCCGTAAAACGTTTTACATTTTACGTCTTCTTTTGCGGAAACAAGAATTTTAGTCTGAAGTAATAAAAATAACAAGCGTTTCATTGTTTGCAGAAATTGACTATTTTCCACGTCAGTCGTAGTAGAATTCCGTTATGTTAAGTATTATGTTGTACAATTCCTTAAGATCCTTTATTATGGCATCTTTCGACCCCTTTCGATGACGACATAATTTTATTTTATAGCACAATTAATTTTAGTAAATAAACAGTAGAATAAATTTGAGAGAAAAGAAGACCAATTGCCAAAATTCCAAAATTCTTAGTTGTCGGGGTAGGCACGCAAAAAGGATTTTTTTTTTCAGGCGAGGGCAGGGGAGACATCTTAAACAAACAGTCAAAGGAAAGTTCATATTAATCTCAAGATATTTTAAGGTGTACAGGCACCTAACCCCTTCAGCATACGAGCCTTCACCAGAAAAGATAATTCCAGTCCCATAAATCCCGTCCATTTGATACTATGATTTACACTTACTGCACACTGTGGGGAGGGGGAGAGGACTGCGAGTTTCTCCTTGGTTTCATTTTTCCTTTTTTAAATACTCTTCAGTCACAATCTTCCAAATTGACACAAATCGTTTCCGATGAAGTAAAAAAATAACTACTTACTTTGCTTTATCAGTGAAAACAAAACGACGCATTTTGAGATCGGTTAGGACGATACCAGCGCAGTGACAGTCGTAAACGGCATTGACTATCTGGTATAAAAGTACCCGAGCGTGTTCTTCATCGCGCACCAGGCGATCACGAACAAGTCCATGAAGATCACCGAAATTTTTTTGATAGAAAATGAACTGCTCGGTTCCAGCAGAAACTATTTCAACAGGCTGTGCCACAAACTGAGAAAATTCCAGTCGAAAATGAGCTTGTAAGATGGAAGCACCGGCTTGACGAGATACAGCCTAGAACACAGATACATGAAATTACCTTACACTATTTTAAGTTTCAGGCACGGGTGCTGTGTCCGTGCAAGAAGCCGTAGGGCTATATTTCCCAGAAGGCAACAGATTTCACAAAATGGCTGAAAAAATACTTCGCAAAAACAGCGCAAGACTGGGGTATCGTTCCTCCCTCCTTGGAAAATACTTTCCTACCCCAATCAAAAATCACTGATATTGGCTTCTTTAAAAACAGAGACGGAAACCCGGAACTCTTTCGGTATGGGGGGTCGCAAACGGAAAACAAGTTTTTTTTGTTTTTTTTTTTTTACTTTGTACAAATTCCAACAATTTTCCAGAAAAAATAAAAATGATCCAAATTCCAGATAATCCAAAAAATCTTTTTAGTTACGAAATTAAGCTTATGAGGGATTTTGTAATGAAGGACTCGTTTAAAACATTCAATTAGCTCTTCCGAGATCTAAAGTCAAATTTGAATTTTACGCATAATTCCGGAAGATATAATTTAGAAATCCTAAATTCCGATTTTTTTTATTAAAATTTTCAATGATCATCAAATTTTCGAAAATAATATATGCTTATAAAACTAAGGCCCAGTGACAAACTGAAAAGAAAATAATCCGGCTTTGTCAAACAGTTCGTGGTAACGAACTGTAGTAAGGAGCGACCCGGCTCAATAGTAAACGAAACTCTAAAAAACGGAATTTCGATGCTAAAAGATATATCAAAAGAATCAGATTTTTATGCTGATTTTAAATATATAAGTTTCATCAAATTTAGTCTTTGTCATCAAAAGTTACGAGCCTGAGAAAATTTGCCTTATTTTGGAAAATAGGGGGTAACACCCCCTAAAAGTGATAGGATCTTAAGGGGCTTTTCCTCCTCGGCACCCCGCTCCTTGCACTAAAGTTTGATTCTTTCTCGCAACTCTACTTTTTAAAACAATAAAAAACTTTAGCGTAAGGAGCGAGGTGTCGAGGAGGAAAAGCCCCTTTCATATACGGAGTAATTTCTGTTCGTTTTAAGTTTTAATGTCGCTCCTTACTTTCATTTAAAAAAACTTGTTTTTTTTTATTTAATTTTGACTCAGAGGTAGGGGGCGTACCCAATATACACTAATTTTAGGCCATATCTACCAGAAGCTGTGGTCAGATCTGCACCAAACTTGATGAGAGGCAAAATTAGGGTTCCTAGTTACGTCTTTAGGGTATCCAGAAACAATCCTACCTCTTTCAGGTGGGGGAGGAGATCCCTATTTTTTTATCAGGAATCTACCAGAGAAGTTGATCGGATATAAGTCAAACTTGGTGAGAAGTAAGAATTGTGTCTCGGGTCAGATCTGATTCAACCTTCCAGGTGAGGGAAAGGGTAGGAGTTTCTAAATTTTTTTCTATAGAAATACAGCAGAAGGAGTTATCGGATCTTTGTCAGACATGGCAGGATATTAGAGTTAACATTGTAGCTGCACTTTCTGACGGTCCATTTGTATTCCGACCTCTAAGTGTGAGAGAAAGGGGTCATGAAACAAAAAGTAGGCCTTTAAGTTGGCCTTTTGGGAATCTGGGCCTAATCCCGGCTTTGGAGTTGGCCTTTGGTAAGTTGGGCCTAATCCTGGCTTTTGAGTTGGCCATTGGTAAGTTGGGCCTTTTGAGGAGCTGATCTAATCCCGGCTTTGAGGAAAGAGGAAGGAATTCCCAAATTAGCTTGGTCCATATACCTAACCCAGAGACTTTCTTGAATTTAACCAAACCTGGCACAAAGCAAGAGTAAGAATCCTGCTTGTATTTTTCGAGCATCAGGACATGACTCAACCTCTGTGACAGGAGAGATATCTAATTATTTAAATTATTGTTATCAGAAGGGACGTTGCATCTCACCCAGACCTGAGAAGATGCAAGAGTTGAAATTCTATTTATTTCTTTTAGGGATCAGCACCTCCTTTGGCACTTCGAGAAAGGGAAGGGAGAGGGGTCGCTAATTTTTGTTCACTCATAAGGGCATCCGCTATAAGGCGTAATCAGATTTCAAACAGACTGAATGGGGAGTAGGAGTATGTACCCTAAGTGTGAATTTTGATGGTTATTACGCCTATGTATAACGAAAGAATTTTTGGAGGTTTTGGGAGTCCAGGAGCAGGCTCGAAAGTTAGTGTTGAGGAGATTATGGCGCATAGACAATGAAAAAATGAGGGTGAAGTGGATATGTTATGTAGTGAGGAAAATATATAAAGAAGACCACTTCTTCCATCAGTAGTATTAGTAGTAAAGAAGGTCGATGCTGTAAAGATATAAGATATAGAATAGCCAAGGCACATGGGATTTTGTCATAGCTGAAAAAAAAGGAATATAGGGGAAGCTTTCTTGGGGAAAAATATTTAGAATACTTAAAGTGCTTGAATTTAGAGCCATTCCAGCTATTCATTGCAATCAACATCTTGGTTGCTGCAATAGCTACAACCGAGCTAAGAGCGAACCACAGCCCATAGTAACCGAAAGCTTAAGAACAAGTTTCCAGGGGGGAGATAATCTGGAAGGGGAAATTTTACAGAGGGAAGGGGACCTCCTGGCATGATTTGAAAAAGCTAGAAATTATACAAACATAATTTTTTTCAGATGAAAGTAAGGATCAACATTAAAAACTTGAAACAAGCAGAAATTATGGTACTTGTTAAAAATTCAGAACACAATCTAGTTCTTGATCTGAATGCAAGATCTGAGAAAATTGGTTTAATAGCAACAAAGGCAACTGACGGGTGACATAATGCATTGGACTTGTATGATTTTGGCTATATATTTGCACATTAAGGGGGGTGGGGTAAAGTATTGACAGCGTGAAGTTAGAAAAGAATTCTTACTGGATAAATTGCAGAATAATTGTAGCTAAAACATTTTACATGTACAACTGCTATACTCCCCTCCCCCCTTAATCTGCAAATATATAGCCCAAATTATATAAGTCCAACGCATTCTATCATCCTTTATTTGTCTTTGTGACTATGAAACCGGTTTTCTCAGCTCTTCCATTCAGATGAAGAATTTGATTGTGTTCTACATAACTAAAAAAGTACCGAAATTATTCCGCGTATGAGGGGAGCTGCCGCTTCCTCATCCGTCATCTCTAAGCTAAAGTAAGACTTATCATAACAATTATTTTAGAACGTCTCCTGAGACACAAGGGCAATTCAATTTGAATAAGAATTATTTACAAAGGACTTCAAGATTTCAGCTGAAAGACAGGGGGATTGAGGAAGGGGCTGTCCCCTTCAAATACGGAACAGTTTCTGTATGTTTGAAGTTTTAATGTTGCTCCTTACTTTCTGTTAAAAAAAACTGTTTTTATTTAATAATAAAATAGACTAATATCTAAATCGAATTTCTTTGGCTGTGAAAGATTTATCAGTAAGAGCCTAAAATTGACAATCCGGATTGCTTAATTGTCAGTCAGGAAATTAGAAATTTCAAGGGAAAAGTCTCGAAATTACGTATCTTCTTATCTTTTAAGTAAAATTTCAAATAAAAACAACGTGTCTATAAAAGATAAACTTAAAAGGGTTCTGTCTAATCCATAAAATTTAGTGTATTTGAATATAAACAAATTTAAAACGATGAGCCCAAGCTCGCTCCTCAATACGTAAAATTTTTATAAAATTATCGGTAAAATTCTACTTTAGTGACTTCTTGCTATCTCTGGGTATAAGCCTTGAGTTCCAGCCATACATAAGAAAACAATTCTTACTTCATAATATGTAGAATAATCTTAGTCGGAAAGGGGTTAGGTCAGGAAAATGAAACTTTCGGGGATTTCACTTTTATAACACACACATATTTTTAAAGGTTATCAAAGGTCAGGACCCTCTAGAGGGAGAGGGAGTGGAGGTAGGTACTTCAAAATACCTTCCCGGGACATACTTTAGCCTGTAGACCCATCCCTGAAAGTTTCATTTTCCTAACCTAACCCCTTCCTGATATAGCAAGAAGTCACTAACTAGAATTTTACCCACATTTTTAGTTTGCCCTACGGAAGAGGAGGATTAACCAGAAATGGATGCACTTCTAGAATTAGCATTTCTAAGGTCTCTAAACTGGAAACTTCCCAGAAAATAACTGAGGCTCTGAATTCATTCCTCAAAGTTTCACCCACCCAGCTTAACTAATTTACAGGACAAACAATAAAATCCCTTATCTAGAATAAGTAAGATAAGGAAACAAATAGGCCTATCTAATTAAGTTCCCCTTACTTTTTTACAATACTGCACCCCAACTCAGCCTTACTGTCTCTTATTCGGTTATGTAGCAGTATAAAAACGTTTAAGCACTGTTCCTTGAACTCACCCTACACGCTAGTTCCCTCTTGGTAACGAGGTCAATGGCACGTTTCAAATTAGATCCTTCTAAATTTTCAAGAAACAAATATCTATCGCCAATAATTTTAGCATCAGTGTCAGTTCTCTCATTTACTTGTTCTGCAATTCCTGGCTGAATCCTTGGAGGCGTCTCAGGGCGAACCGTTTCGCATCCACCATTCTCTTTTTCCTGACTTCTTTGTGTGCTGTAAGGACCACCTCTCTCTTTTCTCGACCGTCGAACTGGACCTGAATATCTGCTTTCAGACATTGAATAACGAATTGGAAATTAATAATCTCGAAACGCTCTGCACTAATGAAGTTTGTATTTTGCACAGTCAAAAAATTATGTCACCTGTTTAAATCCAAAATCAAGACTAAAGTATCTATATTTATCTTTTTGCCCCTTAATGTTATCTTCCTGGAGGATTGCATATTACATCTCCATATTTCATTTTGATGTTGTAATGAATTTTTGTAATCAAATAACTTCTTTTCACTGCAGTTGGTTATCAATTTTTTTCACAAATAAATAAAACTGGATGGTTCACTGTCTCGTATCGTATGTCTTGCATAGAAGTCTATGTCTATCAGCAAAAGAACAATTTACAATGCTACGGAAATATGAAGGGAGAGAGACAAAGTGAACGGCAACACGGCCAATCGTAGAGAGACGAGGTGGAGTCATCCCGTTTGCGTAATTTTGTTGTGAAATTGATTTTGATGAAGCAACTATCGTATATTAAGCTGTGTCATGAAACTCAAAACTTGAAGAAACTTTTAGTTCTACAAATTTGCCATGATAATTGAGAAACAAATTTTCCATAATAATTGAGAAATAAGTTTTTTCAACTGATAGTAAGGAGCAACATTAAAACGTACAGCAGTTATTCCGGTTATGAGGGGAGCTTCCCCTTTCTAAACCCAAGGCTTCTCATGCTACAAATTTTAGTGCTATAAAAATTTTCTTATTTCAATTCAAAGGCCCTTGTGTTTCAGCAGTTATTCTTGAGGAATTCGGACAAAAAGTCAAACTTGAGTGTAAAGAGTAACTGTTAGGGGAGGGGTAGTCCTCCTCATATACGGAATAATTTCTGTTCGTTTTAAGGGTACTTGTGTATTATCCCAAACACACTCAAGGAGTTAAGTTGATTAATCATAATTAAATATACCAAAATTCGATAAAAATATAATACTTTAGTAACAAAATTATGGAAACTACAACAAAGAACTATGGAAAGCAGGCAGCCCAGAACGCATTATATTAAATCCCTAACCAAGCAACCTCTATATATTAAGTATTTAATTAATGCCTGCCTTGTAGTTTATTTCAGGAAAGAATGAGGAAATTATAACGGATGCCAGAAAAAAAAAACGATTTTACTCAGATCAAACAAAACAAACTTCTTGGGCGTATTCGGGATAATGCACAAGTACCGTTTTAAGTTTTAATGTAGGTAGGTAGGTAATTTTATTCAAAAAACAATACAATAAACTTTCATTCATCAGCTAAAAAAAATAGGCCGCAATGGCCTATAATATTATGAGTATTATTGTTACTCATTACTTTAAGTTAAAAACTTTTTTTATTTGATATCTCGCTATTGGCTCCATGTCCCCCCCCCTATTTCTTGATGTTAAATTGTGTCTCAAAATTTTCAATCGAATGCAACTTGGTCCTTTGTGGCAAAATCGTAGTTTGGTGCCACAAAATGGCACAAAAAGGCACTTTCCCTTTGGCACAATTTTTTTGGTCACTTAAAAAGCACTGTAATTTTTAATTTTCAATCGAAGGAGCACATTCCCGATCTTAAAGGACCATTGGTTCAATACGATCACCCCTGAGAAATGCAAAAAAAAAAAAAACAACAACAACCAACAAACAAACAAATAAACACGCATTTATCATCTTTTTCGTTGTAATTAAATGAAAAAAAACTAGTTTTTTAACTGTGAGTAAGGAGCGACATTAAAACTTAAAACGAACAGAAATTATTCAGTATATGAAATGGGTTGTCCCCTCTTCAACGCCTCGCTCTTTACGCTAAAGCTTTTAATCGTTTTAAAAAGTAGAATTGTGGCAAAGAGTCAAACTTTAGCGTAAAGAGCGAGACGTTGAAGAGGGGACAATCCATTTCATATACTGAATAATTTCTGTTCGTTTTAAGTTTTAATGTCGCTCCTTACTTACAGTTAAAAAAACTAGTTTTTTTCATTTAATTTCTGAACGTTTTTGAATTAATGCATGTTTGATTTTGGCTCTCCACCATAGGACTTGTCCAATCTTATTGAATTTTGTGTATTGAATCAGATTAACAGATTATTAAAATGAAATTTGCATATTAATTCCTTTTTTGGCTAAATTGCTTTCTCTTAGTTTTGATCAGACGGTTTTGAGAAATAAGGGGTGGGGAAGGAGGCCTAGTTACCCTCCAAATTTTCGGTTACATAAAAAGGCAACTATAACTTTTAGTTTTTAACTAACGTTTCTATTACTGTTTTAAAATGTAGAGTTAAGAGAAAAAGTCAAACTTTAGCGTAAAGAGCGGGGTGTTGAGGAGGAAAAGCCCCTTTCATATACGGAGTAATTTCTGTTCGTTTTAAGTTTTACAGTCGCTCCTTACTTGCAGTTAGAAAAACTTGTGTTTTTTATTTAATTATCGAAAAGCGCTTGCATTGCTATACACTAGTTTTTTGCGACCATTCAATACTTTTCCTATCTGGTATTTCACCTATCCTGTAAAAAAAGACAAGATCTGGCTGAATTGTGTGTATTATATTTCCGCTATTGTAAGTTTCTGTTTCATTTACCCCGGTCTTATAGGAAAAAGAAAACAATTCGGTATTTCGGGGCTTCTGACATTAGTACTCCTTTGCGAAATTTAGGCTCAAAATTGGAAAAGGATTATATTTTTTCTCTGGGCCCCTTCCACCTCTTAGTTCGTTTATTTTCCCGTTAGTTTTCACCTGTTTTCGCTTTATAGTTGTGTTATCTCTTAGCAGTTCTTTCGTTAGTTGAGTTATGTTTGTGGTATATATGTTTTATCGCTCGTATAGTTGTGTTATTTTCAAATTATATTCCATAATAGAGAGGCTCCGAACACCCAGCATTGTATATTAAGCTCTGAATTTAAAAAAAAAAAATTCTAACGTGACCAGATTCGTCCTGCGCCCTACGCCCTTTTCATTGAATTTTTCTTCCCCTATGACATAATTCTCCAAGGAAAGATCCTTCCACATAGCTCCCTCTCCTCAACCCTACCCCCAAACCAAAAAAATCCTCCCTGAAAACGTCTGTACACTTCCCAATAACCATTATTATATGTAAACAATGGTCGAAGTTTGTAACTTGCAGCCCCTCCCCCAGGGACTGTGGGGGAGTAAGTCATCCCCAAAGACATAGTTATTATGGTTTTCGACTATGCTGAACAAAATGGCCATCTCAAAATTTTGATCCGTTGACTTTGGGAAAAAAATGAGCGTGGGAGGGGGCCTAGATGCCCGCCAATTTTTTTGGTCACTTAAAAAGGGCACTAGAACTTTTCATTTCCGTTAGAATGAGCCCTCTTGTGACATTCTAGGACCACTTGGTCGATACGATGACCCTTGGGAAAAAAAAAAAAAAAAACCCAAATAAACACGCACCCGTGATTTGTCTTCTGGCAAAAAATACAAAATTCCACATTTTTGTAGATAGGAGCTTGAAACTTCTACAGTAGGGTTCTCTGATACGCTGAATTTGAGGATGTCATTTTCGTTAAGATCCTACGACTTTTAGGGGGTGTTTCCCCCTATTTTCCTAAATAAGGCAAATTTTCTCAGGCTCTTCACTTTTGATGGGTAAGACTAAACTTGATGAAACTTATATATTTAAAATCAGCATTAAAATGCGATTCTTTTGATGTAGCTATTGATATCAAAATTCAATTTTTTAGAGTTTTGGTTACTATTGAGCCGGATCGCTCCTTACTACAGTTCGTTACCACGAACTGTTTGAAAACAAACAAACAAAAGTCCACATTTTTGTAGATAGGTGCTTGAAGCCTCTATACTAGAGTTCTCTGATATATGCTAACTCTAAAAGTGTGATTTTCATTAAATCATTTGGCTTTTTGGGAGCGTTATCCCCTTTTTTGAAAATGAGACAAACATTCTTAGGTTCGTAGCTTTTGATGGATAACTTAATTCTTAATGAAATTTATATATTTGGAACCAGTATAAAAGCCATATTTTTACGCACGAATCATTATCAAAATTCATTTTTTGGAGTTGCGGCTACTATTGGCCCGAAGCGCTCTTTACTTACAGTTCGTTAACAAGAACTGTTTGATAAGCCAAAGTTAAAAAAGGTTAAATAATAAATTTCATACGAGAGCAAAACATTGAAAAAGTTTGAGAAGAGCAGAAAAAAGTTCACAAGAATTTTTTCGGTAGGGGAGCAAGCATAATTTCGAAAAAATAGGTAAGACACAGGAGAAATGTAAGGAATTAGAGGGTAAATCGCAAAAAAATCGAAATTTCAAGGGTGATGCACCAACATTTTTGTTGGTGCGAAAAGAATTCTGTTGTCAAATGCTCTGATTTTCAACTATTTTTGGAGACTAAGAAAGATGATGTAACAGGTTTCGGAAAAGGAGAACTTTCTGAACATTTTAATGGTCAGGTAAGAACAGAAGCAAACAGAATGAGCTAATCGAAAGACGACTTCTGAACCAGCAGCGCCAATTCAGGGAAATTTAGGGGGATGGGGGTAAAATGTTTTCTCTCAAGATCCTGGGAGCGTATTTTGCTGTTTTTTTAATTTCTTCAATGAAAAATACAAAAAAGCCATTTTTTTTAAAATGAAAACGTATAAATAAGATATATTGTAGATAACTACAGTACCTCAACTGAAATGAGATACTGTAAAACTGTTTGGCGCTTGATCCCACCCTTGGGACCTACGTATGAGGGTACTCGAGGCCCAAACCCCCTCCAGAAATCCTATATATATTTTTTTAATTTCTTGATATTTCTTATTCAAGCTATCAAATAAACTTCGCTTTTACTATTGAAAACGCTTTTCTATGTTATTGGATCCTTTGAAAAAATTCCTGCATACGTTCGTGTCCGGCATGCTCATTGCATAGTGGAGACAGGAGATAAAAGATGGTGGCTTTGCTTTACTACTATTAGAGATACCCTATTAAGCTTGCTCATTGGGCTTCATGCATTTTTATGTCTTTTGACCTCAGGACGGCCACCTTAGAAAATGTACACGTGACATAACCTAGTTTATAACTAATGAGCAAAACCTGTTTATGGATTTGTTGAACACTACAGTTTTGCCTACTCAGTGTTTGATGTGATGTGATTATTTGTTTTAATTCCTGTTCATTTTGGATTTAATTTATTCATCGATTGTTATTTCTGGCGACTTTAATTTTGAATTACTATAGGACTTTACTTCTGTTCGTATTAAGTTTTAATATGGCTCTTTACTTTTTTGGGAAAACTTCGTTTCTGGATTTTTTTTTTTTTTTTTTTTTTAATCGATAATGGCAAAAACGATTATGCTATGGCAAAGTGAACTTTTCTGCCATTTTCTGGCACAGAACAAGAGTTTTGGCCCAAAGCGAAATTATCTTCGAAATTATCGAAGAACTATGTATGAGGGCAAGAGGGGTGCTATTGAAGTAGGTACTATTCAAGCGGTAGAGAAGAAAAGTAACTATTTAACAAACACCCTTCTTGGTGAATTTAAAAACCTTACGAAATATGTTATAAACAATAAACACACATTGAACAATCATAAATATAAGTGCTGGCACTTGGCTTTTACTAAAATTGTCAGTAATGAGCTACTGAAGACGACATTAATATAGCGTACACAAGCTTCCGGGTGGGCGAAGGTGGATGTCGTATACATTCGGCTTTTTCCAGCCAGATTAGCCACTAATGCTGCAGTGTATATTCCCCCTCCACTTCCCCCACACCCCACGCCCAGCACACGATGCTCAATCTCATAACTGAACCAAGCTCAATTCAAATAGTCCTGGGTATCGCGCTATTCATTTGCTCGTAATTTTGAATAGATTTTGACTCTGTAAGATTCGACTTGTTGTACCAAACGTTTAATATATGTGATTTGTTGAAATATTATTTACGATTTTTATCAAATTTTTTATCAAATTCCTGATATTATAGAAGAGATTTACCGAATTATAGAATTATAGAATTAATTTATAGAATAAATTTGGCTAAAAAAAAGAATAAATTATTAATTATTACATTATGTTATAAAAATAGTATAGAATAAATTTACCGAATAGAATGGATTAAAAGCTATTCGACAAAATAAGGATTTTTGTTAGTATTTCCTGAAAATATAAAAGATACTCTACATTTTTAAAATAAAAAAATTGAAAAGGTAATATACTATTCTGAGAAAACATTGGCTATCCACGACATACCACCAAACAAAAAAAATTATTTGAGAAGCATAAAAACAAAAAACTGTGTTCTTTCTGTGCGGTTAATTTCAAAAGATTTTTTTTTTGCGCTAAGCACGGCGTGGTGGAGGTCTTTGCCAAAACATAGGCTTTATCTTTTCGTTGTACTTACTGGCTGAAAACTAACCTGTTGTGTGTGTTTTTTTTCTTTAAATTTTTTTCTTTGTTTCTTCGATGTTTTATCGCAAAAAATATCTTTAAATATTTTACTGAGACAAAATATGGCGAACATGATGGGACCCTAACCCTTGGAAATGATAATGTTAGGAAAGTATTTAACTGGGTGTTGCATCCCCAAGCCATGAATGAGCTTTTGAACCTTGGAGTGTCGCCAGATTTAATTAGGTCTATTCTTTACATGTACCGCCATACAAGGGCGTAGCTACGGTATTTTTATTCGGGGGGAGGGAAAGAGGGGGTGCCATCGAGGTAGTTGCTATTCAAGCGGTAGTGAAGAAAAGAAACTATTTAACAAAGACGCTACTGGGTGAATTTAAATGCATTACGTAATACACTAAAGGAGATAAACACACATTAAACAATCACAAATATAAATGCTGGTGCTTGGCCTTTACTAAAATTGTCAGCAATGAGCTGCTGCAGACGACAGTGGTATAGCATAAATAAGCTTTCGGGTGGGCGAAGGTAAATGTCGTATATACTCGGCTTTTTTCAGCCAGATTCACCTCTAATGCTGCAGTGCATATCCCACCTCTACTTCCCCCAAACCCTAAGCACAGCACAGGATTCTCAATCTCATAATTGAACCAAGTTCTATTCCAATAGCCCCGGGTATCGGACTATTCATTTGCTCTCTATTATGAATGAATTTTGACTCTGTAAGATTTAATTTGTTGTGCTAAACTCTAACATACGTGATTTACTGAGATGCTACTTATTATTTTTTTTTTATTAAATTGATTTGTATGTGGGCTCACAGATTTATCAGAGGCAACGCTATAGTGTAGCCTATAGTAAAGGCCATACAGCTCCTATGTTGTTGTTTTTTCCATAGGCATTTTATATGGAAGGGGTCGTCGCATAAACTTTGGAGGGGGCTAATTTGATTCGAAATTGGAAAATCTAGGGCCTTTTTGAAGAGTCAAAAGTAATCGGAAGGCAACTAGCCCCTATGCCCTTTTTTCCAAACGCATCTGATAAAAGTTTTGAGATAGGCATTTTTTTTAAATAGTTCGAAGATTATATAACGAAAACTCCATGGTCGACACAACCCTCAGGGTCCGAGGGCAGGCGTTGTAGGTTATGTCCTAGGGGCATATATGGTTCTTGTGGAAGGGATGCTCGTATACCTTCAGAGAGGGCTCATTTGATTGGAAATTGAAAGTTCTAGATCACTTTTCAAGAATCAAAAGAGATTCGAGGGTAACTTGCCCCTTCACGCCCTTTCCCTCAAATCCATCCGATAATAATTTTGAAATAGCCATTTTGTTAAAAATAATTCAATGGTCAGATAAGAAAAACTCAGGTGTTGACGCAACTCTCCGGGGCCCGGGGGTAGGCCTTGTAAGTTACGCTCTGGGGGCATATATGGATCTTATGAAAGAGATGCTTGTATAAACTTCGGAGAGGGTTCATTTGATTAAAAGTTTGAAGTTTTAGTTCACTTTCAGAGTAAAAAAAGATCTGAGGGTAACTACCCCCACCCCCTAGCTCTTTTCTCTTCGAACCCCTCCGATACAAATTTTAAAGTAGCTAATTTTTTTTAAATAGTTCAAACATAAGATAACAAAAACTCTAGGGTCAACGCAACCCCCTAGAGCTTGAGGCAAGTATTTTAAGTTATGCTCTGGAGGCGCGTAAGGTGTTATGTAAAGGGTGGTCATATAAACTTCGAAGGTGGCTCATTTGAATAGAGACTGAAAGTTCTAGTTACCTTTTTGTGAGTCAAAAGTTAATGGAGGGTATCTACACCCCCCCTCCCGACACAAACACCCTCTTTACCCCAAATGCATCAAATGAAAATTTTGAGATAGTCTGTTTATTTAAAATAGTCCAAAGATAAGATAAAACTTAGGTGTCAACATTCCCCCCCCCCCAAGTGCCAAGGGAAGGGTTGCAAATTAAACCACGGGATCGTATATGCTTTTTATGGAAGAGATGCTCGTATAAGCTTTGGAGGGGACTCAATTGATTAGGAATCGAAATTTTTAAAACACCTTTTAAGAGTCAAAAGTGATCCGATGGCGACTAGCACCCCTCCCTCCCAACCTTCTGCTCCCCAAATGCGTCCAATCGAATTTGTATATAGCAGTTTTGTTCAAAATATACCAAAGCTAATATAACAGAAACTCCAGGGATAAAACAGCCCCCCAGAATCCGGAGGGCAAGTGTTGTAAAATATTTTCTTGGGGCATATAAGGTTTTTATGAAATGGATGGTCGTATAAACTTCGGATGGAGCTTATTCGATTGTAAATCAGAATTTATAGTGTCCTTCTCAAAAGTAAAGAGTAATCGGAGGACAACTAGCCTCCCCCCCCCCCAAGGCCCTTTTCCCCAAATACATTCAATCAAAAAATGAGATAGTTATTTTATTCAAAATAGTTGTGTACAAAATAGTTCAAAACATCGTTTTAAGATTTATTTGTTCATTTATATTAGTAACTGTTGTTTGTTTGTTTGCTGTGATTGTAGATTTAATTTCTTTTCGTTTCGGGTTTCATGTATGCCTCAATAGTGAAATATTTTTGTTCGTTTTAAGCTTGATTTGCATATTCAACCTAAGCTTTACTTGTTTTGAGAATTATTTATTCATTTATACTAGTACCTGTTGTAAGCTTTTTGCTATGATTTTTATTTAATTTCTGTACTAATTGGGTTTCACTTATTCTTTAATAGTAATTTCTGTTTGTTTTGAGTTTGAGTCATTATAGGTTTCTAGTTCTTCTGATTTTAAGTTTAATATGGCATTTACTTTTCTTTGGAAAACTTCTTTTTCAGATTTTTTTTTTAATTAATATCAATAAATAGCATTGATATCTGCGGGCCACATAAAGCCGAAACAAAAATTATAGGCAGCTCAATAGCGCTTTATAAGTAAAGATACAAGATAAGGCAAAGTACTACCACATATTGTGTAACATTATATTGTGAAATATTCCCCACATTTAAATAGGAACCGTATTTCAAGTTTGAACGTATTCGAAAAATAAAGTTAGAATTATTAACTTATCCCTTAGATATTGTTTGACAAAGAATGTCCAGGAAATCTGAGCAATTCTTGGCATCATTACTGTAGAAACCTTAATTTAATTCAAAAGTACCAGGGATGTCAACTGGGAGGGAAAATTGACTCCTAGATGTTTCAAAAGTACCTTCCCCTTTTTATATTTGTTATAAATACGTTCTGGGACCATACTGGCTATGCATGACGTATGAAAACAAAGAAAGGGAATAAAAAATGAAAAGAGAAAAAACAAATAGGTGAAAAAACGAGGATTTTATCAGCCAGTAGCTAAATATGAAAAACAAGCAAATATTTCGACAAGGACCTCCGCCAAGTCGTCCTCAGTGCTCAAAGAAAAAAAAATTATGGAGGGGGGTTACACTGAAAGTCGCTTTTATGTCTATAATTCCCTTCACAAGCAAAGCTCAGTCTTCTAGTACTGCATGATAAAACTGATCAAACAGTTCGTGGTAACGAACTGTAGTAAGGAGCGACCCGGCTCAATAGTAAACGAAACTCTAAAAAACGGAATTTCATGCTAAAAGATATATCAAAAGAATGGGATTTTTATGCTGATTTTAAATATATAAGTTTCATCAAATTTAGTCTTTGTCATCAAAAGTTACGAGCCTGAGAAAATTTGCCTTATTTTGGAAAATAGGGGGTAACACCCCCTAAAAGTCATAGGATCTTAACGAAAATTACACCATCGCATTCAGCGTATCAGAGAACCCTACAGAAAAAATTTCAAGGTCCAATCTACAAAAATGTGGAATTTCATATTTTTTGCCAGAAGACAAATCACGGGTGCGTGTTAATTTGTTTTTTTGTTTTTTTTGTTTTTTTCCCAGGGGTCATCGTATCGACCAAGTGGTCCTAGAGTGTTGCAAAAGGGCTCATTCTAACGGAAATGAAAAGTTCTAGTGTCCTTTATAAGTGACCAAAAAAATTGGAGGGCACCTAGGCCCCCTCCCACGCTCATTTTTTCCCCAAAGTCAACGGATCAAAATTTTGAGATAGCCATTTTGTTCCACATAGTCGAAAACCATAATAACTATGTCTTTGGGGATGACTTACTCCCCCACAGTCCCTGGGGGAGGGGCTACAAGTTACAAACTTTGACCAATGTTTACACACAGTAATGGTTACTGGGAAGTGTACCGACGTTATCAGGGGGATTTTTTTTGGTTTGGGTGTGGGGTTCAGGGGAGGGGGCTATATGGGAGGATCTTTCCTTTGAGGAATATTTTATGGGGGAAGAGAAATTCAATGAAAAGGGCGCAGGACTTTCTAGCATTACTATAAAAAAAAAAAACAATGAAAATGTAAACATGAAAAAGTTTTTTCAATTGAAAGTAAGGAGAAGCATTAAAACTTAAAACGAACAGAGATTATTACGCATATGAGGGGTTCTAAAAATACTCTAGCATAAAGAGCGAGGTATTTAGGAGGAGATAAATACTTCGCTCCTTATGCTAAATTTTTTTTAAATAATTTCAACTATTTATTCTACGGCCTTTCCGATTCAAGGGTCATTCTTAAAGAATTGGGATAAAACACGATTTAGTGTGAAGAGCGAGGTATTAACGAGGGGACCAACCCCCTCATATATATAATCAAAAATATAAGAATATAAAAGTTTGTTACGTAAGTTAATTCTTAAGTTACGTATTTTTTTTTACTAATAAAAACGTTCGTAAAAATAAAAGATCTAGTTGCCTTTTTAAGTAACCGAAAAGTTGGAGGGCAACTAGACCTCCTTCCCCACCCCTTATTTCTCAAAATCGTCTGATCAAAACTAAGAGAAAGCCATTTAGCCAAAAAAAGAAGTAATATGCAAATTTTATTTTTATAATTTATGTACGAAGAGCCAAAATCAGACATGCATTAATTCAAAAACTTTCAGAAATTAAATAAAAAACAAGTTTTTTTAAACGAAAGTAAGGAGCGACATTAAAACTTAAAACGAACAGAAATTACTCCGTATATGAAAGGGGCTTTTCCTCCTCGACACCCCGCTCCTTGCGCTAAAGTTTGATTCTTTCTCGCAACTCTACTTTTTAAGGCTAATGGTCTTTTTTGTTCCCGCCCAATTTCTGAAACAGATTCTAAGAATCTTAATAACGCCACTGCTAGTATCTATTCGATAGCAAACTCGTTTATGAGACTTGACAAAAACATAAACAAGTGGGAGAAAAAAACAAAAGATGTTTGTTTAGCAAAAGCACGTTAGATTCTACGGAGATTAATTTAAATGAACAGGTTATGTAAAAGAAAATATACCCACTGCTGAGCTAAAAATAGTGTTTTCTTTTGCACATCAATTTAAAGGGTAATCCTATATTTTTTCGCTCAGAGATTTTGATTCGATGTGCATTGAATGCAAATGGTAGAACTTGTACGAAAAGTAGACAAATCTTTTATTTTCGAGATGGGTGTCTGTTTTGAAATGTAAAGCGTGAACTCTCCCAAACCTCAACCGAGACCGAGTCCGTTTGGAAATGAAAATTGTTTGGCTATTGGGAGAACCCTTGGGTATTGAGAATTGCAAGCAGTTAGCCAGGTGGGTGAAACACCCACCTGGCTATTTTCTTTTAATCTTCAGTTCTCGAAGTCCACCAGTCCCCAAACTTAAACCTCGTCATGTTACTTCTGAATTCCTTTTTACAAATTGTGATGAAAATGAAATAAATGAAATAATTATGTGTATGAAATAACAATCCTGTGGAGTAGATGAAGTATCGTTAAAGCAACAAAAACAATTGTTATTTCTATTTTGACTCATCTGATTAATTTATCACTTGAAGAGGGAACTTTTCCAGAAAGACTTAAATTAGCCTGAGTGCTACCCCTTCACAAAGGGAAGTCAAAAAATGAACCGAGTAATTACCGATCCATTTCTATTTTACCTTTTTTTCGAAGATTTATGAGAAAGTAGTCCATGAAAGAATGTATGATTACCTCCAGGAGTAGAATCTTCTGTGCGATACCCAACTTGGCTTTCGCAAAGGACTTTCTACGGATATGCACCAGCTATCTGGAATTCAATCCCCTTGGAAATCCGGAACTCAAATAACCTTACTACCTTCAAGCGAGCAGTGAAAAAAAAAACTCACTCGCAAAAAACTCACAAAAAACTATACACTAAAATAATTCCTGGACCGGATCCCCTTTCATCAAGTTCCATGACCAAACTACAACCGATTTGACCTATCTAGTGAAAGTACGACCATCATTATAAAAAGCACTGAGTCTTATTTTCATTTTCAAGGATTTCTTTTTCTTCAGGAAGTTATGTTCAGTGTATATCTACCTTCTTATTCTTCAATGATTACATTCCTGTCCTATTTACAGATTTAGAGAGTTTATTCATTTCGGCTTTTAAAAGTTTTAAAACAAGAGCATCTAATCTCAAAACGATAGATTTTAGAAAGTAAAAGCACCTTAAATATCAGGGAAAAATTGACCAGAGCAAATGAGGTGAAACAGGAAGTATAGAAAACTTTTCAGTTTTACCGTTAACTAGGCTCACCTTTTTAGCTGATGATAAGATTTCAAAGGCTGTATATTCGAAAAAAATATTGATGTGGAACATATTATGAAGTGTAATGGACCCAAATTTTACTCGTTTTACTTGTGTTAAAAACGAGCATGGATTACTTAAATTAAAATATCTGTTCAAAGTAAAGAGCAATTTTGCACTTGTAACGTGCAACAGTTTTAAAGCTACTTTATAAATTAGAGTTTTTCCTCAAATTATTGGGGAGGCAACTGCTCCCCTTACTCCTCCACCCAGCGACGCCACTGTGTATAACTGTATCCAGTTGAAGAGACAGTGAGTCCTCGTGATGGTGCATTCGTTCTTAAAAATGTAAGTAGTCCATACAACACAAACGGTTACTATCGACATTCATTTTAAGCTTCATTTAACTAAGTTTATTCATTTGAGACTGAGAAAAAAAATTTATGTACCAATGGTGTGTAATAGCTCATCAGCTATTATAGTTAAGGGCCAGTGTATCTCTGTGTAGAGAGGGAGAGAGTGTGCCTTTTATGGACAAACTTTTGCTCCAATATATCCCATTTGCTCTTTTATGCTCAGACTAATAAACAAGGAGGTTTGCAGAGGCTTGAGGGGGTGAGGTGGTAGGGATTAATGTTTAATTTTTCTTCATTCTCGAGGATATTTTTGGAAAAGCCGGTAATGTGGGTCATGTCGGTTAACAGCTCCTATCTTAATGCAGGAAAGTTTCCCCTGTGTAGCATAAAAGATTACGTTCATGCACTTACCAGCACAAAGGATGGGACGCTGGGAGGGCATCGTGAATGTCACCAGAAAATTTACCAGGGTGTGGGGCAACTGCTACAAGCGAGAGTCAGCGAGAGTCGGCTGAGAATACGAATCACTTTTCCTATTAATAAAACTTTTTGGTGTCTTCTTGTTTCCCGGGGGCATTACCCCCCTGGCCCTTCTGCCGACATCCATAAAGACGTCCCTGTAGAAAAAGCTTTTTTCTATCAGAATTTACCTTGAAACCGTGGTGTCAAACAGTTCGTGGTCACGAACTGTAGTAAGGAGCGACCCGGCTCAATAGTAACTGAAACTCTAAAAAACGGAATTTTGATACCAATATTTACATCAAAAGAATCGCATTTTAATGCTGATTTCAAATATATAAGTTTCATCAAGTTTAGTCCTACCCATCAGAAGTTACGAGCCTGAGAAAATTTGCCTTATTTTAGAAAATAGGAGAAACACCCCCTAAAAGTGATAGAATTTTAACTAAAATCACACCATCAGATTCAGCGTATCAGAGAACCCTACTGCACAAGTTCCAAGCTCCTATCTACAAAAATGTGGAATTTCGTATTTTTTGCCAGAAGACAAATCACGAATGCGTGTTTATTTGTTTTTTTTTCTTTTTCCCTGGGGTGATCGTATCGATCCAGTGGTCCTAGAACTTTGCGAGAGGGCTCATTCGAACGGAAATGAAAAGTTCTAGTGCCCTTTTTAAGTAACGAAAAAATTGGAGGGCACCTAGGCCCCCTCTCACGCTAATTATTTTCCCAAAGTCACCAGATCAAAATTCTGAGATAGCTATTTTATTCAGCGTAGTCAAAAAACCTTATAACTATGTCTTTGGGGACGACTTGATCCCCCACAGTCCCCGTGGGAGGGGCCACAATTTACAAACTTTGACCAGTGCTTACATTTAGTAATGGTTATTTGGAAGTTTACAGACGTTTTCAGGGGATTTTTAGGTTGGGGGAGGAGTTGAGAAAAGGGGATATGTTGGAGGAACTTTCCTTGGAGGAATTTGTCATGGAAGAAGAAAATTTTCATGAAGGGAGCGCAGGATTATCTATCATTATTTAAAATAATACAATGAAAAAATAAATATGAAAACGTTTTTTCAACTGAAAGTAAGGAGAAGCATTAAAATTTAAAACGAACAGAAATTATTACGCATATGATGGGCTCACCTCCTCCTAATACCTCGCTATTCTTAAAGCTAAGGTATTTTTAGTAATTTCAACTATTTATTCTATGGCATTTGTGATTCAGGGGTCATTCTTAAGAAATTAGAACAAAATTTAAGCTTTAGTGTAAAGAGCAAGGTTCTGACGAGGGGGTGAACCCCTTTGTATGCGTAACGAAAACATGAGAATACAGAAGTTCGCTACATAAGCTAATTTGTAAGTTACATATATCATTTACTAATAAAAACATTCGTAAAAAAATTAAAAGTTCTAGTTGCATTTTAAGTAACCCAAAATCGGAGGGCTTCTAGGCCTCCTCCCTCGCTCCTTTTTTTCTCAAAATCATTCGATCAAAACTATGAGAAAGCCATTGAGCCAAAAAAAAAATCCAAACTTTGTTTCAATTATTCAGCCTCGGAGAGCCAAAATCAAAACATTCATTGATTCAAAAACGTTCAGAAATTAAATAAAAAAAAAACAAGTTTTTTAACGGAAAGTAAGGAGCGACATTAAAACTTAAAACGAACAGAAATTACTTCGTATATGAAAGGAGATGCTTCCTCATCAACGCCCCGCTCTTTACGCTAAAGTTTTTTTACTGTTTTAAAAAGTAGAGTTAAGAGAAAGAGTCAAACTTTAGCGTAAAGAGCGGGGCGTTGATGAGGAAGCATCTCCTTTCATATACGAAGTAATTTCTGTTCGTTTTAAGCTTTGATGTCGCTCCTTGCTTTCCGTTAAAAAACTTGTTTTTTTTATTTAATTTCTGAACGTTTTTGAATCAATGAATGTTTTGATTTTGGCTCTCCAAGGCTGAATAATTGAAACAAAATTGTGCATTTTTTTTTGGCTCAAATTACATTCCGTTTAAAAACTTGTTTTTTTAAAGAACAAGTTTTTTATTTAAAAAAAAAAACAACTGAGAAACAAAATATAGAATAATGGCTAGCCATATTCCTAAAGTTATTTATCGGTCGATTTAATTTCGCAAAGTCTTATAAAAGCAGACATTAAATTCCTGACTTGGGTTTCGTAAGGGTGGCGAAGTTTCGAAATTCCATCAACGACTCATATACGAAAGCAGCACAGTTGTCCAAATTCAGGTGTTTTATAGGAAAACAGCTCAAGCTCAAGAAGTTTCATAATTTATTCAGCTTATTTCTATCGTAAGTGTGGTGTGAGGTGTATTTGCAACACCCGAAAAACTAGCAGAACTGAATATCGATTTTCTGACTAAACCTTTCTTCGTGGTTGAAAAACTATACTCATTTGTATATTTCACAAGTACTAACATTAAGAAAAATTGTGTTGTTGTGTAATTCCAAGTTATAACCTTTAACATAAAGAAAGAAAATGATCAAAAATGGGATTTTTAAAGGCCAGAGATTCAGGTGATTTAAGAATAAATGAGTCGTATTTTGGTTTTCTCAAAAGAGAAGTCGATACTTTAGTAATCCCTGAAATAAATGTTGAACCACTTCCCCAATCACATAATCAAATACGTCATCAACCCTTTAGGTCGCAAAGAACTTCCACAAGAAATGCAATGGTTAAAATCAGACATCAGATGACCTAGTTCTCCAATTTATTCAATTGCTGCTTCGTTTGTTTGAGTGAATGAAGTTTTTCTTTTGTTTCTTAGTTGTTCGTTATTATCCGTCGATGGCAGTTCATATTTGTTTGGATTTTGTGCAAATCACGGATATTGGCGAATAACATTTATTGTTGTTAGGTATTTGATTTTAATTCTTTTAATTTTGGTCTTTTATTTAAAAGTTTGGCGGTTTTTCTTTGGCTTTGTTGTACTTTCTGCGCTTGTTTTTTTGGTTTTTGCTTTTTCCTTGATCATATTATTTTGTTCGCGCTGAAGAAGAGAGGTGGTTGTTCTCTCGAAACATTCGCTTTCTGTGTGTTCTTCAGTATTTTCATTTGGCCTTTAAATACCCCATTTTTGATCGTTTTCTTTCTTTATGTTATGGCAGGCCAATGGGTAAATTTATAGCAAACAGTATTACTGGCTTTCGTATAAAGTGAATGTACCACTCGATGCCTTTTTTATGCTTTTTACAAATATAATAATCGCTTCTACCGGAAATTCAGATTTAAGCACTTTTTGACCTCTTAAAAATGACCTGAATATGGGGTATAAAAAGGCTTGAAACATTGGTCTCAGACTTTAAAACATTGGACTCAAACTTACCGTTTTATTATAAATCCATTTTTTAAATGTTATATCATCCACAAGCACTGATTTTCCACGATTAAATTGGATAAATGAATTTTATCAATGTTAGGCGTTTTCTTTTTCCTTGTCGCCGAAATTTCAATTAAAGCATGCGTTTTCGGTGTTTTTTAACAAAATAATAGGATATCTGAAATCGCAAATCATTTAAGCCTTTTTATACCCCATATTTAGGTCATTTTTAAGAGGTCAAAAAGTGCTTAAATCTGAATTTCCGGTAGAAGCGATTATTATATTTGTAAAGAGCATAAAAAAAGGCATCGAGTGGTATATTCACTTTATACGAAAGCCAGTAATACTGTTTACTATAGATTACCGGCCAATGTGGTTTAAGAAATTATCTTCGTCATGCTTATGAGGAGTATTCTACCAATGTGGTTACTTTATTCATATCACGTGCAAGAAAAAAAGCTAATTTGATTAATCAACAGTATTTTCTTCATAATTGTAAAAAGAACCGTATTTTATCCAAGTCAATGCAACCTTCACTTCACTTAAACACACGTAATGAACGGCAATTTACAGAATGTATAGGGTTTTGAATTTTAAATCATGTTATTAGCGAATGCAAAAGCAAGTGCTACAGGTTAAATCAGGATATTTTCAGGCTTGAGCGAGAAATGTCATGCACGCTTTCTTATGCTGATTTTCATCAAATTAAGGCTATTTCTAAAAATTCTTAAATATTTCTAGACAAAGACTTTCTGAAAAATTCCACCGTTTAAAATTGGAAAAATTCTCTAATAATCCGACTTTAGTTCCAAAAGCCTCTCCTGGTCCTGCTGTGATAAATCCTGCTGTGTTTGGAAGCATATCGTGTCTCAGAGCTCTTATTTTAAATCCCGACCAGATTCGGTGACATTGGGGGGAGTTGGTGAGGGGGAGCCTAAAATCTTGGAAAACGCTTAGAGTGGAGGGATCGGGATGCAAATTGGTGGTAAGAATAATCAGAAGTCCTAGATACGTGACTGACATAACAGGAACGGATCCGCTCTCTTCGGGGAGTTGGGGGGAGGAGGGTTAATTCTGAAAAATTTTAAAATCAGGTATTTTTAACTTACGAAGGAATGATTGGATCTTAATGAAATTTGATGTTTGGAAGGATATTGTGTCTCGAAGCTCTTATTTTAAATCCCGACCGGATCTGGTAACATTGGCGAGAGTTGTGGGGAGACCTAAAATCTTAGAAAACGCTTAGAGTGGAGGGATCGGAATGAAACTTGATGGAAAATAATCATGAGTCCTAGATACGTGATTGACATAACCGGAACGGATCCTCTCTCTTTAGTGGAGTTGGGGGGAGAGGGTTAATTCTGAAAAATTAGAACAATGAGGTATTTTTAACTTACGAAGGAGTGATCGGATCTTAGTGAAATTTGATGTTTGGAAGGATATCATGTCTCAGAGCTCTTATTTTAAATTCTGACTGGATCTGGTGAAGTGGAAGTTGGGGGGGGACCTAAAATCTTGGGAAACGCTTAGAGTGGAGGGATCAGGATAAGACTCGGCAGGAAAAATAAGCACAAGTCCTAGATACGGGAGTGAAATAACCAGAACGGATCTGCTCTCTTTGGGGGAGTTGGGGGGGGAGTTAATTCTAAAAAATAGAAAAAATGAGGTGTTTTTAGCTTATGAAAGTGATCGTATCTTAATGAAATTTCATATTTAGAAGGACCTCGAAACTCAGATCTCTTATTTTAAATCAGGACAGGATCCAGTGTCATTAGGGGGAGGGGAAATCTTGGAAAACATTTAAAGCGGAGAGATCAGGATGAAATTTGGTGGAAAGAATAAGCACAAGTCCAAGATAGTTGACTGACATAACCGGACCGAATTCGCTCTCTTTGGTGGAGTTGGGGGGGGGGAGTAATTCGGAAAAATTAGAAAAATGAGGTATTTGTAACTTACGACCAGGTGATCAGATCTTAATGAAATTTGATATTTAGAAAGATCTTGTGCTTTAGAGCTCTCATTTTAAATCCCGACCAGATCCGCTGACATTGATGGGAGTTGGAGGGGGGAACCGGAATTCTTGGAAAGCATGAAAAACGAGGTATCTTACGAATGGGTGATCGGATCTTAATGAATTTTGATATTTAGAAGGACCCCGTAACTCAGAGCTCTTATTTTAAGTCCTAACCGGCATGAAGCCTCTGATTTTCCTGTTAAAGCAATCTATTGATTCTTAGAATTTTGCTAGAGCTCATACCATTTGAGGTCTTGGCTCTTTCGACCTCGTCACAAGTGCCATATGAGCTCTTAACTCTTATTTTTATTAATTTTGATACTCAGTCACCAATTAAAATACATGGAATTTACCAAGCAGCCGAGTATGTTCTATGAAAAAGCGGTTTTCTTATTAATTTTGATAGTCAACTACCAATTAAAGACTTGAAATTTTTCAAATAGCTGAGTTTGTTCTGTACAAAAGTGTGTTTTTTTTATTAGTTTTTAATACTCAATCACTGATTAAAAGACTTGGAATTTACCAAGTAGCCGAGTTTGTTCTATGCAAGACTGCATTATTTATTAACTTTTGATGATCAGTCCCCAGTTAAAAGACTTGGAATTTAACAAGAGGGTCATTTGGGACGTGAATGGGGATATCTGGCCTTATATGGGAAATTCAGGTCATGGATGGGGGGCATGGGGTCCTGAATGGGAATGTGGGCTCTAGACTGATGCACAAGCTCGGTAATGGAAAACCCTCGTGGTCAGGGCCATTACATTACAATAAGGATGCTTGGCCGGTTGCACAAATTAGAATTTTTTAAGATTGAAACAAGTTCGATTAGTCATCAAAAGAATATATCTGTCCAGCAAGCATCTCAAATTACTATGTTATGCATATTCTCGGAATAATGCCAAAAACAGGTGCCCTGAAACAAACCACTGGTAGCACTTACCAAAAATCCAACTCCAATAGAGAAATCGATTCCGCAATTAACTTGTTACGATATTGTGACGCATAAGATCGTTTGGCCAGCATCCCAGAAACAATACATTGATTGTCTTAGAATGTAAATCTAAGAACTTTAGTGATTTTAAGACATGGAAAAAAAGATGAAAAAAGGCTGGGGGTCAAAAAGTTGGGTGGAAGGGTCGTTGGGGGGGGGATATGGGGCCCTGGATGGGAGTGTGGGAACCGAAACTCATGCACAAGCCCCGATTATGGAAAACCTATGTGCTCAGGACCATTAAATTACAAAAAATAATACCTGCCCAGTTGTAGTCATTACAAGTTTCGGATATCGAAACAGGTTTCATTAGGCATCAAAAGAATATGTCTTTCCAGCAAGCATTCCAAATCACCATGGTTTGCATATCCTGGGAATGTTGCCAAAAAAGATGCCCGAAAACAAATCACTGATTGCATTTACCATATATCCAAATCTAATTGAGAAATTGATTGCGCAATTAACTTGCTACGATATTGTGACGCTTAACATCAGTTGGCCAGCGCTTCAGAAGCAATACATTGAGTACATAGAGTCTATTTCTAAGAACATAATAGTATTAATGTCTTGTTTGCTCGGTCGAGTAGCGTGTCGTTCTTTTGCAATAAGAAATAATGGGTCCCACGTTCGATTCCTACATTACACATAAACTTCATAAATCAATGGAAAACTCCTTAGAAGCTAAAAATGTGTTGTTGGAAAAGAAAAGATCTATAACTATCACCAAATATAGCTGTTGTTAACAATAACTTTATCTATAACTCTAGTGATGTAGATGGCAATGATGTAGACGTATCGCCGTCAAACCTTCTTCATGATCTCAAGTCACTAAAGAAGAAAAGATTAGGGGGTACCTGGACACTTAAACTGCATATTAGCATACTACTTACACGTATGAAGGTGAAAAGTTGACAGAATGTTGTGGGAGAATTTGAACTAAATCTAAACACACTAAGAGCATGCATGTTGTCAAAAGAGTATATCCCAAGAATTGATTTGGGTATTAAGTTGAAACTTTCGGAGAATACTTAAAAAGGAAGATCAATTGACAAAAAGGGAATATATGCATACCACTACTAATAGTAATACCACTGCTACTTTTACTTATACTACTACTGCTACTAAACTACTCCAACTACTATTTCAATTGCAACAACTTGCAAGGCTTAGAGTATTATGGTGAACAGAGCGTCAAAAGCGTACATCAACAATATTTTTGGGACAGCTTAACGTTTTAAGGTGAAACTTCCAGGGCATCATGATAGCGATGTTCAATTGACCAAAAGGCAATATGTACATACTACTACCGCTATTAATACTGCTGTTACTACTACTCCTACTACTACTACAAATACAACACTAACACTTCAACTACTTCTACTACCACTGAAATTATTGTGAAATTAGTACTATTAAGGCTAAGTCTACGAAGTTAAAATCTTAGAGAATATTGATGGCAAATTTGGACTAAAAATTTGTGTATAATTGTGTAAAAAAATAATTTGTGCATGAAGTTGCAACTCTCAGAGAATACTTAAAGGGGAAGATAAATTGACCAAAAGGCAGTATTTGCACACTAATACTACTGCTACTGCAACATTTACTAGTTCTACTACCACTATTACTATTTCTCCAGCTACTACTTCCATCGCAGCAACTTTTGAGGTTAAGAGCATTAAGATGAAAATTTCAAGGAATATATGAATATACTGGTTATCAAAAAAACAAATCGACCATGCCACAGCAATGGCTAAGTGTATTAAGTAGAGTAATTATAATACTGCTGTGACTACTATTACAGCTTTACCTAAGGGTATAAAGGCGAAAATTTCAGAGAATACTCCTGAAAATTTATATTGTACGGATTACAACCTGACATCCGTATGCAGCTTGTCAAAAGAGCATATCAGCAATGTGTTAGGAACAGTTTCGTGAGTAAAATCAGAACTTAAAACGCTTGTCGTGGGGGATGCTGAAGTAACCAAATGACAATATTTGCATCATAACACTACTGCTTCTACTCCTACAACTACTACTATTGCTACTATTGTTATTGCTACTACTACTGCTACTAAAGCTAAGACTACTACTATTAACCTACTCCTACTGCTACTACTATAACTACTGGTGCTACTAATACTACTAATAAACCTAAGGGTATTAAGGTGAAAATTTTGGACAATATTGTAACTGTAATGAAATAAATTGAAACACACTATGCCCAAATAGGTTTTCAAGAGGATGTATCAGCAATGCTTCAGGACTGGTTGAGGGTTATGAGTTAAAAATTTCATCGTGTGTTGAAGGGGATGTTGATAAAAAGGTGCTATTTGCTTACTGGCACTAACGCTATTACTGCTACTACAATTAATGCTACTACACAAGCCAAGGGTATTAAGATGAAGCTTTCGAAGAGTACTTAGGCGAATACTGAACTAAACCAAAACGAACTATGATCATGCAAGTACCAAAAGGGCATATAAGTAATATCATAGGCAGCGCTGCTCGATATTTTAAAGGAATTTTAAAGGAACTAGTTTGATTGCAAATTCAAAGTTCTAGTACCCTTTTAAGAGTCAAAAGTGATTGGAGGGCAACCAGCCCTTTTTTTTAGCTCATAATTTTCCAAACACTTCAAATAAAAATTTAAGAAAGTCATTTTGTTCAGCATAGCTGAACAGTCTTGTAACTATATCTCCAGGGCTATTGCGTAGGTCAGCCCCCCACAGTTGTGCAATTTTCAAATTTTGTTTAAAAACTAAATGCTGCCTTAAGATCAAATCAAAAAGCACTGTGGGTATGCAGACTGCCAATAAGACATCTCAGCAGAATCCCAAGAACGACTGAGAGTATTATGTTTAAACTTTTGGGGCTACTTCTATTAATACTTCTACTCTTAAAATTTTACTAAATCGAAAGAGTGTGCGTGTATCCAAGCTGTCAAAGAGCATAGGTAGATGTTTTTGCAAATGGTACCAAGTTTTATTTGCAGGTCAACTGGAACAGGTATATTAATAAATTAAACACCACTATTTGTGTCCAGATTTTCAAAAGGGTGTAAGTTGGTAAAAATTGTTCAAGAATTTTCTCCAGCATATAAATAACAGGCCAAACTATAAATTCTTGAAGAAAAACCAAAAAGAGTTAAAGTATTGTTTTCTTTTTGCCTGAAAAGACAATGTCAATATAAAACGAACAGAAATTAATTAAAAAAAATTCACAAAAACAGTTTTTCAAAGAAAAGTAAAGAACACCATTAAACGAAAAATGAGCAAAATCCAATAATCTACCAAGCGTAAAACTACCACAAATCAATATCGACAAATAAATGAAACCCAAAACGAACAGAAATTACAATAAATAACCGAGTCAAATGAGTAGATATTAACATGAGTAGGGCTCAAAACACCTATGCCTCCCCAAGGCCATAACATAATTTACACTTTACTGAAAAAATTTAAATATTTTCGCATTTACAACTTTAATAAATCGAATTTGATTAACATTTTAAGGAATAAATACCAGCATATTTGAACTAAACTGAAAATACACATTCATGGAGTTCTTTACTTTTCCTTGAAAAACTTATTTTGTGGATAAAGTTCTTTTTAATTAATCTCACTAAAAGCCTTGCTTATGTTCACTACATGTAAGAAAAGTCTACAAAACGGGTGTCAACACATTGGACCGTTAGAGTGCCTGGGAAGCTAGAAATGTCTCCGGATTAAAGAAAGCTCAAAATGTTATATTAGCCCTTCAAAGAAAAATCCAAAAACTCATAAGAACTCCAAAAGCTTATATTTTATTACAAAGATCATGCATAGATGATAGTGTAGGTGAGTTCAACCATGAAAAACGAAAAAATATCACAACTAAGTGCTCACAGCATAGGGCGACAGTTCTCAGTACTTTTTCTGAAAATCCTCTGCCTTGCTCTTAGGGACTAGTTTCCACGCAATATGACACCTAACGAAACACAGAGGAGTTTCTTGATTCATAAACACTTTCGGTTACCTGGGTAATACGACTGGAAAACGAAAGCGAAGCTAATGAACGTCTAGCGCAAGTACTCCCTTTGTTTTCCAGCATTTTGGGCCTATTTTTCATATCTACCTTACACATAATTTTAGAGCCAGAAGTCGACTCTACGGAAAATCTTTAAATCTGCATTAATAATTATTTCTGTCACAAAACCCTTTCTGTCAGCATTAATAAATACCTTCTTACAGAAATTCAAGTGTTTATTTGTCTGTTCAGTAATTTGCAGCTAAACTATTCAAGCTAGAAGCTTGAAATATCTGAATATAGTCTTAGAACCAAGATAATGCAAATTAGGGTAAAAAAAATCAAAGGAACTGGGAATTTGACGCCATGAGAAAATGCCATTTGCATAGATAGCACTGCATACGAACATAAATATTTCTAAGTATTTTACGAATATTCTGATGTGTTTGATAGGAGAACACGCTAGTTAAGTTACATTTTAGGAAAAAAAAAGTTGCGGATACATATACGGAATATATATCTATATTTCACCGTAGGTTGAATTCTGTACATTACACGGTTAAAAGAATGATGCATCATAATACAACTCAAAAACACTACTAGAGAAAAGTTGATCCATAAAAAGATGATAGAAAAACCAGAAGAACGAAAGAAAGAATGCAAAAGGCTGCCAAGAAGAGAAAGGCCCAAAGAAAAGCAGCCGACGATGTGGAAAAAACAAATCATAGACAAGAAGATATGAAATGAAGAATGGACAAACGACGAGCTACCGAAGAAGCAGAGGGAAAAAATAAGCACAAATTCCTAGATCTCTTGTAAATGATTGCGCTATAAAAAAAAAAAGATCTAATTAGCTAACAGTAAAAAGACATCATAATTTCGAAAGCAGATCATGTTTGTTGATAATGGCTTGCAGATACTGAGCAAAAACACGGTCAATGTAATTCTCTCTCAATGGAAGGAATCCCTCCATGAAACCAATGTGTCCACCACGAGAAGTCGCAACAATGGCAACATAATCAGACTTTGCCGCAGCTTCATATGGTATGGCTGAAAAAGAATACAGATTAAATAAACTGAGGCTTATCACTTGAGGCAGGAAAAGGTCAATGATACAGAGTAGCAAAAAAAGAGGAAGTTTTAAAACACGTTTCGAAAAAGAAATATCTAATGTGAAAAATTTTTCATTTAAAGGTGATTGAGGAATAGTAACTATTATTTATGTTGATTCTAATGGCAAAAGTTTGTAGTGAAAACAAAGGCACGGAAATTTTGAAAGGGTATTTGAAAAGCCTGAGACCCCAAAAATGACCTTGACCGCAGATCGAAAAGCTAAGTTTAATTTTGGTATGATAATTGTCTAGGAACCTTATTAGCACATTTTCAGCTCACTTCTCTTTGAAAACCCATACTCTGGGTTTTGAAACCCGCGTTTTTAATTGAAAACTAAAAGCACGTTTAAAACAGCTACTTAATGAAAAAATCCTTTAAATTTGATCCTGTAATAATAACTGTAATTTATGTTTACTTTAACAATAAAAATTAATTACGAAAACATTTTTCGAGAATTTCATAAAAGCTAGAAAGATGTGTCTTTTTTTCTCGGATATTAGCGGGGCACCAAAAAATCGTAAAGATTTGTTTAATAGCTAGTTTGAAAGCTAATGCTTATAAATATGTACTTTCTATAAATTTATACTGATGCTGCCATTACAAAGTGCTATATGACACCGAAAATGGCACTCTTTGGTGCCATTTCTGGTGGGCTATGAAGCATAACAAGGACACCATTAAAATATAATGGTAGGAGAGACTCTTAACCACAGGTCCACAATCCCCCTCGTGGAATTCTAATCCGCCTAGCCCTCTAGTAACCGAAAACAAAAACATTTTCAAAAAATTATTTCCTACTAAAAGAAAAATTTAATCAAATTTGATTCAAAAATATTTACTATTATTTATGTTTACCATTTAACTAAAATTAATTAGGAAAATAAATTTTCAAGAATTTTGAAAAAGAGCTTGAAACTCATCGAAAATGGCGGTGGATCGAAATGGAAATTGCAACATTGATTTCACCATGATTAAAATCCCTATCAGAAGGCTTACAACCCCCATCTTGAAAATCTCTAACCCGCCATAACATCGAAAACACTTCAGCTTGAAACCAATATATATATATATATATATATATATATATATATATATATATATATATATATATATATATATATATATATATATATATATATATGTGTGTGTGTGTGTGTGTGTGTGTAACCACTGGTTAAATGCGACCTAAAAAAAAGTCAAACGTGTACTGTCCAGGCGCTGAAGATAAGCCCGTTGGCACTCAACGCTCTAGATGTCAATTTTGTATTTTCAGCGAAACTGTCTAACGAGAGAAACCTCGTTGTTTTCTTCTGAGCCATCTTCTTCGTCGTCTTCTTGTTTGGATTGTTACAGAGACGCTTTCGCATAATTATCACCACAGGAATCAAATCCAGGACCCTGCAGGTGGTTGCTGCAACAAAGTTCGAACTCTGGGTCCCACCTTTTCAAGCAGAGGTCAATCCCACTGCACCACGCCGGACCTTTTAGAACTTTTTTTGCATCTGACATTTGCATCTGAGTTTTTACAAAAGGCTACTGTTTAAAAAGGTGACGGATATTCTACGTACGGAGACCAAAATTTTTTCTTTGTCACTCTTTTATTGTCCTCTTTGTTTTGCTATAAGTGCTACTTTTTCCACAAGTTCTCTTGATGCTATCCACAAAGTAGATGAGCCTTGTGTTGCATAAGGCGCATTGTAATTAAATCAAAATGTGTCATAGATGATTAAAAAAATTTTGTATCTGTGCCTCCTCAAAGTCGACGGTGATAATAAGTCCCTCCGGACTTTTTCTGTTCAAATATCTGTTCATTTAAGGTTGACTTGGTTATTCATTTGAATTTCTATTCATTTTAAGTTTTATTTATTCATTAGGCTAATAATAATTAGTCAGAGAATCCCAAACTTTAGCATCCCGACCGAAAAAAGCCAGTGACCTAATATTTCTCGGGGGAAGTCTGTTTGGCTTTAGGTATGAGCTCACTTGCATATTCTGTGGCATAGTTTGTTTTTTATTCTTAAGCGATTTTACGGTTTTGTTTTAAACCTTATTTAACACGAGAAAAAATCGATTTTCTAATCTCAAATTGATACAAGCAATTTTGTTTTCAAAATTTCATGTCTTCATTGGGGTCTATTCGGACCAGTCTACAAGCCTTGTAAATTTTCAAGTCGGTCACATGTGATAAAAATAGTTAACTTATTTTAGGCCATAGAAAATTAGTGCAACCAAATTTAGCTTCAATTTTTTCTTTCCGCATTGGGGAACACCTGGCTTATTTAATCTTCAAGCTGATCAGATGCACAAATTCGCGGGTTAATTTTTTGGGCCTCATGAATCTTTTGGCTTTTCCATCGCGGCTCATTAAAAAAAATTCCATACCCAGTAAAAGGTTTCTCGATCTAGGCTGATTAAAAATATCCCGGCCTGGCCGATGCAAAAAACAGCGATTTTTTACCTATTTTCTGGCCGACCAATTTTTTCGACCTTTTGTGAATTAGGGTCACTTTGATCCAGGGACTTACAGATAAAAGTTTGAAGCCATTTGAAAGATAATTAGTTAAAAGGCCTGTCTGGGCATCATTTTTGGGGGTAACGAGGTCTTTTTTTCTGTTTTTAAGCATTTAGTATCCCTGGCTCAAGTACTTGAGGAAATAGGTTTTAAGCAGATCTAAGAATAAATCTGACAGCTTATCAAGAACCCCGTTTCCAGGGGGCCTGTTCTTAGCCCAGAAACTAGGATATTCTTAGCATGTAAGTTTGTAACCTATCAGCGGCAAGTAGTTCTTAGGCATATTTTCATATCCCTACTCCATCCTATCCAAAAACAGTTAAGGTCACCTTCAACCAGAGAATAATCACCGAAAGTTTCTAGCCAATTATACAGCAAAGACCAAATATTATCTGGAAAAATCCTACCGGGGCCTTTGAGAGTCACCTGATAGCTATAACTTCAGTTAAAAGCTGTAAATCCTCCCTTTCAAAGTAATTGATTGTAAGTTCATGCTATCATGGGGATTCATCGATGAGATACTTAAACTGTTAAAAAGAAAAAAAATTCACACACACATACCTTAAGATGGAATTAGGGGGCTTTAATTTAATTAAGAATATACTTTGCATAAATGTTGCTGTATGCCTAGTTAACCTCTATAAAAATTCCGACTAAAATCCAATACGTTTTGTCCATAGACAAAAGGTACATAATATGTATTAAACGAAATTAAAAAAGAAAAAAAAAATAATGAGAAATTAAATAAAAGTCAAGTTTTTTCAACTGAAAGTAAGGAGTAATATTAAAGCTTAAAACTAACAGAAATTATTTTGTATATTAGGAAGTTCACCCCATCCTCAATACCTCGCTCTTTACGCAATTTTTTTTTAAATAATTTCAAAAGAGCTATTTATTCTAATTAAACGGCCTTTGTGATTCTGGGGCCATTCTTAAATAATTCGAACAAAATTCGAACTTTAGTGTAAGAGCGAGGTATTGACGAGGGGGCAAACCCCCTCATATAAGTAATAAAAATATACAAATACAAAAGTTTGTTGCGTAAGTTAATTTGTAAGTGACGTATATTTATTACTAATGAAAAACGTTCATAAAATAAAATTAAAAGTTCTAGTGGACTTTTTAAGTAACCCAAAAATTGGAGAGCAACTAGGCCCCCTCCCCGCCCCTTTTTCTCCAAATGGTTTGATCAAAACTTTGAGAAAGCTATTCAGCCAAAAAAAGTAAAATTAATATGCAAATTTCGTTTTAACTATTCATGTACGGTGAGCCAAAATCAAAACCTGCATTAATTCAAAAATATTCAGAAATTAAATATAAATAGCAAGTTTTTCAACTGAAAGTAAGGAACAACATTAAAACTTAGAACGAACAGAAATTATTACGTATATGAGGGGTTTTGTCCCCTCCTCAATACCTCGCTCTTTACGCTAAAGTATTTTTAGCAATTTCAAAAGAGCTATTTATTCTAATTAAACGGCATTTGTGATTCAGGGGTCTTTCTTAAAGAATAGGAACAGAATTTGAACTTTAGTGTTAAGAGCAAGGTATTAACGAGGGGGGCGAACCCCCTCATATATGTACTAAACATATACGAATATAGAAGTTCGTTACGTAAGTTAATCTGTAAGTTACGTATATTTATTACTAATAAAAACGTTCATAAATAAAATGAAAAGTTCTTGTGGCCTTTTTAAAGTGACCAAAAAGCGTTCGTATTAATTTTCTGTTCGTTTTAAGTTTTAATGTCGCTCCTTACTTTCAGCTAAGAAAGCTTGTTTTTTTTATTTTATTAAGCATCAAATGGCCATAGGTTTAAACCTAATTACTAATCATAAGAAAAATTATGATTATTTCAAAACTTATACATTATTCTCTTGAATTTCTTTTGTGAAGATCAAATGTTCCGAATGAGCCTGGTTTTAATAGGTAACATTCCTGGAAATACTTTTTGAAGAAACTGAAGACAATCGGTTACCAAAAAATTGTTTAGTTGGATATCTGTATCATATAACTTTTGTCTGTGGTTTTGTTGGAGATTTCGCAACAGTTTTGACAAGCCACGCCATCATTTTCAAAGGAACCGTGAATTAGTCTTCGAGGAAAAAGCAATAACTCTCCACATTAATTACCGAAACATTTCTAGACTGAAACCGGAAAAGTGTTATGAAACGAATTGCGAAACCTAACATTGATGATATTAGCACGATCAAATTAGTATTCGACCAAAAAGTAAACATTATTTTAAATTGCAAGGATCAGCTGTCAACACAGGTAAACCAAGTCAAAAGTAACTGTATGTGCTCTCTTCAAACCCAGTAGCTATAGTTAAAATCCTTATTGTGTTGCGGAAGCAAAACCCTGGTTTCATTTTGATAAAACCAAGGTGTAGATTCTGCAGTTTTTACAAAAAATAAAGACCTCCGGCCGGGTCATTAAATATGACGATTCATTTTGGAAGGCTGTGTATGCTTCTTGTCTCGGGCCAAAAAGGATGGTTGTCGCTTGTTCTTGAACCAGAGAACTATCCGAAACTATTCTGTCAAGCTTTCGTTTCTTCGAGCTACGATTCTACTTTGAAGCGGCGAGCTCCGTTTTAAAGTGGCCCGCAAACAGGTATCAGTTTCAAATTAGAATCAGGCTACAATCAAAAAGTCCTTAAAGTGATCGACGGTTTACCGACACAATCGACGAAAAATTTTCTTAAAATAATAAATTGAACAATATAGAAACCAAAAAAACGAGCATTTTCCTATAGGTTAGAAAGTGCTATCATCTACTTTTACAGGCTATTTTATTTGTGATATCGGTTGAGTTCGTTATTTCACTTTCTACATTTAGGGCTGGGGCAGAGGAATGTTATCACATGTCTCTCTTAAACTTTAATTGTGCTCTGGCTGCTAAAAAGAAAGGCAATCTTACTCTTTGCTCCTTTCTAACTGGTGATATTAGAATGTTTTCCCTTGACAAGAAAATTAACGCTTGAACTAAGTGAGAAGCAATTTTGTTTTCAACAACCTACCGATAAATAGCCCTTGAAAAACTGATGGAAGAAGCGACAAATTTTTTTTGAATAAAAATTCGCTCATGAGATACATCATTATAAAAATTTTCAATGGGCTAACAGCTTCATTGTTGTGATAGACATCGAAAAATAAAATCATATAATGGCTTTGCGAAAAAAAAATGATCGAAGCCATGGTTCCTTGCAAGAACGAGCTGAGTCGTTAAATTGTCCATTGTTCCCTCCATTCCCCTCTCCCATTAAAAATTTTAGCACAAAGGTTGGCTGGATACACTTATTTGAAGCCAATGACTTGTGTTACTGGAGGCACACAATTAACCTATGCTCAGTTCAACATCCCTCTTCCTGGCCCCCCCACCATCAACTTTATAGAGCAAAGGTACATACGCTGGATCTTGTATGTAGTGGAATCATGTAAAGGATTTCCAGTCTGTAAGATTGAATGTATAAAGTTGACCAGTGGCCTATCCAACATCCCGCTATTATTCTTACCACCTACTTGTCAATAGAAAGGTGGAAATGATTCAACTTGATTAAACCGGGATCATGCACGGATTTTTAATCAGCATGATCCAGATATCAAGAAGGCCCTTTGATCCTCTTTCCCATTGTCCGTACCATTTCTTTTGTGGAAAGGTAGGGCTACTGCACCTTGTTGGAAGCGGAATCACGTGAGGATTTCAATATCTATTATTGGCTGAATTAAGGTCGTCGATGTCAACACCAACATCCCTTCACCTCCTTCCCACCATTTTTCTAGTAGAAAGGTAGACATTTCATATCTGTCCAAACTGAAATTACACAAGTATTTTCAATCAATAAAATTAGAGGACCAAAGGGGTCCAGAAACACTACCCTTCTCCTTCAAAATTTTTAGCAGAAATTTTGCCATATTACACCTTTTTTGAATCGAATTGGTACAAAAATTTTCTTTTGTTACATAATGATTAATACTAATGTTCAGTTCAGTTTATTTAATTACCAAATTATGTAACACGTACCATCAATTCAAGTGGCCGCCCAAAGTTACATAATAAATACATCAGAAACAAATAATCGGAGGTTTGTTTTGAGGAAAAGTAGCGCAGTCTTATCTTGCAAATTCTACATTTAAAAAAATCAGAATTAATGCACTAGCTTTGGCTTAGTAAAGAGAGAATAGTCCCCCGTCCATTGTCATTATTATCTATTCTTTTTCTTCTCAACCACGGCCACTTCGTTAAGAAGGGGTAGTTGAAGAAATCCCCTTGTGAAAGGATTCATTCAATTAAGATTTAAAGTGCCCTTTTTGTAGTTCAAAAGTGAATGGAGGATAATCAGCACCCTCCTGTACCCTTTTTACACACTGGCACCAGTGGCGTAATTATGTTAAGTCCTGTGGGGGGGGGGCAAAGTTGGAGCCAATTTTCCTAATTCAAGAGAAAATAACAGGGGAAAATGAAAAATGAGCCATATAGTACCATAAAGGCAAAAATATACTAAAGAAAACTGACCTGTTTCTCTGGACACTTGAATTATGCAGACTTATCTTAGTTTTGACTATATTTTTTTTTTATAGAAACTAACTTTCAGCTGGGGGGTCAAACTGAGGTCTAGGGGTCAAACTGAGGTCTGGGGGGCAAACTTAGGTCTGGAGGGGGCAATTGCCACCCTTCCTCCTAGCAAATTACGCCCCTGCCTGGCACCCCTGTAACTCTCCATGGCATCATTTTTATAGAAAGAGGTCAGCAAAAGTAGGACATTTATTAAGAATCTAGATACAGGAGTGAAGCCTTTTTTTGGATTTTACAGCATGCAATTATCCGGTCAAGTCATTTCCCAATTATTAACTCATTTTCTGTCTAACTTTTTACCCTCTTTGAAGTAATTAGCGATTGTACTGTTATTTTTTTCGTAAAGAGTTTGCTTTCCACAGCAAAATAGAATTATCCTTGATATTAGGGTGTTTACCCCCCCCCCCTTTTTAGGATAAAGTACAGCTTTCAATGGATCAACTCTGGAAACTATAATTTTTCATTAAAATCGACGTTTTCGCAATAGAAGAACTACCCGCCACAGCACCCATATTGCACTGTTAACCCTAAAATATCCATTTCAGTGGGATATAATAGATTAATCACTGGTTCTAAATCGTCATGAATATAATCTGAGCCTAAAACGTACTTTTGAGGCTTCAGTCTTCTTCCCCCCCATCCGCTACAATACTACAGATTAAAGTTAATCTGTATTTTCTGATGTGTGTGCTTTTTGCATTTATTTAGCTACTAAATAAAAAAAAGTGCTACTTTATATCTGCTGTTTCGAAGGTTTTGCCCCCCCTCCGAAAAAAATTCCTGTGTACGTGCCTGAAGAGGTTATTAAGGAAAACAGTAATAATTAATTTTCCTAATTCTTATCGACCTGAATATTGAAGAGAGAAGTCTGGTCACTTTAAACAAATTGCATATAGAGAATGTAATAATATTGAGGAATACCGGTTTATACTATAGCATAGAGGCAACAAACTGTTACCTGAAAAACTTGACTATAAACATATGTTTCGTAGCCGGGAATCGGCCAAACATCAGACGAAAAAATAAGAATCACTTTACTAATGCCTGAACTAGAATTTAGAATCGTGGTATTTCCCCAGTAGTAGCGATATAATTGGTTTCTCAGAACTCTTTACGAAACTATTTCAGAATGTTTTCTATACGATATTTAGTATAAACCGCTCAACAAATATTATTTGATTAGACAGTAATTTACAGATAATACGACCATATGCCGTTTTGGGAACATAATAATGAATAAAATATCAACTAAATAAGTAAACATTTCATGCAAAAGGTTACGCTGCTAAACCTTTGTTTAATTCTGGGACCAGAAGGTGGCACGCACTCCCCCTTCAGTTACTGAGGGGTTATTACAAAATTTGAAATGAGACCCCCCAATAAAATGTTATATGCCCAAGGCTAAAGGGCAAAAGATGTTAGCTTTGTCTATAAAGGGTTTTTCAAAGTTGTCGTACTTCGGTCATAAGGCTGAAATATTTCCACGTTTAGGCCCTACCTTTAATTGCTAACAACAATCATAGAAATATTCTCCTTCCCCCACAAAGCGACCGTGTTATTTTAGAACAGCGGCTAGGGTTGAAAGCACAGACATTAAAATCTTGTTGAATCTTTTGAGACTACTACTACTACTGTTCATTAATGCACAAGTCACTTGGGGCCAACGCAGCTACGCACGCTTCTCCTCAATTCCAATCTATTCAATGCCTCCCTCTTTACATCCTCTCAAGAAATTCTCACTTCCCTTAAATCTTTCCTAACGACATCCTCCCACCCCATTCGGGGAAGCCCTTTGGCCCTACACAGTAAGCTGACATGGACAATCTTCGGTAATCATCATCTGCAGAACATATCCTAGCTATCTCATCGTTTCTCTCATTATAGTCCTAGAAAACGGCATTGAATCACATTTTTCGTAAAACTTACTATATGAGATACGGTCACTCAGTCGGGTTCTTTCAATATTCTAATCTTGGTCCGCAGACTTTTCTCATCCTTTCAGACTCATCCTTTCTCTCATTATAGTCCTAGAAAGCGGGACTGAGCCACATTTTTCGTAGAGCTTACTATATGAGATACGGTCAGTCAGTCGGGTTCCCAAAACAATCCGTAGGTAATTTCTCTGGAAAATATCTAGCAGCATCTCCTCCACCCTTCGCAGCATCCGGCCTTTGGAGCCATACTGGATACGTACACTATAACTTTCAATATTCTAATCTTGGTCCGTAGACTTATCTTCCTATTCTTGCGAACTTTTTTCAACTGTGGAAAAACACCCTGCGCCTTGGCTATTCTACTTCTAAAATCTTCACGGCACCCTTCATCTTTACTATTAATGCTACCTAGACAAATGAAGCTGTCCCCTTGATCGGTCCTCTCGTTACCCAACATCACCTCTTCATCTTCAGTTATTTCTAGTCTTAGCGACTTATTCATAATGACATTAATTTTCAAACCTATTCTTGCATCCTGAGTTCGCAAACCCTCCAAAAGTTCAACATTTGCATCTAGGATGCTTAAATCAGCGCCATTATCTAAGTCTAGGGTAGTTTTACTTCCTCATTTGATTCCGTGTTCTCTCGTTGCAGTTGTTGTGCTCCTTATGGCGAAGTCCATCAAAATACCCATATAAATGGGGATAGAATGCGACAATGCTTAACTCCTAATTGCTCATTTTATGACTAAAAAGTTCAGGGTATCAGTTTTAGTAGAATATGCCCTTGTTGAACCGACTGAAGGAGATACTAGTGACTCAGATGAATTTTATTCACAGTTACAGGAGCAAAAAGACAGGGTCCCAGGTAGAAATGTGGTGTGTTTACTAGGATATTTTAACGCCCAGGTCGGTAGAAACATACATAGATGGTAGCCTAGCCAAGGTAAATTTGATGTAGGAAAAGAAAACGGCAATGGCAACAGACTTTTGCAATTTTGTAGGTATAAAAATCTAGTTATAATCAATAACGGTATTTGGTCATAAAATGACCCATAAGTTGACATGGTCTTCGCGTGATGGGAAGACTGCAAACCTTATTGATTATGTTATAGTAAACCGAAGACTGGCAGGATCAATACAAGATACTGGGGTATACAGGAGTGCTGTTATTGATGATAAAAGTAAAGGTCACCATCTCTAGGGTTAATTTAAAGCTGAAATTTCGAAACAACCTCCAGGGAAGTTATGATGTTGGTAGACTCCAGGGTGAAAATTCGAGAGAAACTTTCCAGGGACAGTTGAATGCTAAACTTAAGGGTTTAAAATTTGACAATGTGGGATACTGTTGGAATAATTTTAGAAAAATAATTTATGAAGTTGCTGATGGTGTCTTAGGGAAGAAAGTTAAGACTGCAGCTAGAAATGTTTGTGAAAAAGCTTTATGTTTAATTGAGAGAAGAAGGGGTTTGTACAAGAACTATCTGAGTGATAGATCAGACGACGACAAAAGGAATGTAAAGAAAGTGAAGAAAGAACTAAAACATGAACTAAGGAGATGTGAAGTGGAGGCCATGGATAAAATTGCCGTGGATCTGGAAGATGCAGCTAGACGACTCAAAAGTAAAATATTGTACCGGGATGTTAATAAATTGAGAGGGAGTAGTCAATCCGGACTTGTCCCAGCTAAAGATAGAAAAGGGGCCACAATTAGTGATAAGGAAAGATTTAGAGATGGGCAGAAAAGTTTGAGAATGAGCAAAACCGAGATACAGTTACAGGAAAAGATATAGAGGAAAATGAAAAAGTTTGTGATATCTTGGATGTGAAGGAAGATTAGTTTTGTGAAGAAGAAATAGTGACAGTACTAAACGGATTAAAAAAATAATAAGGCTCCAGGTGCTGATAGTGTGGTAAATGAGTTTCTCAAATATGGTGGCTCTGAGGTTAGAAATAAGCGACTGAAGATTATGAATATGATTTTAAAAAAAGGGGAAGTACCTAACGATTGTAAGAAAACCTTAATTAGACCACTGTATAAGAAAGGTGATGAGGGTGGGTGTCGTAAATATCGAGACATTTGTCTGGTCTCTGTATGTAATAAATTATTTGGTAAAATGATACCTTTTAGACTGAGAGATGATGTAGACAAAGTTTTAAGAGAAGAACAGTGCGGTTTTAGAAAAGGTAGAAGATGCGTCAACTAAATTTTCACTCTTAGGTTAATAATTGAGAAGTACATTAGCTGTCAAACACCTTTTGGTCCTTGGTTTTATAGATTATGAGCAAGCGTCCGATTCTGTTGATAGCAGAGCTTAAGCAAAGGTCTTATCCTTGTATTGTATACCAGACAAATACATTAAAGTGATTAATGCTATGTGCGAGAATAACACTGCTGCGGATAAGGTAGGAATTGAAGTTAACAGCTGGTTTTGTATTAAATCAGGATTTAAGCAGGGTTTTGTTCTATCCACCTTTATATGGATCATTTTCATGGGAATTTGCCTTAAGGAGCACAGGAAAGACAATGGGAGACTACGGAAACAAATGGCGAGAAAAAACTCGTGGACATAGATTTTGCTGATGGTTTAAGCACCCTAGATGAAAGTGTGAGCAAAATGAATGAGCTTTTAGAGGCTTTGCTAGTTCAGAGTCCAAGAATACGTTTGAAAACTAATGTTAAGAAGACTAAGTCACTAAGGCTAGGAGTAAGTGTAAATGAAAAGGTGACGTTGGGTAACGAAAAGATTGACCAGGTGGGCAGCTTCATTTTCCTTGATGATATTATTAGTAAAAACTGTGGGAGCAGTGAAGATGTTAGAAGTAGAATAGACAAGGCTCCGGTTTTTTTTTCACAGTTAAAAAAAAGTTTGGAAGAATAAGAAGATAAGTATGCAAACCAAGATTAGGATACTGGGAGGTACAGTGATGACAGTGATCAAATATAGCTCCGAAGCATGAGTGCTCCCATAATTACCCGACCTTTCAAATGCGCTGAAGAAAATGGCTATCTCAAAATTTTAATTGGATGTATTTGGGGATATGATGAGCGTGGGTGTGGTTACCATACAATCACTTTCGACTATTAAAAAGAGCAATAGAAGTTGCGATTTCCAATCGAATGAACCTCTTTCGAAGTGGCTTCGACTACTCCTTCTATACGAAAAAAAAACCTGTATTGTGGTAAAAAAAACTGCATTGTGATAATATCGTTCTTTACTAAGCCAGCGCAATTGCACTGTCTACGATTTTTTGGACTATTTTTGAATAAATAAATATCTCAAAATTTCTATTAGATGTATTTAAAGAAAATACGACGTGTGGGGGGGTAGCTGCCCTCCGATTGCTTTGACTCTAAAAAATGGCGTTTGAAAATCTGGCTACCATTCAAATGAGCTCCATTCGGGTTAGTACGACCATCCTTTATATAAAAACCTTAAAAGCCACAAGGGCAAACTTTACAACCCTAGCCCAGAGGGCTGTGTATGGGTTGTCATCCTTAGAGACATAATGTCTAGACCTTTCAACTACGCTGAAGAAAACGACTATCTCAAAATTTTGACTGGATGTGTTTTGGGAAATGACTTTCTTGGGCGGGGGGGGGGGGAGGGTGATATTTGTCCTCCAATCGCTTTTGACTATTAAAAAGGGCATTACTCTTTTCAATCTCCAGCTGAATGAACCCTTCGAAGTTTTTACAACTTCTTCTATACAAAGTGCCCTGGTCTAAAAATCTATATATATAAAAATAAGTTGTTTGTCTGTGTGTCTGTCTACTGACGTCATGTTTGTGTGTCGACTGACGTCATGTTTGTCAACTGACGTATCTATCTATCTATCTATATATATATATAAACTAGCTGGTGGGGGCGCTTCACGACTCCCCCCCCCAAGCCCCCCCGCGCGCGTAAGTCGTTACGCGCCATATTAGTTACGCGCCATTGTAGTTGTGTCCCTGTGACCCACCTGTGAATATAGATATATATATATATATATATATATATATATATATATATATATATATATATATATATATATATATATATATATATATATATATATATATATATATATATATATATATGTTTTTAACTACGTAAAACATGCGAATATACAACATTCTTCGCTGTCCCATTGTCTGTGCATATAAATAAATTGTCAGGTTTACTGACTCTTGAACATGCAACATATAATTGTCCATGGGATAAACAATCCGTATTCAGTTCTATGCCTCATTATTCTAATGATGTGTCCCTGTGTCCCGGTCGTCATTTATATTCCCTGTGTCCCGGTCGTCATTTGTGTCCCGGTGTCCCAGTTTGTAATTTCTCTTTGAGTGTCCCAATCGTCATTTATATTCCCGGTGTCCTGGTCGTCATTTGTGTCCCGGTGTCCCGGTCTTTAATTTCTATTCGAACAATCCCTGTGTCCCGGTCGTCATTTATATATCCCGCCTGTGCCCCCGGCGTCCCCGTTGTAGTTGTGTCCCTGTGTCCCAGTCGTCATCTATATTCCCTGTGTCCGGTCGTGATTTGTGTCCGGGTGTCCCAGTCTGTAATTACTCTTTGAAGTTCCCGGTCGTCATTTATATTCCCTGTGTCCCGGTATGTAATTTCATCAGTTGACGAACATGACGTCAGTCGACAAACAACTTCATGACGCATACAGCTCAATCCTTATAATGACGTCAGTCGACAAACATGACGTCAATCGACACACAAACATGACGTCACTCGACACACACACAGACAACTTATTTTTATATATATAGATAAGTTGTCTGTGTGTCTGTCGAGTGACGTCATGTTTGTGTGTCGACTGACGTCATGTTTGTCGACTGACGAAATTACAGACCGGGACATCGGGACACAAATGACGACCGGGACATAGGGAATATAAATGACGACCGGGACACTCAGGGAGAAAGCGACCGGGACACAAGGAATGTTCGATTAGCAATCACCATCAACAAAGCACCGGGACACAAATGACGACCGGGACACAGGGAATATAAATGACGACCAGGACGCTCAAAGAGAAATTACAGACGGGGACACCGGAACACAAATGACGACCGGGACAAAAATGACGACCAGGACACAGGGAATATAAATGACGACCGCGACACTCAAAGAGAAATTACAGACTGGGACACCGAGACACAAATGATGACCGGGACACAGGGAAACAACTACAACGGGGACGCCGGGGGGCACAAGGGGATATATAAATGACGACGGGGACACAGGGAATGTTCGATTAGCAATCACGAGTCGGTAAACCTGACAATCTATCGACAAGAGTCGGTAAACCTGACAATCTATTTATATGCACAGACAATGGGACAGCAAAGAATGTTGTATATTCGCAAGTTTTACATAGTTAAAAATATATATATATCTATCTATATTCACAGGTGGGACACAGGGACACAACTACAATGGCGCGTAGCTAATATGGCGCGTAACGACTTACGCGCGCGCGAGGCCTTGGGGGGGGGGGGAGCGAAGCGCCCCCACCAAGTAGGTGTTGGGGTGGCGCGAAGCACCACCCCAACAGCTAGTCTATATATATAAAAATAAGTTGTTCGTCTGTTGACTGACGTCATGTTTGTGTGTCGACTGACGTCATTTTTGTCGACTGACGTCATTATAAGGATTGAGTATTATTCCATCATGAAGTTGTTTGTCGACTGACATCATGTTTGTCGACTGATGAAATTACAGACCGGGACACAAATGACGACCGGGACACCGGGACACAGGGAATCCATATACCTATATATATATAAAGATAAGTTGTCTGTCGAGTGACAATAAGTTGTCTGTGTGTCTGTCGAGTGACAATAAAAATATATATATATATATATATATATATATATATTCACAGGTGGGACACAGGGACACAACTACAATGGCGCGTAACTAATATGGCGCGTAACGACTTACGCGCTCGGGGGGGGGGGAGGGCACGAAGCGCCTCCCCAACAGCTAGTATATCTATATATATAAAAATAAGTTGTCCTTCTGTCTGTCGAGTGACGTCATGTTTGTGTGTCGACTGACATCATGTTTGTCGACTGACGAAATTACAGATCGGGACACAAATGACGACCGGGACATAGGGAATATAAATGACGACCGGGACACTCAAAGAGAAAGCAACCGGGACACAAGGAATGTTCGATTACCAATCAACAAAGCACCGGGACACAAATGGCGACCGGGACACAGGGAATATAAATGACGACCGCGATACTCAAAGAGAAATTACAGACTGGGACACCGGGACACAAATGACGACCGGGACACAGGGAAACAACAACAACGGGGACGCCGGGGGGCACAGGGGGATATATAAATGACGACGGTATATGGCGCGAAAAAGGCTAAAAAAAGAAAAAACCTAAAAAGAAAAAAAAAGGAAAAAAATAAAAAAGGTAAAAAAACTAAGAAAGCTGCAAAACTAAAAAAAAAGAAAAACTAAAAGAGAAACTATAACTATATATATATATATATATATATATATATATAATAAGTTGTATGTATGCATGTTTGTTTGTTTGTGGGTTTGCATATGACGTCATTATAAGTATATAAGGCTTTGTATATGACGTCATTATAAGATGACATTACAGACCGGGACATCGGGATACAAATGACGACCGGGATACAGGGAATATAAATGACGACCGGGACACTCAAAGAGAAATTACGGACCGGGATACCGAGACACAAATAACGACCGGGACACAGGGGGATATATAAATGACGACGGGGACACAGGGAATGTTCGATTAGCAATCACCATCAACAAAGATCAAGGGCAATCATTAGAATAATGAGGTATAGATCTGAATACGGATTGTTTTTTTCATCGACATTTATATGTTGCATGTTCAAGATATTCACAGGTGGGACACAGGGACACAACTTGAATGGCGCGTAACGACTTGCGCGCGGGGGTGCTTGGGGGGTTGGCGCTACATTGTGCCCGCATCACTCTTTACTTAGGCAGCGCTATTACGCTGACATAAAAACCAATATAGAAAAATCGCTGTAATGCATGAGCAAGTAAACAACCACGGTGACCAGCTGAACTGAAAAGAAAGTGATAGCCCTGCTAGCATTGGTAGAAACAAAAAGAACAAGAGCTAAAAGCTCATATGGCACTTGTGACAAGGTCGGAAGAGCCAAGATCCAAGAGCCCATATGGCATGAGCTCTAGCAAAATTCTAAGAATCAATAGATTGACTTAAAAGGAAAATCGGAGGCTTAATGCCGGTCGGGATTTAAAATAAGAGCTCTGAGACACGAGGTCCTTCTAAATATCAAAATTCATTAAGATCCGATCACCCACTCGTAAATTAAAAATACCTCATTTTTCTAATTTTTCCTCTCCCTTCAGCCCCTCAGATGGTCGAATCGAGGAAAACGACTTTATTAAGTCAATTTGTGCAGGTCCCTGACACGCCTACAAATTTTCATCGTCCTAGTACGTCCAGAAGCACCAAACTCGCCAAAGCACTGGACACCCTAACTCCCCCAAGGGGAGCGGATCCAGTCTGGTTACGTCATCACTTATCTACGACATTTGCTTATTCTAACCACCAAGTTTCATCCCGATCTCTCCACCCTAAGCGTTTTCCAAGATTTCCGTTTTCCAAGATTTCTGTTTCCCCCTCCAACCCCCTATGTCTCCGAATCCGATTCGAATTGAAAATGGAGCATCTGAGACATAAGATCTTTCTATATATCAAGTTTCTTTAAGATCCGATCACCCATTCGTAAGATAAAGATACCTCAATTTTCAGGTTTCCAAGATTTCCGGTGTCCCCCTTCAACTGCCCCCAATGTCACCGGATCTGGTCGGGATTTAAAATAAGAGCTCTGAAGCCCAAGATCCTTCTAAATATCAAATTTCATTAAGATCTGATCACCCGTTCGTAAGTTACAAATACCTCATTTTTTCTAATTTTTCCGAATTAACCGTCGTACATGGTAAATACCAAGTGCCATTAAAAAGGAGAAACATCATTGCTACCCATTTAAAAATCTGATTTTTGTTTTCGTTCAAGCCAGGGACAAAATTCGCTCACAATTCGGCAATTTTGGTTTAATTTAGGACCATTATTCGGTTTTTAATTATTCAATTTGTATCCTTCTCACTTTCTAGGAATATTATGAAAGCAAGATAGAGATGATCAGGTTACATTTAACGAATGAAGGTTCAAAAAAAAAATGATTTATGACAATCTAGATGGGGCCAAACGAAAAAGATGGATATCTTTGAACGGGTCGGGAAAATGCCATAAGAAAACGTCGTAAGCAGGTGTAGACTTCAGGGGAGGAATTCAAGAATGTAAGACTGAACAGAATTGGGCGGTGAAAGAGCAGCGCAGCTGCGTTAGTCTCAGGCGACTTGGTGACGCAATGTGCTCTCAATAGTTTTAGCAGTACTTCCGTCTTCTTTAGCAATGAAAATCCACAAAAAATACAAAATTTTGATCAATAGTTGGTGAATACTGTTCACAATTAAAGCTTAGCATTATACTTCTTTTGCATTTTATAAAAAGTTCAGGATAAATTTAAGAAACGTGTAAAAGGGTTAGTTGCTTGAGACACCTGAGTTTATCAGTCAGTGATGTAATTTCGTCAAAATCCTGGCGAGAGGGCAAAGTTTCCCAATTCACTTGAAAATAACATTGACTAATTAAAAATGGGCCATAGAGCACCATAAAGTCATAGGCATACTAAAGAAACCTGACCTGTTTCTGTGGATCTTGAATTATATAGACCTTCCTCAGTTTTGCCAGGATTTTTAAAGACGCTAAATTTCAGCTGGGAGGGGCAAACTGGGGCCTGGAGGACAGTTAACCCTGCCCCATAGCAGATTACGTCCCTGTTATCAGGCTTATTGGGTTAGACTGGAACCCAACCAAAGGGTCTACCAGGCACATCACGTCTACCCGACTCTAGTACCTTGAACGACGTTTTAAGCTTGAACAAATACTAATCATTAATTAATTGTCAATGTGCCTCTAAACATCTCCTTTTGTTTAGACTAAGCCTGAATAAAAGTGTTACAGTGTGATATCTTCTCAAACAGTTCGTGGTAACGGACTGTAGTAAGGAGCGACCCGGCTCAATAGTAAACGAAACTCTAAAAAACGGAATTTTGATGCTAAAATATACATCAAAAGAATCAGATTTCCATGCTAATTTTAAATATATAAGTTTCATCAAATTTAGTCTTTGTCACAAAAATCACACCATCGCATTCGGCGTATCAGAGAACCATATGGCAAAGTTTTGAAGCTCTTATCTACAAAAATGTGGAATTTCGTATTTTTTGCCAGAAAACAAATCACGGGTGCGTGTTTATTTGTTGTTTTTTTGTTTTTTTTTCCCAGGGGTAATCGTATCGATCAAGTGGTCCTAGAATGTCGCAAGAGGGCTCATTCTAACGAAAATGTTTTAGTGCCCTTTTTAAGTGACAAAAAAATTGGAGGGCACCTAGGCCCCCTCCCACGCTCATTTTTTCTATAAAGTCAGCAGATCAAAATTTTGAGATAGCCATTTTGTTCCGCATAGTCAAAAACCATAATAACTATGTCTTTGGAAATGACTTACTCCCCCACAGTCCCTGGGGGAGGGGCTGCAAGTTACAAACTTCGACCAGTGTTTACATGTAATAATGGTTATTGGGAAGTGTACAGTCGTTTTCAGGGGATTTTTTTTTTGTTTTGGGGGTGGGGTTGAGGGGAGGGGGCTATATGGGAGGATCTTTCCTTGGAGAAATATTTCAAGGGGGAACAGAAATTCAATGAGAAGGGCGCAGGATTTTCTAAAATAACTATAAAAAAAACAATGAAAAAAATAAACATGGAAATGTTTTTTCAATTGAAAGTAAAGAGTAGCATTAAAGCTTAAAACGAACAGAGATTATTACGCATATAAGGGGTTCTAAAAATACTTTAGCATAAAGAGCGTGGTATTTAGGAGGAGATAAATACCTCGCTCTTTATGCTATAGTATTTTTAGTAATCTCAACTATTTATTCTACGGCCTTTCTGATTCAGGGGTCTTAAAGAATTGGGAAACGATTTAGTGTAAAGAATGAAGTATTAACGAGGGTACAAACCCCCTCATATAAATAATAAAAATTAAAGAATATAAAAGTTTGTTACGTAAGTTAATTCTTAAGTTACGTATATTTTTTACTAATAAAAAAATTCGTTAAAAATTAAAATTTATAGTTGCCTTTTTATGCAACCGAAAAATTGCATGGCAACTAGGCCTTCTTCCCCATCCCTTATTTCTCAAAATCGTCTGATCAAAACTAAGAGAAAGCCATTTAGCCAAAAAGGAATTAATATGCAAATTTCATTTTAATAATTTATGTGTGGAAAGCCAAAATCAAACATGCATTAATTCAAAAACGTTCAGAAATTACATAAAAAAACTAGTTTTTTTAACTGAAAGTAAGGAGCGACATTAAAACTTAAAACGAACAGAAATTACTCCGTATATGAAATGGGTTGTCCCCTCCGCAATCCCTCGCTCTTTACGCTCTTTGCTACAATTCTGCTTTTTAAAACAATTAAAGCTTTAGCGTAAAGAGCGAGGGATTGCGGAGGGGACAACCCATTTCATATACTGAGTAATTTCTGTTCGTTTTAAGTTTTAATGTCGCTCTTTACTTTCAGTTAAAAAAACTAGTTTTTTTTATGTAATTTCTTATTAAGGAGAAGATATACGATTGACGCCACAAAGACAAGCCAATGGACTTAAAGCACAGTTTTTATATAATGACGTTGAAATAGAAAAGTCTTTTTTTCTCTTTGGTCTTCAGAAATAGAAAAAGTAAAAATAATAAAAAAAAGATAAAAGATAAAAAAGATAAAGACACATTATAAATCCACTATTTTGGTGGTATTAACCTCCTCCCTAACCTGTTTTGTTCTGTCGAATTGTATGTATTTTATTTATGATGTTTAATATGGTATGCGCGCAGTTCGACCCTCGTTTAACTTCAACTCTGTTCAACTCAATCCCCATTCAACCTAACCTAACGTATTGCAGAGGTTGAATTCAGTTGTGGTTGCGTTGACTGAGGTTTGGGTTAAATTTGACATGGTTCAATAGGAATTGAGTTAAACGGGTTGAGTAACGAGGGCTGAGCTGTAGCTATTGAGCTATTATTTCTTAAATTTATTTTTAAGCTTCATTTAACTAAACTAATTTGCTTCAAATTTCATAAAATTGTATGAAGTAATGTGTAAGTACAGGTCAGTTATTATGAAAAAGTGGTGATGGATCATTTTGTAGGCGGGGAGGGCGGATGCATCAAAGAGTGCACTTTAACGCTAAAAGATCCTAATTCTCAATAAGCTTTACAGATAAGTACAGATTTATTTCCAGTGAAGTGGGGAGAAGGTAGAAATTGATTTCTAATCCTTCTTGATTTCAGGAAATATTTCTGGTCTACGTCTTTGTTATGGAAATAAATAATAACATTAAACCCTAAAAGGCAGAATTTATTCTGTAAAGAAAGGGGTTATCCCCTCCTCAATTTTCCTTGTGGTCGTATAAACTTCGGCGGATGCTCGTTCGATCGGGAATTGAGAGTTTTAGGGCCTTTTTTTAAAAGTTAAATATGATTGGAGAGCGCAGCCAGCCCCAATCCTTGAACATTTTTATATCGATTCTTTTGATAACGCATAAATTATGCAAACTGTCAATCCTTTACAGATGGGTTTTACAGTGGAAAAGGAGTAAAGAGGCCAGTTTTTTCTCAGGAGTCCAGTGGCGTGATTATTCTCTTGGTCAAAAAGATCAGCAATATTGTGCTGTAGAAAGGGGGAGGGCTACTGGTCCAGAAATGAGCCACAAAACCTTTTTTCCAGATCAATTTGAAACTTAAAGCCACAGGTTTTTGGGCCAAGGGCAAAAAAAAACGCCAAAATTTTTTCGATTGGCCTGAAACTCATGTAAAACGTGGGTCTAAGGGGACCATACTTCAGAAGTAAATTAATATATATATATATATATATATATATATATATATATATATATATATATATATATATATATATATATATATATATATATATATATATATATATTTCTTCCCCTCAACATACAGTCCAAAAAAGGGCAAAAAACTTTTTCCACACCCACTCCAAAGGGATGGGGCTAGTTTTAGGAACTTTGGAGAGGGATTATTCAATTGGAAACTGAAAGTTCTTGTATCTTTCTTAAAGACCGAAAGCTACTGGGTGGCAATCAGCCTCCCTCTCAATTCTTTTTTGCTATCCGGTCCTCCTCTTACCCCTATGACATCGAATCAAATTTTGAGACATCTGTTTTGTTCAAAAACTTCCAAATTTCTAATAACTTTGCCTTTGGGGTTGATATCTTTCCATGGTCCCAATATTAAACTTTATCTTATCCTGCTATGAAAACTCAATCCCCAGAAACACGAACAAAATCAAATTAAATGGAAGTCAAAAAATAAATATTATAAGACATTCTCCACTACTTATTCTGCCCATATTTTGGAATATTGGTTGAGTGTTGCAAAATCCATTCTTTTCGATTATTATTCTTATTTGTCATACTTTCTCTGTGGCTGTTCAGCTTGAAAAGCGGGGAGTATTTTCCACGAGGGGGGAGGTTTCCAAGGAAAAATTTTCAGCAAGTGGTTAATTTTCCGGGGGGATATTTTGCAAGCGGGAATTTTCCGCGAGGATAATGCTCCGGGGGGAATAAGTCTAGCACGCTGTTCAAAATAAATGCTGTTTTAAGGTACTGACGACAATCGATCCTTTTTCAGGGTTTGAAAGGGGTGAGGAGGGATAGTTTCACTCGTATTTATGCTACCTCTTTTGTAAACACTGATTACCAAAACCACCCAGATCCAAGGGGCAATGTAAGGGAGGGGGCACGTACAACCCCTCCCACCAACGATGGAGCCCAAGTCATCTTTGTGCTCCCGCCAAATATTAATTCTTTATCCGTCCCTGCCCAATACCTAAGTTTTAGCATTCTTTTATAAGACTTCAATGCATTTATTTCGCTTTTCATTTTGCCCTATATTTCATGAACTGTACTGAGTCCAAGTAGCCAGAAAATGACACGTGTAACGATCAATAATTATTTTCGCAACAGCCGCCTTAGGAAACATATGCAATAACGCTTAACCTTGACAGAAATAGCATTGTGCAAAAATGAAAGGAAACATGTGTTGATATTGCACAGGTACTAAAACTTACGTTGCCTAGGCAACGTGAATGTTGCAGCAACCTTTGATTGTTGCGTCGACAAATGTAACGTTTGAGCAGTGCTTAATACTCTGGTTTTATTTCTGTGCCATCGAAACGCTATCGATATCAAACTCTAGACACCACAATTGTTATATCTAAAGAAGAACTTTTACTTAAAACAAAAAAGAAGATACGCTCACAAAATACGCTGTTTGAAACATTGAAACCTTTATGCTTAAAACTGATTTTTTCTCTACAAGCAGCGAAGCTTTTCGGCTGAAATTAGAAACACTTTTGTGAAAATCAGCGAAAAAAATTCCCACAGAGAAAAATTTTGACTACCCCCCCCCCCCCCCCAAAAAAAAATTCCTTAAAGTTTTAGCTTTATTCCTCAGTCGTGAGACATAATAGGGTAGACATGTAAAAACTATAGCTATAGAGGAAAAGATCTCCATCCTTTAATTAAATTCCTTCTCATCTGTTCGTTTAAAATAGTCTGAGATCGACTTTTTCTCCATAAATGCAATTGTTACCCAAAAAAGAATATATTCTATAAAAAAAACTAGCCAGGCAATAACCAAATGAACTCGAGATTGAGGGTCTAATATTTTAAGTTCTGAGCCAGCTGCACTTGGTATTTGGTTTCAAGCATTCGTTGCATTAATCGTAGTTGCAGCAGTAGTCGCAACCTAGTAAAGAGCGAACCAGAAAAACCCCTTTTGAAAAAAGGCCTAATGAGAAGAAGTTGCACTTGACACTAATTCAGGAATGGTAACTATCATTTCGGTTAATCCTAAAAGTTAACACATTTATTGCGCTTATTGCAAAAAAATTACGGTGATTTTGAAAAAAGCCTGAAACCCCTCGGAAATGGCGTCAGATCAAATTAAAAAAGCTCGTTATTGGAACTGCTTGTCCCCAAACCTTGTATAGGATAATTACAGTCCTCCACCTTGAAGAACAAGGAAAATCATTTCTTTGCTTCGGTTGCATATGTCTCCTTGTTTTTTCTTCTTTTTTTCTACTATGGCTAGAGGGTTACCAGAACATTATAGAGAGATATTTAATAGCTCATTCGAACAGAAATCAAAATTACCAGTGCCCTTTTTAAGTGACTAAGAGACTGAAGGTGAGTGAGTCCACCTCTCCCCCAGTCCCCTTCCCCCAAAGTCGTCTGATCAAAATTTTGAAATAGTCGTTTTGTTCCACATAGTCAAAAGTTACAATAACTATGCTTTCGGTGATGACATGAGACTCCATAGTTCCTGGGATAGGGCTGTAAGTTATACAATTATGGTGCTACAACAAGCCATAGATTAAGTTGTATTAAGAGACCTGGTAGTTCAATCGATGGAGCGTTGAACTTTTAATCCGAGAGTCAAGGACTCAAGTCCCTTATTGGGTGTTTGTTTTTCAATCATGGTTTTGTCACTTCTATATAATTATGTCGATAACCTGTCTTTGTTAAGGCTGACTATGGTAATTCTTAACCAACGCTTTTTTCTCGATAAAAAAGAATAGCTTCACCTTTTTTTAGTTTTCTTTTATTATTTCGAAAATCAAACCAGGCTATTCAAATTTATCAATTCATTGTTTCTTTTGGTTTATATAGTGTTTGAAGAAAAAGGATGTAAGTTGCTCAATTTGTCCATTGCTTAGATATAGCCTAGTATTTGTTATTGGGGAATATACCGACATATTCTGCGAGGGGGGTTTTCCAAGAGAAGAGTTTCCATGGTAAGGAAAAACCCTAATCCTTTTACCTTACCTTAATCCTTAACCTTTACCTTAATCTTTAACTTAATCCTTTTTTATTTTTTTTACGAATGCTTTTATTAGTAATAAATTTAAGTAACTTACGTAACGAACTTCTACATTTGTCTATTTTTATTACGTATATAAGGGGGTTCGTCTCCTCTTCAATACCTCGCTCTTTACGCTAAAGTATTTTTAATTGTTTCAACTGTTTATTCTACGGCCTTTGTGATTTAAGCGTCGTTCTTAAAGAATTGGGACAAAATTCAAGCTTTAATGTAAAGAGCGAGGCATTGACGAGGGGACAAACCCCCTCATATACGCAATAAAAATAGACAAATGTAGAAGTTCGTTACGTAAGTTAATTCGTAAGTTACTTAAATTTATTACTAATAAAAACATTCGTAAAAAATAAAAGTTCTAGTTGCCTTTTAAGTAGTTAAAAAATTGGAGGGCAACTAGACCTCCTCCCCCACCCCTTTTTTATCAGAATCGTCCGATCATAACTACGAGAAATTCATTTAGCTAAAGAAATTAATATGTAAATTTCGTTTTAATTATTGATGTGCGGTGAGCCAAAATCAAAACATGCATTAGTTCAAAAACGTTCAGAAATTAAATTAAAAAAAGCAAGTTTTCTCAACTGAAAGTAAGGAGCGACATTAAAACTTAAAACGAACAGAAAATATTCCGCATCTGAAAGGGGCTGTCCCTCCTCAACGCCCCGCTCTTTATGCTACATTTAGCGCAATGCTGTAAGTATGAAAAATTTTGATTTTGATGTACCTGCTACCAAAGTGAGGGAACCGATTTTTCCTTTTTTTGTAAATCAAGTTTCCAGAAAGCCAGCCAGGCGATCCAGTTGTTACTTTTAGATAGTAACTATAAATCTTTTCTACAATTTCTTGGCCCCACAGCGAAAAAATCTGCTTCGAGCAATAAAAATAAATTTTTCCAAAATATGCATTTTATTTTAGAGGACCTAATGAGGATGGTCAACTATTAGTGTGGTCTATAAGAAACAAGGGTTTCTCAATATTGGGTATGTAGAGGACCTAGAGGCTCACCTAGTTCATCCAATATCGCTCGGGATTGGTTTCTTCCACTGTAGCTTATCAATATATCTACAACCAAAAAGTCTCTATCAATTTTGGACTGCCAGGTTAGGTTAGTTCAGGAGCTAGCAGGCTTCAAGATAAATAGGATTTCTTGAAAAAAATCAGCATAATAAATTTACAGCTTCAAAGTTTCTCAGTTTGAGCCCCGAAGGTTTAAACTTCTGAATGGTCCTAAGGCCTAAAATGTATTGGGGAAAGTCTCATTGACTGTGGCTATGCGCCTAAAAACTGTCAAGTAAAGCTGTACAATTTTGTACTGAAAGTAGGTTTGGTTCGAAAGTTACATCCACTGAAAATCAATCTCGTTTATCATTTTGGTCTAATTTACTGGTCCTGTAAATTTCAGCGGACCTTACCCTTTACATGTTAACAAAAGTGAAGGGCTGTATGTCTCTGAGAAGCACCCTTCTCATGTCATATTGGCCTAAGGTACTTGTCCCACAAGTTTCAAACCCATCGGTGAGAAACCAGCCTACATTTCGGCTGAAAAAATTGACATAGGCGGATGGTGCTGGAAATGGCGGAGGAAACGCTCTGTTTTGCGCCTCAAGTTATAAAAATTTAAAATCCTTGCAGGATCTTAGCTAAAATAGACTCCCATATGCCTACCTTTCTGTTAAGAATTTGGCGGGAAGGTGGAGAAATCGTTGAGGGACCACTGGAGTACTTTGGTTGTCCAATTATCGATGTCAAATGTTGCTGCACATGCCTACCTTTCTTTTACAAAGTTCTTGGGAAGGTGGGGCAACGTTAGAGGAGTCAGAGACTCAATTTGTGCCTTTAAGAACACAGATTGAAAATTATTGCATATTTCCGATTTAAACAAAGTGCTACTTGCCTAACTCTTGTTTGCATAGGGGAGGACTAAGTGCAGCTGATCTGGTAAACCTATCAGGATTAGACTCGTTTTTTACAAAGACTTAAGACTTAGGTTACTACTGTAAAGAGCCATTATCCGATTTTTGTCTGGTACCTACCTACCAGAACTATGAAGACTTTGACTGATCAAACTTTTCAACATGGTGTGCATCATGGACGTTTCTTTCAGCCAAAAGTTAGATATCACAGACTCTGATCAACTGGTTAAGGACTGTTTATCAGCATGGATAGAAAAATCCATCTAAGCATGTTCAAAACTCAATTTTTGTCTTTTTAACCGGACCGAATTCCTAACATCACTATCAAGTCAGGTAGAAAGGGTAAGCTCTAATTTCTGTCAAAATGAGAAAACTGTGAATGTTTCAGAGGCCCATATGATAATATTCCTCTTGCTCAGACCCAAACGCAGAAATTGACCTGGCCAACTCAACTAGCCTCACAAACACAATTGTTTACTAATAGTTCATGGCTGCCATTTTGGATTCGCTGGAAATTGATTTTAATCTCAACTTCTAATTTTTGCTGTTTATTATCCTTTTAAGATAGTTAATCAATTAGGCCACGGAACCGTCATGTATTTTAAGCAGGTTCTGATTTTATGTCAAAATTCAATTCAGAGGTGATACCAGCCTGTTTTCTAGATCGAATTTTTCTACTAAAAAAAAGTATTTGCTCGAATAAAACAAAGTTACGTTTCAACGAAGCACGTAAAGCAAAGGAAAAATGAGTTAAATGACCCGTTAACAGTTTAATTAAAATCCAATAGGCGATTAAGAGCGACGGATATTTCAAGGTGGGGGGGGGTAAAAGATGGGCCTTGTCTAAATTTATTATTTGAAGTGTTTGAACAGAGTTGAATGCGGGTTGATTTTGCTTGAAGATGAGCTAATGGAGCTTAATTTGAACGAAGGTTCACAAGACTCAATTAAATGGGTATTGTTTTGAAATTCTTTTGTTGATAAAATTAATCATCAAACATATGATTAATCCGGATAAGATTGAGAACTCGTCCATGGGATGGAAAACTTAAAAGGAAGAGATAGATATGAGTAGTTTCTTACAGCAATCGAGGCACAAAACCTAGTCATAAATGATATTTATATTAAGTTCAAGAAGGCTGATCATATTGAGTCAGGTGCGTAGCTCCAGCACTTTTATTGGGAGGGGCAAGAGGGAGTCCAAATCCAAATATTCAAGGGACATGGGCCATTTTTCAGGAAAAAGCAATGGCGGTTCTTTTCTCTTCAATTTGCTTATACTTACAGAAAATATTAAGCATTATTATATAAGTATTACAGTAAGTAACTTATTGCCAACTACGACCTTTGCTTTATTTTAATAAAGATACAATTTCAAAAACTACAAACTAATTATAAATGTTAAATTATTTATTTAAGTTTTGCACCCCTAGAATTTCTGCGCCCGGGCGATTTCCCCTTCAACTCCCTCCCCTAAAACCACATCTAGGAAAAGGGATGTTGGAAAACTTCTGAAAAAACACAAGCCTAAATGTATTTTAAAGATGACTTTGTTCAAAGGGATTATTACAAATATGAGCCAAAGCTGAAGCTGTACCATTAACTGGATCACGCCTGCTAATTAGTTTGGTCAAAGTTGAGCTGCTTTCACTGTTAAGATTATCTTCAGTTTCTGTGAAGAAGAATTTCTGTGTTACTGCAAGAAGACGTGGATGGGATCAAATCCCTTGTCAATACTTTCTTCTTGTGGTTCCCCTTTCCTTTACTTTTTAAAGTTGCTTTTCCGCCAAAAAAAAGAGTAAGGAGCTCTGCCCTATACTGGTTTTATTAGCCTGTTACAGCAAAATAAAATTGATAGAAATTATAATTTTTAATAACGTTATAAAACACATCAAAGTTGAAAGCTGGAGAAAGCTGTTTTTTTACGGAACTGGTTAAGGAACCGAAAGTTTGGCCATCCTACATTGCTGAACCTACGGAAGCGCTTATTCTGAATTAATAACTTACAGAATATGTAGCAGCCCAGCTGTCCCGATCCCCGGGAACGCAAGAGCATGCACTGTTCAAACTGAAGGGGGGGGGGAGAGATATACCAAGCGGTTAAAAAGTAAAAATAGCCCGTTCCTTCCCTAAGTCTTCAACAGAGCATTTATCTAAAAGCGATAACGAAGAAAAGTTACTATTTAGGAAAGAAGTTACTCGATTAAATTAAAAAACATCACAGAATACATAAATAAACAATGCACACGCATCAAATAAGCATAAATTAAGTAGTGGACTCGGCTTGTACTAAGGCTGTCAGCAATGGATTGCTGCAGGCGACAGTAGTGTACTTTAAACAAGCTTTCGAATGGGTAATGGTGAGTTTAAAACTCACCATCACCTCGGCTTTTTTGCAAGTTTTAGCGTTAATATTAAGTTGCATGCCACTCTTCCATTTCCTTCTACTCCCGCAAACATCATAGGAGACTAAATCTTGCAGTTGAACTACGCACTAATCTAATAGCCTCATGCATCCCGTCATTCAGTTGCATGTCATTTGAAAATGACGTCTTAGCAAATCACAAAGTATACCCTTTAAATTACCAGTGTTGGAACCTTATACAGGAAAATTACAACCCTCTCATTGGACAACAAGAAAAAATCACTTTTTTACATGGCCAGTAGTAATATGTCTTCATATTTTTCTTCGTCGCTATTGAGGCACTGGAACATCATAGAGACCTGTTTATAGACATTCATAGAGACCTATATCTTAACGTTTTTTATATGATAGACTCGATAACGTCGTCATATAGTGTCACACGGCACACTAAAAGCGCAATTCGAGTGACATTTTTGGAATGAAAAGGTTAGACCGGACATACGGACATCATGGAGAGCTAATTATGGGCTCATTTATAACTAATTTTTATATTTAAATGCTCTTTATAAATTTGACTTTAAAAGGCAAACGTAAAGTGCCACATGGCGTTTTTTTCATTTTAAAAAATAAAAAATAGCAAAAAGGGCGTTGTCCAATGAAAAAAACTCGGCAGAAAAATTTCCCCTTACCCCTGCGGGAATTCTCCTCCACTGAGAATTCCCCTGGAAATTTCCTTACATTTGAAATAGGGACGGTATTTTTAAAATTTACGCCTAGAGTTTGGAAATTACCTTCCCCTTTGTATCCTTGTTAAAAATAAAAAAAAACTAGTTTTTTTAACTGAAAGTAAGGAGCGACATTAAAACTTAAAACGAACAGAAATTACTCCGTATATGAAATGGGTTGTCCTCTCCGCAGTCCCTCGCTCTTTACGCTAAAGTTTTTAATTGTTTTAAAAGTAGAATTGTGGCAAAGAGTCAAACTTTAGCGTAAAGAGCGAGGGACTGCAGAGGGGACAACCCATTTCATATACGAAGTAATTTCTGTTCGTTTTAAGTTTTAATGTCGTTCCTTACTTTCAGTTAAAAAAACTAGTTTTTTTTATTTAATTTCTGAACGTTTTTGAATTAATGCATGTTTGATTTTGGCTCTCCGCACATAAATTATTGAAATGAAATTAGTATATTAATTTTTTTTGGCTAAATGGCTTTCTCTTAGTTTTGATCAGACAATTTTGAGAAATAAGGGGTGGGGAAGGAGGCCTAGCTGCCCTCCAGTTTTTCGGTTACTTAAAAAGGCTACTAGAACTTTTAATTTTCAACGAACGTTTTTATTAGTAAAAAAATATACGTAACTTAAGAATTAACTTACGTAACAAACTTTTATATTCTTATATTTTTATTATGTGTACGAGGGGGTTTGTACCCTCGTTAATACCTCGCTCTTTACACTAAATCGTAAGTTTTGTCCCAATTCTTTAAGAATGACCCCTGAATCAAAAAGGCCGTAGAATAAATAGTTGAAATTACTAAAAATATTTTAGCATAAAGAGCGAGGCATTTATCTCCTCCTAAATACCTCGCTCTTTATGCTAAAGTATTTTTAGAACCCCTCATATGCGTAATAATCTCTGTTCGTTTTAAATTTCAATGCTATTCCTTACTTTCATTTGAAAAAACGTTTTCATGTTTATTTTTTCATTGTTTTTTTTATAGTAATGCTAGAACTTCCTGCGCCCTTTTCATTGAATTTTTCTTCCCCCATGACATATTCCTCAAAGGAAAGATCCTCCCACAAAGCCCTCTCCTATCAACCCCACCCCCCAAACCAAAAAATCCCCATGAAAACGTCTGTACACTTCCGAATAACCATTACTATATGTAAACACTGGTCAAAGTTTGTAACTTGCAGCCCCTCCCCCAGGGATTGTGGGGGAGTAAGCCATTCCCAAAGACACAGTTATTATGGTTTTCGACTATCCGGAACAAAATGGCTATCTTAAAATTTTAATCTGTTGACTTTTGGAAAAAATTAGCGTGGGAGGGGGCCTATTTGCCCTCCAATTTTTTTATCACTTAAAAAGGGCACTAGAACTTTTCATTTCCGTAAGAATGAGCCCTCTTGCGACACTCTAAGACCACCTGGTCGATACGATGACCCCTGGGGAAAAGAAAAAAAAACAACAAACAAACAAATAAACACGCACCCGTGATTTGTCTTCTGGCAAAAAATATGAAATTCCACATTTTTTTAGATAGGAGCTTGAAATTTTTGCTATAGAGTTCTCTGATATGCCGAATGCGATAGTGTGATTTTCGTTAAGATTCTACTAAATTAATTGAAACTTATATATTTAGAATCAGCGTGAAAATTCGATTCTTTTGATGTATCTTTTAGCATCAAAATTCCGTTTTTTAGAGTTCCGTTTACTATTGAGCCGGGTCGCCCCTTACTACAGTTCTTTACCACGAACTGTTTGAAAAGAAAATAATTCGGTATTTCGGGGCTTCTGACATTATTACTCCTTTGCGGAAGTCAGGCTCAAAATTTTTTCTCTGGGCCCCTTCCACCTCTTAGTTCGTTTATTTCCCGTTAGTTTTCACCTGTTTTCGCTTTATAGTTGTGTTATCTCTTAGCAGTTCTTTCGTTAGTTGAGTTATGGTTGTGGTATATATGTTTTATCGCTCGTATAGTTGTGTTATTTTCAAATTATACTCCATAATAGAGAGGCTCCGAACACCCAGCATTGTATATTAAGCTCTGAATTTGACGTTTTTTTCTAACGTGACCAGATTCGTCCTGCGCCCTTTTCATTGAATTTTTTTCCCCCATGGCATATTTCTCCAAGGAAAGATCCTCCCACATAGCCCCCTCCCTCAACCCTACCCCCAAAACCAAAAAAGTCCCCCTGAAAACGTCTGTACACTTCCCAATGACCATTATTATATGTAAACACTGGTTGAAGTTTGTAACTTGCAGCCCCTCCCCCAGGGACTGTGGGGGAGTAAGTCATCCCCAAATAAATAGTTATTATGATTTTCGACTATGCTAAACAAAATGGCTATCTCAAAATTTTGATCCGTTGACTTTGGGAAAAAAATGAGCGTGGGAGGGGGCCTTAGATGCCCTCCAATTTTTTTGGTCACTTAAAAAGGGCACTAGAACTTTTCATTTCCGTTAGAATGAGCCCTCTTGCGACATTCTAGGACCACTTGGTCGATACGATGAACCGTGGGAAAAAAAAACAAAAAAAAAACAAACAAACAAATAAACACGCACCCGTGATTTGTCTTCTGGCAAAAAATGCAAAATTCCACATTTTTGTAGATAGGAGCTTGAAACTTCTACAGTAGGGTTCTCTGATACGCTGAATCTGATGGTGTCATTTTCGTTAAGATCCTACGACTTTTAGGGGGTGTTTCCCCCTATTTTCCTAAATAAGGCAAATTTTCTCAGGCTCGTAACTTTTGATGGCTAAGACTAAACTTGATGAAACTTATATATTTAAAATCAGCATTAAAATGCGATTCTTTTGATGTAGCTATTGATATCAAAATTCAATTTTTTAGAGTTTTGGTTACTATTGAGCCGGATCGCTCCTTACTACAGGTCGTTACCACGAACTGTTTGAAAACGAAATGCAGGAAAATTACACTTTCCGGAAGGGGTAGAGGCACTGAATATTTTATTATCTCTAAAATTTCCTTTACAAAACGAAGCTCTGTCTCCTAGTGCTGCATATTAAAACTAATAATAATAGAGAAATAGTATGGGTTGGTACCGCTTATATATGAGCATAAAATTTCTAAATTACGAGAAAGATATACATATATTGTTCGACTCACTTTATTTCATCCCTTACAGGGGGCATTTCGTACAACATGCTGATGCAGAGATAAATGTCACATAAGTATCGCTGGCGTTACGTGAAATGCCACAAATAACAGTAATAATCCTCAGTACATTCCTGTCAATACTTTTTTTTTTGAGCCGGCTAATAGGAATATTTAGAAAAGCAAAAATAACGAGAAGTCAGCATGGTATATGTACATAGAGGCAGTTCTACATTTATGGGCTAGCACGTTAATCCAAAACGTAAGGAATAAGACTTTATCAACGCTTATTAGGCGTTTCAATTACAAATAAGACAATTTGATTTAAATATTTGATTTAAATATTTTTGATTTAATTATTAAAAATTGGAGTTTTTATTTAAATATTTGAAGTAAAAAATTTAAAATAATTAAATGATTCCTGGAGCTGATCTCCTCCCCCCCCCCCCATACTAACTTCTTTGACTAAACAACAACCGATTTGACCTAGCTAGCAATAGTATATTTTTCCAGAATTCCTTTACGAAATTCGTCTTATGTCCTGCTTTCTCTTTTCCAACTCAATTTTATGCGTGGAGATGTTATGGGTATTGTCCGGGGTAAATCAAACAGTTTGTGATAATGAACTGTAAATAAGAAGCGACTTGGCTCAATAGTAACCAAAACTCTAAAAAACAAAATTTCGATATTAATAGATATATCAAGAGATTCAGCTTATGATGCTGATTCAAAATATATAATATTTGTCAAATTTAGTGGTACACATCAAAAGTTAAGAGCCTGAGAAAATTCGCCATATTTTTGAAATAGGGAAACACCCCCTAAAGTTCAAGGAATCTCAATGAAAATCACATCATCAGATTCAGTCATTCCGTATATGAAAGGGACTGTCCCCTCCTGAATTCCCCGCTCTTTACGCTAAAGTTTTTGATTGTTTTAAAAAGTGGAGTTGGGAGAAAGAGTGAAACTTTAGCGTAAAGAGCGAGGCGTTGAGGAGGAGACAGCCCCTTTCACAAACGGAATAATTGCTGTTTGTTTTAAGTTTTAATGTCACTCCTTAATTTCAGTTTAAAAAAAAACTTGCTTTTTTTAAATTATTATAATAACAGTAAGTCTCATTTTCTTTTTCGATGAAATATTTTTCATGTTTTTCAATAAATTATTTTTATTTTCAATGATTTCTTGTTTTCAGTGATTCCATTTCTGTCCTATTTGCAGATATAGAGGGTGTGCTCATATTCATTTTTGAAAGTTTTAAACCAAGAAAATCTAATCTTGAACTCGTAGATTTGAGGAGGTTTAAGACCCTTAACTGCAAGGGGAAAAAAATTGACCTGAGCAAGCGAGGCGAAACAGGAAGTATCGTACATTTTTGCAATTTTACCATTAACTAGGCTCACCTATTTACTTCATGACAAGGTTTTCAGGCGGTTTAATTGAATAAATATTAATGTAGAACATATTAGGAAGCGTAATGAACCCCTTTCGCCTTGTTTTTTATACTAAAAACGTACCAAAAACGAGGATGGATTACTTAAAAAAAATCTGCTTACAGTAAAGAACAAAGTTGAAACTTAAAACGAGCAGCAGTTTTAAAGCAACTTAATAATATTTTATTCAAATTATTGGAGAGACTGCCCAGCCTTGCCCTCCCCCCAAACGACGCCACTGTGTTGAGTTGAAAAAGGCTTGAACAGAAAGAGGCTTGAGTAGAAAGATCTGATTTGGATGGGGTTGAGGCACTGGATGGGGTTGAGGCATAAAATTTCGTTGGAGATTTTGCCCGAACGTTGGAGACGTTGCCTGAAATTGTATAAAGGTGGAGGGCTTAATATTAAAGATAAAATGTATTTATTTATCTGATTAATAGCCATTCCCAAAGTACCGGTATACCATCATAGTCAAACTTAATATTTCTCTTTTCCTCCTCTAACTCGCGCCATGGGTAAAAATTCCATCCATTGCTGAAGTTCGCTGACACTATCAGACTTCGTTTCATAGCAAAAGCGAACCAAATCTGATTGACTTGATTTCGGTGTATTTTCCTTAGCTTTTACAAGGTTTAATAGACAAAATACGTATTTTCAACTGAAAAATCGAAACAAAACAGAAATTATTCCGGGTATAACTCTTACTCTTTACACTAAAGTCTTAAAGTTCTTTGAAAATAATTGTCATGTGAAACCGACGGCCCTTGTGTATCAGGGGCTGTTCTTAAAAAATTGGGACAAAAGTCAAACTTTTATTCGATTTCTGACTGTTTTTAAACTGATACCAGGAAATCCCTCCCTTCTTATAAAATTTCTACTGGAAAATTTACCCAGGAAATTTTTTCCCCATGGAAAATTATCCGCGTGTAAAATCTTCCCGTCTCCGAAAATCCCCCACCCCAACAAAAATTCCATATAATTATCAAATAACAAATACTATATGTCAACAGTGGGTAAATTGCATAACATACATCCGTTCCCCCTGTGGCTGCGGGGGTCACGCCGTACCCAGAGACATAGTTATCACAAAATTTGGATTGGAAAGGGAGGAAAAGGGCGTGGGAGGTGGGCTAGCTGCCCTGCAATCTTTTAGGTCACTTAAAAAAAGGTACTAGAACTTATAATTTCCGTTCAAATTAGCCCTCTCTTAATATTCCAGGACAATTGGTTCCCTTTTTTAGAGTTTCGGTTACTATTGGGCCGAGTCACTCCTTACTTATTGTTTTTTTACCACCAAGTGTTAGATGGTTGTCATAATTTTAATTACAAATTCGTCTAGCAATTGTTTACTAGTATCATACAATTATAACCAGAAATAGTTTCAACTCTAGTTGAATAATTTTGGGGACCTAACTATCCGAATAACTAAGCTGACTGCGGCTGACTGTCAACAATAATGCCAAATCATAGAAATACAAAAATTTATATTCCCCTTGGTTCTTGACCCTTAACAATATATGACACTTATAAACCAATTTATCTGCACTACCTACTCTCCCCAAATTTATCAACATTTATCTGCACTACATGGACAAACCGCATTTTTGGACAGTATTTTTAGACTTTTTTTTTGGGGGGGGGGGTTGGGGGATGGCCCTAGGATCGATCTTATTGGAAATTATTGTTTAACTTATTTAGGTACCAGATATAGATATTTACCTTCGTCGGGTTGGAACGGATCATCACGGGCACTAAGACACAAGGTTGGAACCTTGATTCTATGAATCTTATCATGAAGGCACGCGGCTTTATAATATTCTTCTAAGTCTGAAAAGCCAAATTGTTTTGAGGTAAAATGAGTATCAAACTCTCTAATAGTCCTGGCTGCCAAAGCTAGCTCAATATTCCACTTCCCATCAACTGTTTCAAATTGGTGCTTTACCCTGAAATAAAGTGGCAATAAAAAGTGTTTTAGAAAATAGTTGTGGAACTCTACTGAAAATTACTAGAAGTTAAAACGTGAATTTTTATTTTATGAAATGTATATATCATATCTCATAAAAAAATCTGATCCTTACTATTTAGTAAGATAATGTCGAAGAAAACGTCGCTTTCATGCTTAAACGTCCTACCTGACATTTTAGAGACTCAGAAATAAAAAATAAATGATTTATATTGAATTACACTTTTATCATCCTGATTTACATTGCCCTGATCTTCCCTCCCTTTGATGGTTTTTGGCAATTATGTCGGAAGTGTAAAAGCGTTGGATCCGACCTTCCCACGTGACAGCAACTAAAATGTGTAAGAGCTTAGCACAGAAGAGGAAACTCTAAGAAAATTAAAAAGCCAGACACACACCAGGAAATGTATTTTTATAATTTGGAATACATCTGCAAAGGTATTTTTATAATTTGGAAATCTGTCAAAGACTACAGCCGTAGCAGAAATAGTGTTTTGTTTCAAGCGTTCCTTAGGTAGGTAGGTATGCGTTTATTTCATCAAATAAAAATTACTAAAATTGCACTTACAATCAATAATATGCTGCTCAATTTAGGGACCTAAAATGTCCCTGTTCAGCATCAAAACTACAACAAATAAATGATAACTATTCATTCAAAATCAAAGAAATACGCAAAAAAAAAAAAACAAAAAAAGAAACAAACAGACGAAACACTATACAATCTCTAAACAGCCATCTCTCATCATAAAAAAAAAGAAAAAAAAGGGGAAAATTATAACCAATATAATTTATAATTTATTCAAAAAATAATTTTTTATTCTTACTTTAAATAACATAAGGTTTTCAGAACAACTAACACTCTCTGGAATTGAGTTCCAAATAACAACACCTACATGTTTAATCATAAACCCAGATCGCGTTGTATGCCTGATTTCACTAGTCACCTGATCAGAGCTCCTAGTAGAATAGTCGTGATAATTTGAATTATATCGATAAAAACTTCTAAAATATTGAGGAGACAATCCATTTAAAACCTGGTATACAAAAATTAAAATCTGCTGAGATTTAATAAAATCAATATTCAAAATATCTAAATCTCTAAAACAATCTCTAGTACTACCACACGCAAGATACTCACCCAAACTTCTAATTGCCTTATTCTGCATAATCTGGACCCTTTTTACATGACTAGAAAAATTGCTTGCATACAATGAACAATCATACACTAAATAAGGATGGACAATTGAATAATAAATTGCTTTCAGGACATGTAGAGGAAAAAAATTATGAAATCTTCTTAAAATACCAACTCCGCGAGCCAATTTTGAAGATAAAACTTTGCAATGATGAATCCAACTAAAATTTACATCAAAATAAAATCCTAGATATCTACATTGAAAAACCTGACTAATGGAAACACCTTGTAAAAGAATACTATGACAATTATTTACAACTTTACCAATACGACTAAATATCGTATAATTAGTCTTCTCAGTATTCACTGAAAGAAAACTATGCTTTGTGAACTGAGATAAATTATCCAAAGCTACATTAGTTATCTCTATAAGATCTTCGACAGATTCCCCAATCACTGTAAGCGCTGTGTCATCTGCGAATGATGTAACTACGGCACCAGGAAGGTAAAAACGCATTGTATCCACGTATATAAGAAACATTAAAGGTCCTAATACCAAACCTTGGGGAACTCCACAATTCACATTGAAGGGTTTCCCTACCACCATCATCTATCATAACTTTGATGGACCTACCATGCAAGTAAGACCTAAACCAATCCCAACACTTCTCACGGACTCCCAAACAAGCTAGCCTACTTAATAAAAGATTAAAATCAACGGTATCAAATGCTTTTTTAAAATCTATGAACACAGTAAGAGGGATAAGATTCCTTTCAAGGGCACTATTAACGCACTCCATTAGATGGTATGCCGCATGAACAGTTGAATGTTTAGTTCTGAAACCGAACTGTGACTCACTTAATATTTTGAGCTTGTCTAAATATTCGTACAGTTGTCGATGTACTATTTTCTCGTATATCTTTGAGAATAGTAGTAACAAGCTTATAGGTCGATAGTTCGTCATATCGTGCTTATTGCCTGATTTGAACAGTGGGAGGACTTTTGCTCGCTTAAGCGCTTCAGGGAATTGGCCGACTTCAAGTGACAGGTTAACGAGGTAGGGAAGACATGGTAGTAGATACACTGAAACTCTTTTGAATGCTTTCAGATTCAAACCACCAATACCAGCAGCATTTGACTTTAAATTCTTCACAATTTTTGTTAATTCTTCAATTGACGCTTTTTCAAATTGAAATTTATTATGTTCACCTCGATTATCTTCAATGAGCATGTCACTTTTCGCTGGGTCTCCGTGAGAAGTGTCTTCCTTGATTCTTGATTCCTTGATTGACCAAACTCGTCAGCAATCTGCTGCTTATCAGTGACTGTAACACCCTCGACAGTGATAGCATTTATGAGGCCATCATGTTTACCTGTGCCTTTAATCACGCCATTAATGGTCTGCCAAGTGCCCCGCATATCACCTTTTTGTTCATTAAATTTTTCGATGTAATATTTTTTTTTTGAACGTCTTAACTTATTCACTAAATTTCGTTGACGAATCTATTCATTTTTACTTTCTTCAGATGAGTCATTTAAACTTTTAAAGAAGCAAGCGTTACGAGCATTTATAGCTTCAACAACTTCATCATCAATCCAGGGTTTTCGGGGGATATCTCGTTCTTTTTTCCTAGTAAGTTTTAAGGGACAAGCAGACTCAAATATCGGAGTAATTATCCCAAGAAAGTTGTCGAGGGCACGCGAGGGATCCGGTTCTTCATACACTTTCTCCCACGATATTACACTTATTTGTTCACGGAACTCATGTAAATTTGCCGGCCGAAGATCTCTTATAAGTTTACGCCTAGACTTTTACACTAGACTACGTTTATACTTAGATAAACAGAGAGAATGGAGCATTGACAGTGCGGGTGAGATATAAGATAATCACTGATGCTGAATCATAGAATCGCTATCGTCATCAGAATAGGGTAGAACAGATCCCTCAAAGAACAAATGGGTCGAATTACAGTTACCAAATAGACCGCTTGCGTAATAGACCGCTTCTGTTAATGACCGATTATATTTCTAGAGCAGATTTTTCGTAAACATATCCATTCAACCCCGCTATTTAAAATAATAAAAGGCTTCGTTTTTCTGGTAGCCGATTGGTCTGGCAAAGCTTTACTTTTTTGGCTTTATTTGCTTTTATTTTATTATTATTTTTACCTTTTATAAGAAATCGCATTTAATCTGTGAACAGGTTCATTTTTCTTGGGATATCTAATAATTTTTTGTAATTAGAAATGAATCATTCTGTATGATAGAGCTTTTTCCCGCTTAGTGCCACTAAACGCTAATCTTTGACTAAAAAGCCACTACGGTGGCTTTAAAAAAAGCTTTGTAGCGAATTAAATTAGAGGTACCTAAAAGTTCTTAGACACTTAGTCTTCGAATATAAGCTGTCTCAAGAAGACCCTTTTCAATGATATATATAAAAAAGACAAGTGCAAAAAACAAGCAGGATTTACCATACGTAAGATTGTGCTTCAGAAACGTTTTGACAAGATACGTTGGTATTCTACAAGAATATAATTTGTTTTGGAAAAAAGTTCAAATATGAAACTTGGCTAAGTTCAGGCAACTTATTGTAACCACGCTCTAACTGACTATCTTCACCGTGAAACTTGAAGACAGTAAAGCTTATGATATCAGCAAGTCTTGTCCTTACTGAACTGGAAACAAGCGGGTAAAGGTAAAATTTTATGCGGGGTAATTTTTACTATTTTAAGGTTCAATCTCCATTCAAAAATTTGGGAAATAGAATATTGAAAAATTAACGCACAAAAAGGAAGATTTCTACCTACAGATCAAGAGACTGTGCAAGACATCCTGCCAAATGACGATTCAACATCAGGTTAAGGATTGGTTTTTCTAGACTAACAGTTCCCTTAAGAACATCCCATGGTACAGACACTATCATCGCAGCATCAAGATAAATTCGTGCTTTGGATCCGTTTGTTGCTAAGTAGTTACCAAGTATCAACCTGAAATAAAAAATTAAAAACCCTTGTTATATGTGGGGTTCGAACAGAAACAAAATAGAGTAAAACCAAATTTGCTTCAGTATCCAGAACACCGTCCAATATCTAGCGAGAATGTTTAATTTTCTTCTTAGCTTCGATTATTTTTTTTCTTTCTTTTTTAGTGGATTGAGATGCTTCGGGGACTGAGTTTTTGTTACGTCACTGGTATTCATTTTATCTTTGTTGATAGAATTCTTGAATAGGCTGCTAAATAATTCATTTCGATTCATTTCTGTTTTTACTAGTTATGCCTTGTGTATCTTATCCATAAAATGAGTCATAGGTAAGTTGACCTTTTATCTTCTTATTTTTCATTTCCTCGTTTCAGTTTTTTCTTATATATCAAACAGTTCGTGGCAACGAACTGTACGTAAGGAGCGATACGTCTCCAAAGTAACCGAAACTCTAAAAAGGAATTTTGATTCCAAACATGCAAGATCCATTAAGCTTACTGTTTCTCGTCAAAATTTCAAACAAAGGGGGAAATACTCCCTAAAAGTCAAGGAATCTTAATAAAATCATACTATCAGATTAGCGTATCAGCGAACCCTATAGTACATGTTTTCAATACCTCATCCTTTACGCTAAATGTTGACTTTTTGTCTTAATTCTTTATTAATTACTCCTGAAATACAAGGACCATTTCTCTTTTTTAAATGCTAAGTTTTTTTTAAATACTAAGTATTTTTTTAAATACTAAAAAACATCAGGACGAAGAGTAAGGTATTGAGGAGGGAAAGACTTCCCTCATATATGTAATACTTTATATTCGTTTTAAGTTTTGATATTGTACTTTCAGTTGAAAAAATTGTATTTATTTATTTAATATCTTATAGAATAACTTCATTGTGAGATATTTTTTCTTTTTTTTTCGTTTTACTCCTTTGCTTACACTTGTGTTTCAACTATTATGAACTTTCTTCTTTTCCTGCGTAGCAGACCGTAAAGCCTTACAGGAACGATTTGTTTTTTGTCTTGGGCAAATGCTTCTTCTTCAGCTAATTTAACAGAGCAACGAAACATAATTTTACGATCATAGCATATGATCATATTTTACAGTTTAAAAAGGGGATAGGCCTAGAGATTCGTAATGATAAGATAGTCCTACGTAGATTATTCTAAATAACAAGTTGTTTGGGATAACAAAAATTTCGAAACATAAAATCCGGATACAATTACAAAAAACTACGGTAATTTTTCCTTAAAATTATGCCGAAATGTGAAGACACAACAATAAAAGGAAAAGGTTTAACGTCGTACGAAAAAAGGAGACGTGTATTATTCACGTTTTACCTTATTACATAAATAAGTTGTTACAAAATACCCTAGGCTATAAATTTTAACAGAAAAGTGCTTCCTAGACTACCATTTTCAATATTTTTGTGATCATATTTGCATAAAATTCTGAGGGTAGTTTTGCACAGAGAAGAGGGGCGAGGAAGCAATATCCTCACAGTAATGCGATGTTTCCACATTCAATCTCCAGCAAAGTCTTTCCATGATAAAGCCATTGCCGGCGTCCCTGTTTCATCTGTCAATATCAAACAGTTCGTGGTAACGAACTGTAGTAAGTAGTAACCGAAACTCTAAAAAATGGAATTTTGATACCAATGATTACATCAAAAGAATCGCATTTTAATGCTGATTTTAAATATATAAGTTTCGTAAAGCTTAGTCTTACCCATCAAAAGTTACGAGCCTGAGAAAATTTGCGTTATTTTAGAAAATGGGGGGGGAAACACCCCTTAAAAGTCATAAAATTTTAACGAAAATCACACCATCAGATTCAGCGTATCAGAGAACCCTACTGTAAAAGTTTCAAGCTCCTATCTGCAAAAATGTGGAATTTTTTTTATTTTTTGCCAGAATTCAGATCACGGATGCGTGTTTATTTGTTTTTTTTTTTCCCCAGGGGTGATCATATCGACCCAGAGGTCCTACAATGTCGCTAGACGGCTCATTTTAATGGGAATTAAAAGTTATAGTGCCCTTTCTAGGTGACCAAAAAAATTGGAGGGTACCTAGGCCCCCTCCCACGCACATGTTTTCCCCAAAGCCACCGGATCAAAACTCTGAGATAGACCTTTTATTCAGCACAGTCAAGAAACTAATAACTATGTCTTTGGGGATGACTTAACCCCCCACAGTCCCCGGGGGAGGGGCTGCAAGTTACAACCTTTGACCATTGTTTACATGTAGTAATGGTTATTATGAAATGTATAGACGTTTTCAGGGGGACTTTTTCTTGTTGGGGTGGAGGTGGGTCGGAGGAGGCGGTTATGTGAGAGGATCTTTCCACGGAGGAATTTGTCATGAGGGAAGAGAATTTAAATGAAGAAGGCGCAGGATTTTATAGCATTATTTAAAACAAAACAGTGAGAAAATATTTTTTTTTGTCACCACGAAGTAATGGTTAGCATTAAACTTTAAACGAACATAAAATATTACGTATACAAGGGGGTTCGTGTCCTCCACAATACCTTGCTCTTTACGCGAAAGTATTTTTAGTAATTTCAACTATTTATTCTATGGCCTTTGTGATTCAGGGATCATTCTTAAAGGTTTAGGATAAAATTCAAGCTTTAATTTAGAGAGCGAGGTATTTACGAGGGAGCAAACCTCCTCATATCTATATATATAAAAATAAGTTGTCTGTCTGTGTGTCTGTCTGTGGATCAGGTGACGTCATGTTTCTGTGTTGACTGACGTCATGAAATTAGTTGTCGTCATTTTTGCTTTGACGGTGACGTCATTCAAGATATTTAAGACATATGTTCACGTAGAAATCTATTAATGTTTAAGTTTACAATGACTGATGAACTTACCATGGCAAAAGCCGATGAAGATGCTCAAAGAGTCTATGCCAAAAAAATTGCTGCTGATAGAGAAAGTCAGAAAAGAAAGCGTGCCGAGGAATCAAAAGAACAGCAAGGAAACAGGCTTGAGGCTGATAGAGAAAGAAAGAACAGAAAGCGTGCCGAGGAATCAAAAGAACAGCAAGGAAACAGGCTTGAGGCTGATAGAGAAAAAAAGAACAGAAAGCGTGCCGAGGAACTACCAGAGCAACGCGGAAGCAGACTTGCTGCTAAAAGAGAAAGTGAAAAAAGAAGGCGTGCCGAGGAATTACAAGAACAGCAAGAAATCAGGCTTGCTGCTGATAGAGAAAGTAAGAAAAGAAAGCGTGCCGAGGAATCACAAGAACAGCAAGAAATCAGGCTTGCTGCTGATAGAGAAAGTAAGAAAAGAAAGCGTGCCGAGGAATCAGAGCAACCTGAAAGTTATCGCCTGGCATTCAGGTACAACCCAGTCGATGATTATAGCTTGAGTAGATGTGTTCAAATCGGGACAATGTCTAAAATTTGTCCCTATTGCAAGGCCTTGAAATTCAATGGTGAAACAATGGGAATGTGTTGCGCCTCAGGAAAAGTTAAACTTCCCCTATTGGCTGCACCATCAGAGCCATTGAAGACGAATGAATGCTTGCCTGAAAAATTCTAATTTATGGGCACACGTAAAAATATTAAAATTAACTACAAATATGCGTGTCCGATTGCAAAACGATGACTCTGGTCAAACATTTTCAGATCAATTGCTGACAATTGGAAACGGAAATCTCCCAGTAGACTCAATTTCAGGACGTATACAACTACCTGCTGAATTCTGTAATTTAGTGACGTCCAAAAATGAAATGATTGAAAAAGTATTTTCGAATATTCTAAACAATTATAAAAATAATAAATGGCTAAGTGAAAGAGCGATTCTTGCACCCAAAAATATAGACGTCCACGAAATCAACAATATTGTTTTGACCAAGATTCGAGACCAGGCAGTCCTTTACAAGTCAGTCGACACAGTTTTGGAACCAAAATGAGGCGGTTAATTATCCATCTGAATTTTTAAATTCCATAGATCTTTCAGGGTTTCCACCACACGTGCTACAACTAAAAATAGGCGTACCAATAATACTTTTAAGAAATAACCCACCAAAGCTTTGCAATGGCACTCGACTTGCCGTAAAAAAAAACAATGGAAAACCTAATAGAGGCCACAATCTTGACAGGGCCTTTTGAGGGTGAGGCTGTTCTTATTCCTCGCATTCCCATGATTCCAACGGATCTGCCTTTTCAATTTAAAAGATTGCAATTCCCAATTCGATTAGCATTTGCAATCACCATTAACAAAGCTCAAGGTGAATCATTAGAAAAATGTGGTATATGTATATGCGGCTTTGTATATGCAGAGACAATGGGAAAGCCAAGAATGTTGTATATTCGCAATTTTTACATAGTTTAACTCCTGCAGACGAAATGAATGCTTGCCTAAAAAATTCTAATTTATGGGCACACGTAAAAATATTAAAATTAACTACAAATATGCGTGTCCGATTGCAAAACGATGACTCTGGTCAAACAGTAGACTCAATTTCAGGACGTATACAACTACCTGCTGATTTCTGTAATTTAGTGACGTCCAAAAATGAATTGATTGAAAAAGTATTTCCGAATATTCTAAAAAATTATAAAAATAATAAATGGCTAAGTGAAAGAGCGATTCTCGCACCCAAAAATATAGACGTCCACGAAATCAACAATATTGTTTTGACCAAGATTCGAGACCAGACAGTCCTTTACAAGTCAGTCGACACAGTTTTGGAACCAAATGAAGCGGTTAATTATCCATCTGAATTTTTAAATTCCATAGATCCTTCAGGGTTTCCACCACACGTGCTACAACTAAAAATAGGCGTACCAATAATACTTTTAAGAAATATCAACCCACCAAAGCTTTGCAATGGCACGCGACTTGCCGTAAAAAAAAACAATGGAAAACCTAATAGAGGCCACAATCTTGACAGGGCCTTATGAGGGTGAGGCTGTTCTTATTCCTCGCATTCCCATGATTCCAACGGATCTGCTTTTTCAATTTAAAAGATTGCAATTCCCAATTCGATTAGTATTTGCAATCACCATTAACAAAGCTCAAGGTCAATCATTAGAAAAATGTGGTATAGATCTTAATACTGATTGTTTTTCCCATGGACAATTGTACGTTGCATGTTCGAGGGTCGGTAAACCTGACAATGTATTTATATGCAGCGACAATTGGACAGCGAAGAATGTTGTATATTCGCAAGTTTTACGCAGTTAATTTGTATTGTATCTATCTATCTATCTATCTATATAAAAACGAGTTGTGTGGATGCATGTTTGTTTGTTTGTAAAAAGAGCGTTTGCATATGACGTCATTATTAGTACATACGGCTTTGTATATGCACAGACAATGGGAAAGCCAAGAATGTTGTTTATTCGCAATTTTTACGTAGTTTGAAACACATATATAAATCTATCTATATTCACAGGTGGGACACAGGGACACAACTACAATGGCGCATAACTAATATGACGCGTAACGACTTACGCGCGCGGGGTGGCTTGGGGGGTTGCGAAGCGCCCCACCAACTAGGTGTTGGGGTGGCGCGAAGCGCCACCCCAACAGCTAGTACGTAATAAAAATACACAAATGTAGAAGTTCGTTACTTAAGTTAATTCGTATGTATGTTTATTACTAACAAAACGTTCATACAAAAAAATAAATAAAACAATCGAGTTGCATTTTTAAGTAATCAAAAATCGGAGGTCAACTAGGCCTCTTCCTCACCCGTTTTTATGGCACTTGGTATTAACCAAGTGACATATAGCAATCGCAAATTCTGTCGGTCTGTCGGTATGTCGGTCTGTCCCGGTTTTGCTACTTTAGCCACTTCCAGGTAAGCTAGGACGATGAAATTTGGCAGGCGTGTCAGGGACCGGACCATATTAAATTAGAAATAATCATTTTCCGGATTTGACCATCTGGGGAGGATTGGGGGGCCCATTAATTCGGAAAAAATAGAAAAAATTAGGTATTTTTAACTTATGAATGGGTGATGGTATCTTAATCAAATTTGATGTTTGGAAGGATATCCTGCCTCAGAGCTCTTATTTTAAATCTCGACCAGAACCGGTGACATTGGGGGGAGTTGTAGAGGAGAATCTAAAATCTTGGCAAACGCCAAATCTTAATGAATTTCGATATTTAGAAGGACCTCGTGACTCAGAGCTCTTAATTTAAATCCCGACCGGCATTAAGACTCTGATTTTTCCTTTTAAAGCAATCTATTGATTCTTAGAATTTTGCTAGAGCTCGTACCATATGAGCTCTTAGCTCTTGTTTGCATCAAAATTGTCCGATCAAAACTATGAAAAAGTCATTTAGCAAAAAAATTGACTTGCAAATTTTGTTTTAATTATTCATGTGCGGTGAGCCAAAATCTAAACATGCATTAATTCAAAAACGTTCAGAAATTAAATATATAAAAAACAAGTTTTTTAACTGCAAGTAAGGAGCGACATTAAAATTCAAAACAAGAGCTAAGAGCTCATATGGCACTTGTGACGAGGCGAGAAGAGCTAAGAGCCAAGAGATCATATGGTATGAGGTCTAACAAAATTCTATGAATCAATAGATTGATTTGAAAAGGAAAATAAGAGTCTTAATGCCGGTCAGGATTTAAAATAAGAGCTCTGAGTCACGATGTCCTTCTAAATATCAAAATTCATTAAGATCCGATCACCCACTCGTAAGTTATAAATACCTAATTTTTTCTAATTTTTCCTCTCCCGTTAGCTCCAGATGATCGAATCTGGGAAAACGACTTTATCAAGTCAAATTGTGCAGCTCCCTGACACGCCGACCAATTTTAATCGTCATAGCACTTCCAGAAGCACCAAACTCGCCAAATCACTGAACCCCTCCCCCCAACTCCCCCAAAGAGAGCAAACCCAGTACGATTCTGTCAATCACGTATCAAGGACATTTGTTTATTCTATCCACCAAGCTTCATCCCGATTCCTCCACTCCAAGTGTTTTCCAAGATTTCCCCCTCCAATTTTCCCCAATGTCAAAAGATCTGGTTGGGATTTGAAATAAGAGCTCTGAGACATGGATCCCTTCTAAAAATCAAATTTCATTAAGATCCGATCATCTATTCGTAAGGTAAAAATACCCCAATTTTCACGTTTTCCAAGAATTCCGGTTTCCCCCTCCAACTCCCCCCAGTGTCACAGGATCTGGTAGGAATTTAAAATTAGAACTTTAGAGCATAAGATCCTTCTAAATATCAAATTTCATTAAGATCTGGTCACCCTTTCGTAAGTTACAAATACCTCAATTTTCAAAATTGTCACCAGATCCGGTCAGGATTTAAGATAAGAGTTTTAAGACACGATATCCTTCTAAATATCAAATTTCATTGAGATCCGATCACCCGCTCGTAAGTTAAAAATACCTCATTTTTTCTAATTTTTCAGAACTAACCCCTCCCCCAACTACCCCAAAGAGAGCGGATCCGTTCCGGTTATGTCAATCATGTATCTAGGACTTGTGCTTATTTTTCCCACCAAGTTTAATCCCGATCCCTCCACTCTAAGTGTTTTCCAAGTTTTAGGTTTCCCCCTCCCAACTCCCCACCCCCAATATTACCAGATCCGGTCGGGGTTAAAATAAGAGCTCTGAGACACGATATCCTTCTAAATATCAAATTTCATTGAGATCCGATCACCCGTTCGTAAGTTAAAAATACCTCATTTTTTCTAATTTTTCAGAATTACCCCCCCAACTACCCCAAAGAGAGCGGATCTGTTCCGGTTATGTCAATCATGTATCTAGGACTTGTGCTTAATATTCCCACCCAGTTTCATCCCGATCCCTCCACTCTAAGTTTTTTCCAAGTTTTAGGCTTCCCCCTCCCAACTACCCCCCCCCCCCAATGTCACCAGATCTGGTCGGGATTTAAAATAAGAACTCTAAGACACCATATTCTTCTAAATATCAAATTTCATTGAGATCCGATCACCCGTTCGTAAGTTAAAAATACCTCATTTTTTAATTTTTAAGAATTACCCCCCCCCCCCCCCCTTCCCCCAATCACCCCAAAGAGAGCGGATCCGTTCCGGTTATGTCAATCATGTATCTAGGACTTGTGCTTATTTTTCCCACCAAGTTTCATCCCGATCCCTCCACTCAAGTGTTTTCCAAGATTTTAGGTTTCCCCCTCCCATACCCCCCCCCCCCACCAATGTCACCAGATCCGGCCGGGATTTAAAATAAAAGCTCTGAGACACAATATCCTTCCAAACATCAAATTTCATTAAGATCTGATGAACAGTTCGTAAGTTAAAAATACTTCAATTTTTCTATTTTTTCCGAATTAACCGCCCCCCCACTCCCCCCCCCCCAGATGGTCAAATTGGGAAAATGACTATTTCTAATTTAAGCTGGTCCCGTCGCTGATACGCCTGCCAAATTTCATCGTCCTAGCTTACCTGGAAGGGCCTAAAGTAGCAAAACCAGGACCGACAGACAGACCGACAGAATTGGCCATTGCTATATGTCACTTGGTTAAGACCAAGTGCCATAATGAAGAGAGATTATTCCGTATATGAAAGGGGCTGTCCCCTCAGCAGCGGCTCGCTGTTCACGCTAAAGTTTTTTTTATTGTTTTAAAAAGTAGAGTTGTGACAGAGTCAAACTTTAGCGTAAAGGGCGAGGCGTTGCGGAAGGGACAACCCCTTTCATATACGGAATAATTTCTGTTCGTTTTAAGTTTTAATGTCGCTCCTTACTTGTAGTTTAAAAAACTTCTTTTATTTATTTAATTTGCTCCAAGAAGCTTCATCTTCCTGTACTTAAATCAGAAAGATCTAGGGTTTCACTCAGGTATCAGATCCACCAAAGCTAGTTTGCAAATAAATGTAATTTGGCCGAAATGATTCCTAAATCGAAGAATCGTTCCTCAATGAAAAAAATGAGTCTTAGAGATTATCAGACAGTTCATGGCAACGAGCTGTAAGTAAGAAATCGGGCCAATAGTAACCGAAACTATAAAAAACAAAGTTTTGATAACAATATATACATTAAAGAAAAGGCTTGTTATGCTTTAATGTTACCCATCAAAAGCTACGAGCCTGAGAAAATTTGCCTGGTTTTTGAAAAAGGCAGGAAACTTCCCCCAAAACGCAAGTGAATTTCTTGAAAAATTCACATCACTGGATTCAGCATATCAGAAAAACCTTCAGTAGAGGTTTCAAGCTCTTATCCACAAAAATGTGGAATTTAGCATTTTTTCCAGAAGAAGGATCATGGATGCGTGTTTTTTCCTGGTCCTGGAAAATCGAGAGAGGGCTCATTCGAGCAAAAATTTAAAGTACTAGTGCCATTTCTTAGTGACCAAAAAGATTGTGCCACAGAAAAGTGGCATTTTCCACCATTTTGAGGTACAAAACATCGATTTTGCTCCTAGGTGGACCAAGTTGCTATCGATTGCAAACTTGAGATAGCCAATCGATTTGAAATTATCAAAAAACAACAACTCTATAAATTGATTCTCCTAGTCCTAGAGGAAGTAATGCCGCACGATGGTGCATTTGTTCCTAAAAATTCACGCAGTCGATACAAGATACATGGTTAGTATAGATATTTATCTCAAGGCTTATTCACTTAATTTTTCATGAAATATGTTTAGTGATGAATAATTGTCCATGAGCTATTATAAAGAGAGTGGTTTATTGTGTTGGCCGCGGCAGGACGGATGCCTAAAAGAGCGCATTTCAATTCCCAAATTGTCTAACTCTCCACGAGCCTTCAGATAAATGTAGGAAGGAGTATGGAGGAGCAGTGTTTGAGTTAATCTCTTATCTCCCTTCATTTAGACTAAGCCTGAATAATGGTACTGCAGGGTGATACGTCCCTTCTTATTGCAGAAAAAATTTTCTGCCATTTATTTACCATTTTATTACCACTTGAGGAGTGGCACCCCTCGAGGAAATTACAGCCTAGTAAACGACACAGCATTCGCACGTGATTCTGATTAATGGGGCTGATTTATCTACTATGGGTCGTCTTCCCGTAGTACCATAATATTTGTAGGCATAAATATATAATGAGTCGGAGGTAATAGGCTTGGGAGTGTCTGTACAGGATTTCGACTCTTGTTGATAGAAGAGCATCGCCAAGTGCTGAAAACCTTGTATTCACCAAAATGGGCCCAGGATTGCACAAAGCCTCCATTCATACTGGAGGTCCCAGGGACTTCTTTCTGTCCGGTTCTAAGCCGGCTTAAGCGCTTCGGTATAGACTTATGTTGATCCCCGCCCCGCACTGGTATCCGGAATCATTGCTTTTTCCTGAGGCCAAAATAATTTCAATCATTTAAAGAACGTGAAAATTGGAACTTGGAATGTTACGACCTTAAAAAATGACTATCGTACCGACATTTTGACTGACGAATACAGGAGATTCGAACTTTACTTATTAGGAGTTTCAGAAACTCACATCCCAAGGGAAGGAAGTATGAAATTAGGTGACATAGAATTTATTTACTCAGGCAGGATGGATGGAGTACATAGAGAGGGAGTAGGACTCATGATGAATAAGGAAGCTGCTAAGTCTTGTTTAGGCTGGGAACGTATTAATAATAGAATACTAATTGCTCATTTTATGACTAAAAAGTTCAGGGTATCAGTTATAGTAGTATATGCCCCGATAGAACCGACTGACGGAGATACTAGTGACGCAGATGAATTTGACTCACAGTTACAGAAGCAAATAGACAGGGTCCCAGGTAGAAATGTAATGTTTTTACTATGGGATTTTGACGCCCAGGTTGTTAAAAATAGTAATAGATGGTATCCTAGCCTAGGTAAATTTGATGTAGGAAAGGAAAACAGTGATGGATACAGACTTATGCGATTTAGTAGCTATAACACTCTAGTTATAACCAAAACGATGTTTGGTCATAAAATGGCCCATAAGTTGACATAGTATTCACGTGATGGTAAGACGGCAATCCTTATTGATTATGTTATTGTAAACCGACGACTGGCAGGATCAATACAAGATACTAGGGCATATAGGAGTGCTGTTATTGACGCCATCAAGTAAAGTAAAGACCATAAAAGTAAAGACGCCATCAAGAAGTGTCTAAGGTTAATTTTAAGCAGTAATTTCGGAAGGGTAACTACCTCCCAGGAAGTTATGATGTTGGTAGATATCAAAAATTCCAATGGAGATTTACCAGTTTCCAAGGTCCGGTGCTTTGTTCTTAAGCTCATGATTACATATTCTTTATCTTTAAATACAAAAATGAAAAATGGACTAGGATTGAACAAGAACAAATTTTCTCCCATGACAATTAAGAGTAACGTTCGAATTTAAAACCAGACAAAATTATCTTATGTAGAAAAGCGCTACGGCCCCCTCAGCGTCTCCGCTTCACGTTAAAATATAGATCACGCTTCACTGAAAGCTTATTATGGAATGTGACAAAAATGTTCCGTTGGTAGTTGCTTGTTTTTTTATTTACCTACCATCATTTGAAAGATTTGAGCGGAAATCTCACCGTTTCCGGTCCGAATTAAAACCCTAATTTCAAGTAAATACATTTTAATGAGTGCATTCATTCTCGAAAATTTTGATAAAGAGCATACGTATTTACGATATGTATTGTTTCCTTAAAATCAAAAACAGATTTTCAGTATTAAATACAGAGGAATTACTGGGCATACACCCTCCCTCCTTCGTTTAAATTTAGTTGTTAGTCTTTATGTTCAAGTGCAAAATTGTCTTCTTTATATCAAAACCAAATTTTTAGTAAAAAATTAGAGAATGAATGGGCGTACAACCCTCCCCCCCAGTTGAAATTTAGCGTCAGTCCTTGTGTTCAAGTGAAAAAACTTGTTTTCTTTTTATTTAGTTGTATGAAGGAAGGGTAGTGTTTTCATTTTGGTTTCTTACTCAGAGTAATAAAAAGTTAGCATACGTGGTTTTGCTTAAGAAAGAATTGTCCTAGAAAATCGATTGCAAATTAGCAAAAAATGACGACTTACCCTCCCAAAGAAATTCCAGCCGCAACAACAATTGATGTAGGATATTTTCGACGAACATAGCACACTATTTCGGAGAAATCAAGACTGCAAGCTCCACAATATGTTTTTGGTGTCTGGAAGAAACAAAACAACTTGGGGAGTTTATTAAATACCACACGCTTTACTCAGCTGCCATCGATGTGACCGATGATGAATAGGTGAGCTTCAAGAGAAAAGAGAGATAAAAAATATATAGTTTGCAGACAAAATTGGGTTAAAATGAGTGAGCAACTAAAAGCATTTAGAAGCTGAGAGTAGAATAGGAAAAAGCAATTACAAGCAATTTGTGACTTCATAACCTGAAATGTTTCGTGAGCTGAAATGTGTGATTTTATCTTTCAAAACCTGATAGATTTTCAGTTTGAAAATGGCACAAAACTACTAAAGCATGGGTCCTATTCATACCGCAAAAGTTCCCTTCGGATTAATACAAATTTTTCATTCCCAAATCCAAAATTCTAGATTTCTAATTGTCGCTTACAAGATGCCCGCGAAAATCCATTTCACAAACTGACTAGAATTTTAGCTAAGAAATATAATCCTAAATAATATTGCAAAACATATAAATAAAAATCGTAGCTAATGAGATAAGAATTTTGCCAAGATGGCAGCACTTTTTACTTCGGAATTCGAATCAAATTGTAAATGGACTTTTTTGGCTCAATGAAAACTGGGCAAAGGGAATCTCCATACCAAGAATTAGAAGTGACACACCACCCTCTGAAGTCAAGACCAGTCGTTAATCAACAACAACAACAACTCCAGCAACTATCGCACTGACAAACATGCATAAAAGCGAGTTGGCATTATAAATGTTATTCAACAATTCCATCTATTAAAGAAAAGTGACAAACTACTATTTGAAAATGCTTTGCATTGACTATTTTAGTTTCAGTTATCCTGAATGTTCTTCATGGAATGTATTTTTTTGTAATTTCAACGTTCATTCTACAATCCTTGTGATTCAGGGGTCATTATTAAAGAATTGGGATAAAATTTTTTAGCATAAAGAGCGAGGTATTGACGAGGGGTGAACTCTCTCATATACATAATAAAAATATACGAAAATAGAAGCTCGCTACGTAAGTTAACTCGTAAGTTACGTATATTTATTACTAATAAAAACGTTCAAAAAAAAAAAATTAAAAGTTCTAGTTGCCTTTTTAAATAGCCGAAAAATTGGAGGGCAAATAGGTCTCTTACCCCACCCCCTTTTTTCACAAAATCGTCCGATCAAAACTATGAGAAAGCCATTGAGCCACAAAAAACTTAATATGCAATTTTCGTTTTTATTATTCATGTGCGGAGAGCCAAAATAAAACATGTATTAATTCAAAAACCTACAGAAATTAAATAAAAAAAAAACAAGTTTTCTCAACTGAAAGTAAGGAGCGACATTAAAACTTAAACGAACGGAAATTACTCCGTATATGAAACGGGCTGTTCCCTCCTAAACGCCCCGCTCTTTACGCTAAAGTTTTTTTTCAAAATCTGGGCGCTTCAAAATCATATACGGAGTAATTTCTGTTCGTTTTAAGTTTTAATGTTACTCCTTACTTTCATTTGAAAAAACTTGTCTTCAGTAATTTCTGTTAAAATTATCGTCAAAATCATAAAAGTAGGAACCATCCTTGTATTCTGGCACGTACGCAGGGGGCTTCGAAGCCCCCCCCCCCGAAATTTTGTGAAATGTTTAATTTCCCCATGGTTTCTTGGGATTTCTGGCAAAAGTAGGACATTTATTAAGAATCTAGATACATGTGTGAAGCCTTTTTTTGGGATTTTACAGCATGCAATTATCTGGTCAAGTCACTGCCCAATTATTAACCCATTTTCTGGCTAACATTTTATCCCTTTGAAATAATTAGCGATTGTACTGTTTTTGTTTTGTTTTTTTTCGTAAAGAGAGTTTTCTTTCCACAACAAAATAGAATTATCCTTGATATTAGGGCGTTTATCCCCCCTTTTCAGGATAAAGTACAGTTTTTAATGAATCAATTTTGGAAACTGTCATTTTTCATTAAAATCTACGTTTTCGCAATAGAAGAACTACCTCCTCACTGCACCCATATTGCACTGTTTACCCTAAAATTTCCCTTTCAGTGGGATATAATAGATTAATCACTGGTTCTAAATCGCTATGAACACAACCTGAGCCTAAAACGTACTTTTGAGGCTTCTGTCTTCTTCCCCCATCCGCTACAATACTACAGATTAAAGTTAATCTGTATTTTCCGATATGCATGCCTTTTGCATTTATTTAGTTACTAAATAAAAAGGGCTACTTTATATCTGCTGTTTCGGAGGTTTTGCCCCCCCCCCCGAAAAAAATTTCCGCGTTCGTGCCTGCTTGTATTATTTAATTACGATATGTCTTGATGCTATGTCACCCAGAAAAAGTATCCTTGTTGTGTTTTGTTCGTATAGTTTCAGAATTAGCTCTACTTAATTTGTTTTTACATATATAGTCGATGGGCTTGTTTCTCTCATGATTTCTCTTTCTTTTTATCCTTTTGGAGGATCGGAGAAGATAATACTTTTGCTCAGTGTTTTTCGTAAGGCGCTCTATATGTTACAATAAACGAGAAAACTTTTAGAGGCAACAATATAATATGTAAATAAATTTTGGTGAGAATTTGGATTATAGCCTTGGACAATTTTTACCCTTTTTAATCCCGAATCATGCTCTATATTTTAGTATCCTTTATTTCAATCTAAAAATGACCACAACATGGATGCTTTAGATTTAATTAGTATAAATTTAACAATAAAAATATAGTATAAAGTTTACTGCTGAAATTCTGCACCAGAATAAAATAATTTACTGTTAGATTTTCTAAGTTTAGTGTGTTTTGCTAAGAGAACAGTATACATAGCACGTTTTGAAAGATTAAAAAAACAAGAGGTTAAGTTGCCATTAAAGGGTCTAAACTTCCTTTGGTTTTCTTGAAAGATAACAAATATGTCAACATTGGATCCTTACAGTCTGCAAAAGAATCATTTTTTTTTCACAGAAGCATCAAACTATTCTTCTGCTTTCGAAAGTATTCCATTCGAAAATATCATTTTTCCTTTCAGGGTCACTTAAAATATAGCTTTTGATGCCTGACTCTTAAGAATATATTCAAATAACGACTAAATACTTAAGGAAGAGTTCAACTAGAGAGTGAAAAGTACTTTCAAAAAAACTACGGGAAAGGCTTCAATAAAGAGTTATTCCTAGTGGGGGGGGGGGCAACCGTGTCAGCTGTCCCAGGAACGGCAGCTGGGGCGGCGGCTAGGGGATTCCCCACTCTGTTCAAATTTTTCACTTTGGTTCTGATATTTTGCTTATATTTGAGTCGGGGGTGGGGGTGATCACTACAACAATTTTTCCCCTGGCACCCCCAGCCCTAGAAACGACTCTGCTTCATTGCAGAGACAAAGCAGGTAAAAATGGTGAGAAAATACTAGACGTCGAGACGTTGGTTACCGCCGATGAAAAAAAAGTATTTGGGATTAAATTAAATTGCGTGAAAACTTGTTCTGTGTTGGGTTGACAAGAAACGATATACATAAATCTTATACAAAGGAGACAGGGAGGCAACTCTTTTTGTCTTTTTTAACAATAGAGAGAAAAAAAAAGAAAGAATTACACCTCAATAACTCCCACGGAGTACATAAAAAAGAGAGAAAGAGAGAGAGAGAGAGAGAGAAGAAGCGGAAAAAAAGTATCACAGTATCCCAAGGGTACCTTTATACCGATGCCTCCACGTCCTCTATTATTAAAAACAACAGCAGTTGCATTAACTTTCAATGCTGCTTTAACTAATGATTTTATATAATCAGACTGGCTATGTCCTGTCAATCCGGGCAGGAAAATTACGACAGGTCTCGGTGCAGAATCAGCAAATCGGGTAGGTTCAGTCCAGTCTAGGCAAACTTCACCACCATCACTCAGCTGAAAAATCTCCCTGAAAATGAAAAAAAACTAAGCTTAAGAGAAAAAAAAGTAAAAAAAGGCCTACAAAATCGAAAATTCCAACACATGAGAAAACAAAATCATACCTAGTACAATAGTATGAGTGTTCATTTTAGGAGGGAGAAACCCGAGTCAAAATAAGGAAAAAGTTATTTCTATAGCCATCATAAAACCAAGAAGATAAGACTTTTTTTTATCAGGGTTTTAAGCCCCTCCCCCTCTTCCGAACAAAAAATATCGACTAATTACACCATGGAGCGAAGAGAGCAAGTTTCAATAAACCTTAGTACCTATGTTGAATTGTATTTATATGAAATAAAAAGTGCAGTTTATTTTTTTTTTACTTCTTTACTCCAAATATTTATAATAATGTAACTTTAAAAGAAACAAAAAAAAATAAAAAAGAAAAAAAAATAATAAAACAACAAGGAAGGAAAGTAAAAGACAGAAAAATCACAAGAATAAGAAATAAACTGGGCAATATTCACCGAAATAAACAAATGCTTCAGTCAAAACATTTCACTTAAGCAACTGGTCTATTTTCAAATTTTTCAGTAGTCAAAGCAAGCATTACTGCATGGGACATATTGGCCTTTGGCCTCCTTTCCAATTGTCAAGATGTCTACGACATTTCCTTTTAGATCCAATACTTTCCTTATAATCTGCCTTTTTCATATTTTCTTCGGATTTGTACCCTCTGCCCAGAACTAATTAATGTACATGAGTCTGAGCTTAAGTAAATGTAAATTACTGGTCATTTGCTTAAAAAAGGAAAAATATTCCAATGTGTCCATGCTAAACATTTTATGACCGACGTGCAAAAACCCAAATTGGTATTTAAGTATATGAAAGTAACTAATTCTCACTATGAGGTCAAAATTGTAATATGATTGCCCTAAGACTAAACTCAGTATATAGCTTTTGTGCACCACAAATGATGTACTAGTCCAAATAAAAACACCATAATTACATATTTAAAAAATGATGTGACTATATCATTTGATACATAATGACAATAGTAGACACTACATAATTGGAGGCACAAAGTAGACCCTTAACCCTTCCAAGTTCTTCTTACCCTCGATTAATTCTATCGTTGTTTTGTTGTTTGTTTTTCTGTCGTTATTTGCGTTGTACTGGAAATTATATATATATTGAATAGTGTTTTCTCACAAAGAAATAATTCCAGTAAAGTGTATCCAAAACAGGTAATGCTTTTGCAACGACACCTTTCTCGTCAATCTTTTTCCTTTTAATTCCATCTCAATTAAAGTATATAATATTATAAGTATATACATAAAATCGTCAATCACTAATTTGAAGTAATATTTCTGTTCATTGAAAGTCTCACTTGATTTATGAATTTTAATTTCTGCTTGTTCTAGGTTTCGCCTGTTCATCCAGAAAAATTACAAATTTTTACTTTTATTCTGACTAATTATATGACTTTATTTCTGTTGATTTTAAGTTTCAACATCACTCTTTAATTTCTGAAAAACGTTGTAATTTCAGTTTGTTTTAGTTTATATTGCTTTCTCATAGAAAATTCTTTGGCAATATGCATAAGCTAATATATGACCGTCTGAAGTATTAAATTCGCTCCTTATTTTTCATGGAAAATTCATGTTTTATTGAACTTTTTTAAAAAAGATATTTATCTAAATGAGTTTCTCAATTCAAAAGGGTTCCAATGGGTTGTTGAATTGTTGAAATTACGACAGCTTTCTTTCCACGAAGAGATGCAACTTGAACAACAAGAAAGGGATGAACAACAGGAAATGACGTAAGTGATTGTAACTTACCTGTTTTTCAGGAGTAACATTAAAACATTATTAACGATTGATAAAATATGACATTAACAAAAGTTAGGAAAAGGAGGTTAATGACTAGTTTAGGTGGCTAGAAACTGATTCACTGACAGTGTAAGCCGATGCATTTTCCTGACACAATATCCACAAAACGCTTCACAGCTGTGGGCTTTCTTTATATTCTTTTTCCCTTCATTCGACTTCTCAATGTATTACTGTTGGCTAGCAGTTTATTCACAGAGAATCAAGTTAATCATGTTTCTACTAATGTTGAAGAAGACAAACAACATAAATTTGAATTGTAATTTTGACCAGAATGGTATTTTCTGGTCTTGAAGGTCTTGGAGACTACCGCTACATTGACTGGCGTCTACTTTCAGGGTCTCGTAGGCAAAAGCGATGTTCCATCCCAAGTAAAACCTGACTCTAACAAAACCGATTCTAATAAGTCTTATTATTCAAGCTTGTCAAGGCACATATCTTTACGGTACTGCTTTCCTTCATAGGATATAAGTTTAAATTTTGTATGGTAAATTCCTCAGTTAAAATAAGCAAAACACCTACCCTACTCATACCAACTAACTCAGCCAATGCATGGAAATTCAATCCTCGGCCATCCTCAATCCCTTAACGAACTGTTTTTGTTCAAAATTTGCAGATCTTGTGCGTTCTGAACGTTCATTATCTTTTCACATTGTCCCTTCCCCCACAAACTGCTTGTATCAATGAAACGTACCTACATAAGATAAAATATTGTCCCACAGGTTTCACTTAAAATTTCAAATGTTTCTCTATCTGATTTCTCAAGTTCTATAAGAATTTTGATATAAATTCATTATTCAGTTTTCACAATAGACATTTTTTGGCAGAATAAATTTGCACACGTTCACTTGTTGAATGAGTGTCTATTTCCTCGATCATGCGATGTTATAACTACATGATAAATGTAGCTTGTACCCCTGGTTTCATACAGTTGATTTTTTTTTCAGACACATAAGGCATTTGTGGATATAGAACTGCTCACATGATCACATCAGAACGTTCTGTTAGTAGCGGGGAAGTTGTGGATCCGGCCGGAGCGCTAGAGCAACCAGTTCCAGACCCTAGCAGCCAACAAATGTTATTGACTATTGATTTACTATGTATACGTAGTTATTACGTAATACTATAGGGGATGGTTTTGTTTCCCTATGCGAATTTACCCCAGGATGTAAATGAGGATGACGTATTACGCACGCCTGGTTGTTACATAATAGTTAATTGTTTGTGGCTCTGAGATAAGAAATAAGTTTCTGAAGATTATGAATATGGTTTTTGAAAAAGGGGAAGGACTTAACAATTTTAGGAAAACCTTAATTCAACGACTGTATAAGAAAGGTGATAAGAGTAAGTGTGGTAATTATTGAGGCATTACTCTGGTCTCTGTAGGAAACAAACTACTTCGTAATATGATACTTTTAAGACTAAGAAATCATGTAGACAAAGTTTTAAGAGAAGAACAGTGCAGTGTTGGACAGGTAGAGGATGCGTCAACCAAATTTTCACTCTTAGGTTAATAACTGAGAAGTGCCTGAGTTGTCAAATACCTTTGGTCCTCAGTTTTAAAGATTATGAGCAAGCGTTCGATTCCTTTGATAGAAGAGCTTCAGCAAAGGTCTTATCCTTGGTTGATATACCAGGCAAATACACTAAAGTGATTAGTGTAATGTACGAGATTAACACTGCTACAGTTAAGGTAGGAAATGAGGTTAGCAACTGGTTTTGTATTAAATCAGGAGTTAAGTAGGGTTGTGTTCTATCCCCTTTTATATGGATCATTTGGTGGATTTCGTCTTAAGAAGCTCAGGAAAGGCAATGGGAGAACGCAGAATCAAATGGGGAGGAAACACTCTTCTGGAGTTATGTTATGCTGACGATTTAAGCATCCTAGATGAAAGTGCGAACAAAAAATATGAACTTTTAGATGTTTTGCTAATGTGGCGACGGTAACCAAGCTGGTTTTTGATTATTTGGCAGTCGAAGTGGAACTAGCTATTTTCACACGAAGTAACCCTTACGGAAATGCCAGGAATACGATTACCATTAGCAGAAAACGAAAAAAAAAGAAATAAATAAACGTGCGTAATAAAAACGTGCGATGGTAACCTAGCTGGTTTTTGATTATTTGGCAGTAGAAGTGGAGCTCGCTGTTTCAACTCGAAGTAGACCCTACCGAAATGCCAGGACCACTGGTTTGATACGATTATCATTAGCAGAAAACAAAACACCAAAAAAAGAAATAAATAAACGTGCGTAATAAAAACAAACAAAAACAAGCTAAAATCAATAAAAAATTTGCGCCATGTTTGACTGCAATAGGTACTGGGGGTTAAACAATGGCGATGGTAACCTAGCTGGTTTTTTATTATTTGGCAGTAGAAGTGGAACTCACTATTTCAACTCGAACTAACCCCTACCAAATTGCCAGGACCACTGGTTTGATGCGATTACCATTAACAGAAAATGAAAAATCAAAATAGAAACAAATAAACGTGAATAATAAAAACAAGCCTTCCCTCAAGAAGCTTTCCTCCCTGAAAGCCCTCCCCTAGGCACCAGACACGTCCCAAGGTGGCGGGTGGGGGGAGAATTCCCTTACATATAAAAGATAATGCCGAATATAAACTAAGGAGGCGTGGACCAGGGGGACCCAGCCCTCGGGGGTCCGTAAAAAGAAACTAAGGCACCCATACACGGTGGATATAAATTTGTGCACAGGAGGAAGGAGGCCCCTGAGATGGTTATGAACAGGGCCCACCGGCGTTTGGACATGTCCCGGCAGATGCCGAACCTCCTCTCATCAATGAGAAAATTGTATTGGCCACGCACGACGCCAAATGGAAGGATTCCCTATAGGACAACAACTGTAAAGGGCGGATAAACTCGTACACGAGTTAACAGCCCCTTCTAGAGACAGGGAGGAGTGGCTTGCTGCTGTCTAAAAATCTAGCTGAGCGTCCTTTCTTCTCAGATATTGCTCTCAAGTTGTATAATGACGAAGACAAGAAAACTTATAAGAACTAATGCTACAGCGTTCGGGGTTTTATCCGACAACCATGCGATACCATCTAACGCATCCGGGGCAAACGACGAGCCATCAACCGCGTCCAGGACAACCGATGAACTAGATAGCACGTCAGGGGCAGCCGACGATGTGGCGACCGGTTCTGCTGGAGAGATTACTGATAGCCTGACGACCGGCTACGCCGCAAATACAATTTCCAATGTAGCAAACCCTGAATCGGACCCCCTTCACCCCTTTTTAACCCTAAAACAACATTGGCAATAGAAACTCTAAATGTAAGGACCCTGTCTTAGAAAGGAAAGAACGATCTATTTGTAAGAGAAATCTATAGGTATAAATGGGACATCATTGGTCTGTCAGAAATCCATCTTCTAGTAACTGGTGTTCAAAGGATTGGAGACACGACACTACTTTTGTCAGGTCGTAACGATGGAATTCATTGCCAAGGAGTAGGATTTATTCTTTCAAAGAAAGCAAAGAAATCACTTATCTCCATAGCTCCAGTCTCCGAACGTATCATTGCTATTCGGCTCAAAGGTTCGACTGCGAACCTGAGCATCATCCAGGTTTATGCGCCGAATTCTTCTCGTAGCGACGAAGACTCAGAGGAATTTTACAGCCAACTCCAAAACCTCACAGACTCTATTCCAAAAAAAAGACGTAATTCTCGTTATTCGAGACTTTAATGCAGTAGTGGGGTCGAACTCCGATGGTCATGAAGACGCAGTGGGAAAATTTGGACATGGTACCAGAAACAAAAGAGGTGAGTGTCTTCTGGAATACTGTCAGGACAAAGAGCAGATTTTCAAACACAGAGAGCGACAAAAAGTCACGTGGAGATCACCTGAGGGAATCACCAAAAACTGCATCGATTATGTCCTCGTACCAAAACGCTGAAAAAATAGCACGCTAGACACAGTCTCTAATGACAGGAGGAGACTTTGACAGCGATCACACACAGGTAATGGCATCTTTCCACCTCCGTCTGAAGTTGGCAACAAAACTCCAGAAAAAAAATCCCGAAATTCCGTACTGAGCTTCTGAAAGACGAGTCAACTCGCAGCTGTTACCGGATGAATTTCAATTTAGCTCTCAAAACCCTCTTAGAGAATTCTTCAATGAATACAGGGAAATAGATTCAGACACACTAGTCTACAAGAGCACCGAGATCTTCATACAGACAGCCGAGACAGTCCTTGGAAGAACTAATGGCTCCGAAAAGCCATGGATCACCGATGAGATCATTCAAGTGTGTAAAGACAAGCATGCTGTCGCTATTAGGCAAGACCGAGAAAGTAGAAAAATTTATAAGCATCTTAAGTGACTAACAGAAAAGAAGGTCAAACGCGCGATAACCGTGTACATTCATAACAAATGTGACCAATGCGAGGTCAACTTCCGAAGAAGCAATACCCATGCCGTGTACAAAAGAATACGAGAGTGATCGAGGTGCAAATCTACACTAACAAATATACTCCTGGATAAGGACAGGAATTCCATCAACGATGCAATAGGAATAAGAGAGAGGTGGAAAAACGTTTTCATGAAAAGTTAAACCCCCCATTCAATCCTAACCCTGCTGTTCTTAGGAATTTAACCATATCCCCATTGGAACAAAGCCCACCACCACTCAAAAGCGAGATTGAAGCTGCCTTGAAGTTACTCAAATCAAATAAATCACCTGGACCAGATGGATTGACTCAGAAAGTCGACTCAGAAGTCGTAACAGACCTCTACCACAGAATTGCCACAGCTGCCTGGCCCAAGGAATATTTCCCGAAAACTTGGTGTTCCACCACCATAATTCCTCTGCATTAGAAAGGGTCCAATGCCAAATGTGACAATTACCGTCAACTCAGCCTGACAAGCCAACCTTCCAAAGTGTTGAGCAAGGTACTACTGGACAGAATAAAAGCATTAGCCAATCACATCATCCCTGAGTATCAGGCGGGTTTCTGAGCGAACCACTCGACCATAGACCAGATTTTTGTCATCCGTCAAGTAATGGAAAATGACCTTGAATACGGTCAGGACCTCTAACAACTCTTTATTGACTTCAAACGAGCTTTCAACTTAATTTTGAGTGAGGGCCTTTGGCATATACTAAAGCGTCCCGTCAAATCTCATTCGTAGCATGTATGAGCGGTTGAGAAGCCAAGTACAAACAGTTGAGGGAACGACCAAAGAATTCCAAACTTCTGTTGGTGTTTTGCAAGGATGCATCCTCTCAACTCACATGCCACCTCACATGCTTAATCTCTTTCTCCATTGTGTAATGTCGTATTCTGAAGCAACCAGTGGGACAATGATAAAACAACAAAAACAACAATTTTCAAACAGTTCGTGGTAAGGAACTGTAGTAAGGAGCGACCCGGATAAATAGTAACCGAAACTCTAAAATATGAAATTTTGATACCAATAGTCACATCAAAAGAGTCACATTTAATGCTGATTTTAAATACATAAGTTTCATCAAGTTTAGTCTTACCCATCAAAAGTTGTGAGCCTGAGGAAATTTGCCTTATTTTAGGAAAAAGGGTGCCCCCCTAAAGTCTTTAGGAAAAGGGAACCCCCTAAAAGTCATAGAGTTTTTTACTGTTTTAAAAAGTAGAGTTAAGAGAAAGAGTTAAACCGTGGCGTAAGGAGCGGGGCGTCGAGGAGGAAAAGTCCCTTTCATATACGGAGTAATTTCTGTTCGTTTTAAGTTTTAATGTCGCTCCTTACTTTCAGCTAAAAAAAAATTTTTTATTTATTTAATCATGAAAAAGGATCAGTGTGAAAACGAAGTAAGACGCATGCATTTCTTTGTGCTTCCAACTACTTAACAAAAACTAGAAAAAAAAACTAAAAAAAAAAAAAAAAAACGAGAGAATAGGGAAGAGACAAGAACAACAAAGGGAAGTGGGAAACGAACCTGGAGTACGAAATAGGAGCTATCCGAGATCTTAGAAGACTAGCAAAAACTGTCTGCGCTCGTGCTTCGAAACACCATATCGTTGGCCAAAACTTTTCACTGAATACTGGAACGAATTGATTTAAAAAATCATGGAACTTGGGGTTGCCACACCATAAATTAGGTCTCTGAAAAAGGAAAGAAAAAGATTTGTCGTTAATCTAAGAATATTAATTTTATGTCTATCTTTATTAAATATTAATTTCGAAAACATTTCGAAAAAGAAGTTTTTAAAGAAAAGTGAAGAGCCATCGAGCGGAAATAAATTTTTATAATAATCTAAACTTGAATGATCATAAATCATGGATACAGCGATAAATAAAACCTAGCAAAGAGCAAACTACGGTCTATAGTAACAAAAATTTAGAAATGAGTTTTGTATATCTAGTGAAAAAATTGTTATTTAACACTAATTCTGAAATTATAACTAGTATTTCGATTAATCTTTATAGTAGAAGCTCTATTGCAAAAAACTGAATTTACGGAGATTTCGAAAAGAGCTTCAAAATCTTAAAATGGGGTCGGAAGGCACTAATGTGTCCTCCTCCCCCCCCCCTAGGGATGATTATGCCGAAATAGTGGTGGTAGAATGTTGGTAGATGGCTCATTTCAAAGGAAAGGGGCATATCTAGTGCCTTTTAAGTAACAAAAGATGGTATGTCCCAGCTTCATGGCATTTTGTGCCAATAAACGTCAATATTTGCCTGATGAGGATCAAATTGCCAGAGAATGGGGGTTTTAAGATAGCTTATCATTTTTTTACAGTCTAAGAAACTAAACAGAAACATTGAACCCCGCTCCCCCCTCAGAAATTCAAAATACAAGGGGATCCAAATTCTAAAAGAGTGTATCGATTTTCATGGTCAAACCCTAAATAGAAAGTTTTTTGTCCATTTGAAAAAAACAAAGAAATATATTTTTTTTCACTGTCAGCTGTTACCATCAGTTGAAAATTAAGAGTCCCCTGAAGATTGAAAGCTTGAAAGATTGAGTGTATTGATTTTCATGGTCAAACCCTAAATAGAAGGTTTTTTGTCCATTTGAAAAAAAAACGACTTAAAACGAACGAAATTTATTGCTTCCCTAATCAAGCAGTTCGAGGTAACGAACTGTAGTAAGGAGCGACCCGGCTCAATATTAACCAAAACTCTAAAAAATGGAATTTCGATACCAATAGCTACATAAAAAGAATTGCATTTTAATGCTGATTTTAAATATATAAGTTTCATCAAGTTTAGTCTTACCCATCAAAAGTTACGAGCCTGAGAAAATTAGCGTTATTTTAGAAAATAGGGGGAAACACCCCCTAAAAGTCATAGAATCTTAACGAAAATCACACCATCAGATTCAGCGTATCAGAGAACCCTACTGTAACGCATGCGTGTTTATTTGTTCGTTTGTTTGTTTTTTTTTCCTCAGGGGTGATCGTATCGACCCAGTTGTCCTAGAATGTTGCGAGAGGGCTCATTTAACGGAAGTGAAAAGTTCTAGTGCCCTTTTTAAGTGACCAAAAAACTGGAGAGCACCTAGGCCCCCTCCCACGCTAATTATTTTCCCAAAGTCAACGGATCAAAATTCTGAGATAGTCATTTTATTCAGCGTAGTTGAAAAAACCTTATAACTATGTCTTAGGGGACGACTTACTCCCCCACAGTCCCCGTGGGAGGGACAACAGGTTACAAAATTTGACCAGAGCATACATATAGTAATGGTTATTGGGAAGTGTACAGGCGTTTTCAGGAAGAATTTTTGGTTGGGGGGAGGGGTTGAGAAGAGGGGGATATGCTGGGGGAACTTTCCATCGAGGAATTTTTCATGGGGGAAGAAAGTTTCCATGAAGGGAGCGAAGGGTTTACTAGCATTATTAAAAAAAACAATGAAAAAATAAATATTAAAAAGTTTTTTTCAGCGGGAAGTAAGGAGCAGCATTAAAACTTAAAACAAACAGAAATTATTACAAATATGAGGGGATCACCTCCTCCTAATACCTCGCTCTTTACGCTAAAGTATTTTTAGTAATATCAACTATTTATTCTACGGCTTTTGTGATTCAGGGGTCATTCTTAATGAATTGGGATAAAATTTAAGCTTCAGTGTAAAGAGCGAGGTACTGACGAGGGGGCGAACCCCCTTATATATGTAATAAAAACATGAGAATACAAAAGTTCTTTACGTAAGCTAATTTATAAGTTACGTATATCTTCTACTAATAAAAGGATTCGTAAAAAATTAAAAGATCTAGTTGCCATTTAAGTAACCAAAAAATCGGAGGGCAACTAGGCTTCCTCCCTCGCTCTTTTTTTCAAAATCATTCGATCGAAATTATGAGAAAGCCATTTAGTCAAAAAAAAATATGCAAATTTCGTTTTAATTATTCCTCTGCGGAGAGCCAAAATCAAAACATGCATTGATTCAAAAACGTTCAGAAATTAAAAAAAAAACATAGTAAAAAGTAACTATTGGTATTTTGATACCTATAGTTACATCAAAAGAATCGAATTTTAATGCTGACTTTAAATATATAAGTTTCATCAAGATCAGTTATACCCATCAAAAGTTACGAGCCTGAGAATATTTGCCTCATTTTAGAAAATAGGGGAAAACACCCCCTAAAAGTCATACAATCTTAACGAAAATCACACCATCAGATTCAGCGTATCAGAGAACCTTACTGTAGAAGTTTCAAGCACCTATCTACAAAAATGTGGAATTTCGCATTTTTTGCCAGAAGACAGATCACGGATGCGTGTTTATTTGTTTTTTTTTGTTTTGTTTTGTTTTTTGTTTTTTCCCCAGGGGTGATCGTATCGACTGAGAGGTCCTAGAAATTTCGCGAGAGGACTTATTCTAACGGAAATTAAAAGCTCTAGTGCCCTTTTTAAGTGACCGAAAAAATTAGAGGGCACCTAGGCCCCCTCCCACGCTCATTTTTTCCCAAACGTCACCGGATAAAAATTCTGAGATAGCCATTTTATTCACCATAGTCGAAAATCTTAATAACTATATCTTTAGGGGCGACTTACTCCCCCGCAGTCCCCGTGGTAGGGGCTGCAAGTTACAAACTTTGACCTGTGTTTACATATAGTAATGGTTACTGGTAAGTGTACAGACGTTTTCAGGGGGATTCTTTGGTTTAGGGGGAGAGTTGAGGGGCGGGGTTTACGTCGGAGGATATTTCCATTGAGGAAAATCTCATGGGGGAAGAGAATTTCAATGAAGGGGGTGAAGGATTTTCTAGCATTATTTGGAAAAACAGTAAAAAACTAAATATGAAAAGTTTTTTCTACTGAAAGTAAGGAGCAGCATTAAAACTTAAAACGAACGGAAATTATTACGCATATGAGGGGTTTACCTCCTCGGTATACCTCACTCTTTACGCTAAAGTATTTTTAGTAATTTCAACTATTTGTTCTACGGCCTTTGGGATTCATAGGTCATTCTTAAGGAATTGGGACATTTAAGCTTTAGTGTAAAGAGCGAGGTATCGATGAGGGTTGAACCCCCTTCGTATACGCAATAAAAACATACGAATACAGAAGGTCGTTACGTAAGTTAATTCGTAAGTTACGTATAATTTTTACCAATGAAAACGTTTGTAAAAAATTAAAAGTTTAAGTAATCAAAAAATTGGAGGGGAACTAGGCCTCCTCTCTCACTCCTTTTTTTCTCAAAATCTTCCGATTAATTGCAATTAATTAATATGCGAATTTTGTTTTAATTATTTATGTGCGGAGAGCCAAGATCAAAACATGCATTAATTCAAAAACGTCCAGAAATTAAATAAAAAAAAACAAACAAGTTTTTTTAAAGAGCGGGGTGTTGAGAAGGAAAAGCCCCTTTCATATACAGAGTAATTTCTGTTCGTTTTAAGTTTTAATGTTGCTCCTTACTTTCATTTAAAAAGCTTGTTTTTTTATTTAATTACGTAACATATATCTACAAAACTAGCTCAAATAAATTGATTTGTGATGTTTTTCCAATATCTGTAAGATTCTAAAAACCAAAGCTTTACTGAAAATTGAGCTTGCTTGAATCTTTTAGCGGATTATGATTATATACTAAAAGTTATCGATGGTCATGTCGCTGAAAGACTATTGAACTTACATAGTTCCTCCTGGGCCATCTATGGTGTAATTGGCATCGACGAAACCTCGAGACAAATCTCGCCAGTAACTACTTGTAATATTTAGAATTTTATTTTTATAAAAATAAAATAGAGGCCGCAATTGGCAGTGAATGTAAGGAAATTGAATCCGAAATTTTTATTTTTGCCATATGTTCGTCACCATTACTAACAGGATAATTAATACGAGCATAGCTCGGGATAATGGTAGCTACAGGAAATGTTAGTTCGCATTCTCGCCGCTAAGGGATTCGTGGCACTATTGTCACTATACTTTGGGAAATTTTACTTCCCAACCAGGTCGCTAGAGATTCGTGGTGCTAGGGTCAATATACTGGCAGGAGTTTTAGTTCCCAACCCTGTCACTAGGGATTTGAGGGTCTAGTGTCGCAATACTAGGCCCTTCCAGGGAGATTTTCAAAGTAACCCCACTTTTTCACAAGGCAAACAGCATTATGACTACTACGACGTTGTTTTCTCACGCTAAGGTTTTCTTGTATGTAAAAATATAGGTTCCATTAACATGAGAGGCAATCCTTTAACCAGATTTTAAACCCCAAACAACGGTTTCAAAGAGGTTATTTTACGGTGGGAGATATCCCTTATTCAAAGATGCAAACATCTCGCAACATTAATTTATAAAAACTTTCTTATTTCCTGTACTTTAGGATTTTTTTTTATACTTTTGTTGTTTTTTCGGTTTAAAGGAAACGTGGCTTTTTCATCACATTTGAAGAGGGTTTTTAACTTTCGCAGTATAGAGTAGCTTTCTCATCGCATTTCTTGCCAAGAATATAATTGACTTTTTCAACCCCTGGTAACAACATTAATTTCCAAATAAGTTTAATGGGAGGGGGCATCAACTTTCCGGTTCTCCGAAGTTTGTTTTCTGATACGCAAGCATTTCAAGATGTACTTCAAAACCAAACAGTACTTGAAACAAAGTGATTTCTTTTATAGTTTATTTCTAAATGATTTTATTCCCATATTTAAAGATTCTTTTTCGTATTATTGTTATTTTCTCACTTTAAAGGGGATGTGGCTTTAAATCCCATTCCAGAGGTTTTTGTCTTTTGTGATATAATGTAGCTTTCTTATCGCAATTTTTTGCCATGAGCCTTATTGTCTTTTTGATCCTATTTCAGGGGTTTTTACCTTTAGCGGTGCAGTGAAGCTTTCTTGTCGTATTTACATGCTAAGCGTCATTTTGTTTCTAAAACTAGACGCCAATATTTTCTCCTTTCTATGTGTTGGATTAAATCTCTTTGTACTCGGACGTCTTTTACCTTTCGGGGGATTTCCTTTGTAGCCCCAATCGATTTTTTTGGTAGTTACGGGGGATTTTCTATAAATAGGCACTTTCTCTCTGTTTTTATTTGGTTAACACATGCCAGACCGTTTCTAGCAGGGGTCTCTCTATGCGAAGAGCTGGAACTTATAAATATATTAGTATAGATATATTTTTCCTGTATTTTAAGATTTGGTAACTTTGAAAGGAAAGTGTCAATATCCCCCTCTTGGCCCCATTCTAGGATTTGTAGGTTTTGAATTTCGTCTTTATGGGAGTAACCCTAAAACAGGCACGTACGCAGGAATTTTTTCGGGGGGGGGGGCAAAACCTTCGAAACAGCAGATATAAAGTATCACTTTTTTATTTAGTAACTAAATAAAGGCAAAAAGCACGTATATCAGAAAATACAGATTAACTTTATCTGTACTTTAAATAGTAACCTTCGAGCAGAGCTAATAGCAAATTTCTCCAAAATTTCATCGACTGATACGAGAACATCTCTGTGGACATTCAAGGGTGCCAAGCCATTCATTAGGTCTTCACTCATCCGACTGCGAAGATACGTTTTAATCCTTTTCATCGAAGAAAATGACCTCTCAAAACATGCTGTAGACGTGGGAATGACACAAAAAATGCTCAGTAACTTGTGAATATTGGAAATATTTCACGTTCGCGCTCAGCCAAGCTCTGCACTGCTATCTTCGGGGAAAGACTGGGTACTACTTTCAGCTCTTAGCTCGCCATAGTTCAATCTCAGCCATCACAGCGGAGTCTGGATTCGTTAGATCTGAGGCATATAATTTGATCAGTTCTTTAAGATCGCTGCTAGGCTGTTTCACAACAAAAGATGGCAGGATTCCGCTGAGGCCTTTCAGCGTGACCTTGTGCTTTGTGAATCGAGATTCAAGTGATTGTAATAGCTGATCTACAAATGAGAAGAAAATAGAGACGCAATTGTAAAGCTCTATATGTTTTTCTGCAAGGATATCACTTGGGATTTTGACAAGGTTCCTCTTTTGTGTATGACAAGATTAATTTCTAGTTCTCTGCATAGCCTAGTTGCTTCCAGAAACAGCTGATGAAACCTTCCCTCGGCACTATTTCGGATTTCTTTGAACATTTCTGTTACACTTTCGACGCACTGAATGCACATAACCATATCTATGTTTTCAGACTGCAGCAGCTTAGATAGATTCAATGTATACCCAAGGAAAAAATCCATCGCAATGAGGGTCACTATGTAGCCCAAGCTCAGGAAGTTGTTGAGCAGACTTCTGTCTTTCGACAACGTTACCGATTCCCTGTCCGTCTCTATGTCCTCTAGGGCCTTAAAGATAGGCACAATCAACTGTTTTGAGATCTGAATAGCATCATGTCTTTCGACCCACCTAGTTTCGCAAAATCCTTTAAGATTAAGTGCAGTATAAGATTTTAGGGTAGCGCGTCGCTTTGCACTAAAGGGAAAAAAATTAACTGTTTCACGAATTACAATCACCTCGAGTCCGTCAGGGCCAAGTTTAGGGAGTGAGCGATACAGCGAACGTACTTGGCGAGCGGATATTTGCTCGAAATAAAATCTTGGGCCCCCGAAAAATATCCACTCATGTTTGGAGCTCCATCATAACCTTGTCCCCTGCAGAGTTTCATGCCGAGACCAAGTTTCTCAATTCGACTTAGGATAAACTGACCAAGGCTTTCACCGCGCAAGTCCTCAACAACAGCGAACTCTTCCATAATTTGCAGCGTTTCGCTGTCCACAAATCGAAGCCCTAGAGCCATTTGTTCCTGTCTTGATATATCCGTAGTCTTGTCTGCAAGAGTGGTAAAAAAATTGGCGGATTTAACTTGGTCAACTTTTTTTTCGGTTATTAGCTGCCCACAAATATCAATTAATTCATTCTGGATTCTTGGGCCTCAATACTGGGCATTGCCTGTACTTCTCTCAAATATATCTTTCATAACTGGATCGTCTTTCATCCGATAGCGCAGCAAGGTCCCGAAATTTCCATCATTTTTTAGAGGCTCAGCAGAGGTGGAATTTCCCAGATTCTTCATCACCACGCAGAGCAATACCCTGTCTTCCACACATCAGTATTGTTTCAGCGATAAGACGGAGCCGTTTTCTGTTTGTCTCTATTTTTCTCTTTTCTGTGTATTCAGAACTTTCACGATAGAGGTTTTCTGCCTGCTCAGTGTCGCCAGAAAATTTTCTCCCCCAATAACAGCTTCTCTATAACAGCTTCTCTATAGTAAGAGTTAGACTGATGTTTGGAAAAGTCTTTCAGTGCATTTTTCCAGTTAACATATGGATCTAAAACAAGCTGACCTAAGTTTTGATGGAAACCTCGTCCGGCTTGGTCAGAAGATAACACAGTACAACATTTACAAAAACATCTTTTTTTACAGCCGAAAAAACTACCCAGACATACTTATCCATCCAGCTAATCTGAAACTTCCTTGTTTTCGTTCCTATGACTTAAACTGGGAATGGATATTTACTGTTGAGTTTAAAAGGCCTTTTGAGTAAATTGTACTTTGTTTCATCTCGAAAGTGAGCCTCTTCTATCAAAAAGACTTTCTATGTCAAGCTCAATGTCAATATTTATTTCAGATTTCATCATTTCAGCATTTGCTGATATTTGCTGAGGTGAAGTCCTAGGTTCGGTTCCAAAGGGTATGTTTTCGTGAGGCTGAGACGAAGGCTCATTACCGACGGCAGTATTCACTTCGCTATTGTGATCTCTTTCTGATTCAATACCACTTATTCGTATTTTTTTGCTCCAAAGTTCGAGAACACTGTGCTGTTTTTTCGGCATTTTCACATTTGGTAACGACCTGTAAATAAAGAACCATCGAAAATCTAAAGAAAAAAATAATTAAGCATGTTTGGTGGCAACATATAGATCCCAGAATTTTCACTTTACGGTGATTCTAACACTGTCAAATTTATTAAGCTTAATGGTACCCGTTAAAAGTTAGTAGAATGTGTAAACTCTTATTATTTTATAAAAAAAAGACACACCCTGCCCAACCAAAATCGATCTGATCTTAGTGGAAACTGCACTGTCTAATTCTGTACTCCTAACATTCTCTAAACAGAATTTCCAAGTCCCTAACTAAGAAATGCAAAATTTCTGATGTGACATGGTTTATTATTATTGTTATTATTATTTTTTTTGCTAGTATATCAAACAAGCAATCGTAGAAATTCTGGAGGAATTTCATTTCAACATGTGTTGTTAGCTCTTTAAGAGTATATTAAGGCATAATATAGGGCTGTTGCTCCCGGGACTATGGGTGCCATTGTGTCCGATCTTTCGAGTATTTTAAACAAAATGGCAATTTTAAAAACGCTGATCCAGTGGAAATTGGGTATTTAAGGACCCCAAAGGCACATTTGTTGTTGGTCGATCTGTTCTCCAATCGTTTTCAGCCAGAAAAAGGAACTAGAAAAAGAGTTCAGTGTTTCTTTTCGCGGATGGGGGGAAGAAGACTGAAGTCTCGAAAGTACGTTTTAGGCTCAAGTTATGTTCATAGCGAATTAGAACCAGTGATTAATCTATTATATCCCACTGAAAGGGAAATTTTAGGGATAACAGTGCAATATGGGTGCTGTGGGGGGGGGGGTAGTTCTTCTATTGCAAAAACGTTGATTTTAATGAAAAATGATAGTTTCCAAAATTGACCCATTAAAAGCTGTACTTATCCTGAAAAGTGGGGATAAACACCCCAATATCAAGGATAATTCTATTTTGCAGTGGAAAGCAAACTCTTTTTACAAAAAAAAAAATAACAGTACAATCGCTAATTAGGGGTGGGTGGGGCTGGTTCGGACAATGACCGAATGCACCCCACTGTAGTTGTCCGAACAAAACCCACCTGAAAGAAAAAGCCTGAAACCTCACCTACACCTCAAAACTTACAGATGGCACCAAAAACCAAAATCGAAACAACTTAACAAAGTCTAAGCTAAGCGTGTCATGCATTAAGCAAGTTAAATGTTTATTGATATATAAGGATTTGGCTGAATTAAATCTCAAAGTAAAGAAGATACAGGATGCCTTACCTTGTTTTTTTCAGTTTTTTTTTCAAATATTTCCAAAACGACTGCACGTGGGTTAACAAAACTACATGCGCAGGTAGAATACTAGATGTCAGGTCTACAGTGTTTTTTTCTTGATTAGCAGTCGGCGCTGTAGGAAGAAAAACGCTTGCCCAGATTCACCCCGCGTCCGAACCAACCACACTCTCCCCTACTTCAAAGAGGGTAATAAGTTAGACAGAAAATGGGTTAATAATTGGGCAGTGACTTGACCGGATAATTGCATGCTGTAAAATCACAAAAAAGGCTTCACACATGATTCTTAATAAATGTCCTACTTTTGCCAGAAATCCCAAGAAATCATGCGGAAACTAAACACTTCACAAAATTAAGGGGGGACCAAAGGCCCCCCCCCCCTGCGTACGTGCCTGCCCTAAAAGCTTTTGAGGGTTGTAATCGAGTATCTTTCGTGTTGTGATTTGCTTCATAATTTTACTGTTATTTTGGGTTTCATGAGTCCAATATGAAAAAATTGAACTTGAGGGCAGAGTGGCACAGCGCTAAGGACTGCTACCAGCCAGGTGTTACATGGGTAACACCAATGGAGTAACCAATTGGTAACCAAGGGAGCCAGTTCCCTTGGAGTTGGTTGTCTCAAATTTTGGTGCGTTACATGGATGGATGGGGTCATGAAGGCGCGACCTTTTTATTACATTTAACGGAGTTTTTACCGTTCGTTGAACAATGTAGCAGTAGTATCCCCTACATGGTTTTAAACTGACATATAGGGGGTGTAAAAATGGAGCTATTCACCCCTCAGGACGTTATTATTAACTGGGCAATAATGTAGCACACCTATAGCGGTATAGTATACCTACGCAATAGAGTTTGCTTGTTACATCATACTTTCTTAGAGGGTTAAAAATCCTTCAGGGTCCCCACCAAATCAGGATTATCGTGATTTTTATGTCATAGTTTTCTCTGATTCTTGAAAAAACCTTCAGGGGGCCACCAAATCATGATTTTCTTGGGTGCTAAGTAATAGAGTTTACTTGTAACATAAGTGTTTAAAAATCCGCAGGGGCCAGGAAAAAACCTTCAGGGGGCCCGCTAGCAGGGAGCCTTCAAGACACCGAACCTTACCAACCAATTCCAACGGAGCCCTAGCGAAAAATTCCAATGGGGTCCTAGCATCCAATTTCACCAGGGTCCCTAACCTTACCAAGGGGGTCCTAGCATCCAATATAACTGGGGCCATTGCACCCAATCCCACCGGAACCCTAGCATCTGATTTCATCAGTGCCCCCTAACCTAACCACATAGTGGCCCTAGCATCCAATTTCAATTGGGTCCTAACCCCTAATTCCATCGGAGGCCTAGTATCCAATTTCATCTGCCCACTAACCTAACCACCAGGGGCCCTGGCATCCAATTTCACCGGCCCCCTAACAAAATCTATCCACTAAGGGGCTTAGAATCAAATTCAACCGGGCCCTAGCGATCAATTCCAGCAGGGTCCCTTAGCAACCAATTCCAACGGGGTCTTAGCATCGAATTGCATCGGGGAGTCCCTAGCAACCAATTTTACTGAAAAGACGTCTTTCAAGACGTTTCAGGATTTCTTTGGCTGTTATTTAATAGAGAATGTTTAATTATGATAAGGATAGCACACTTTTCCGTGACATGCCAGACTTCAGGGGCCCGTTGAGGATCCCCGCTTGTAACCGAGTACAGCATACACGCGGGATGTTAAGGAATGATGGTGCCACATTGGGTGTTACATAATACTTTAGGAGTTTTCTTCTTCAGGATTTCTTTTTTTCTCAGGAAACCTTTTTAAACTAACGATATTAGACCGCAATAGGATTCGAAAAGTATTCTCCTCGATGGAATGGAGCCTGAGACAGGTGGACCAGCAAGTCATTCTATGATTAAGCTATTGATTACGGGTTTTCTATAACTGCAATAATTAAGATACAGGGTAGAAAATCGATCACAAGAGTTTGGTTACATTTGAAGAGCTTCCACTTGAAGAGCTTCCACTTGCTATATTCTATTGATTTCTCTTCCCTCAAGATAAATTCCTCCGTGAAAATGTCTGTACACTTCATAATAACCTATACCGTATGTAAACAATGGTCAAAGTTTGTAAGTTGCAGCCCAAAGACATAGTTGTTAGTTTTACGACTAGGCTCAACAGAATGGCTATATCCAAGTTTTGATCCGGGGACTTTGGGGAGAAATGTGCGTGGGAGGGGTCCTAGGTGCCCTCCAATTTTTTTGGTCGCTTAAAAAAGGGCACTAGAACTTTAAACTTCCGTTAGAATGAACCCTCTCGCGATATTCTAAGACCACCGGGTGGATATGATCACCCCTGGGGAAAAAACAACAACAAAAACGAATAATCACGCATCCGTGATCTGTCTTGAGGCAAAAAATACAAAATTCCACATTTTTGTATATAGGAGGTTGAAATTTCTACAGTAGGGTTTTCTGATATGATGAATCTGACGGTGCGATTTCTGTTAAGATTTTACAACTTTTAGAAGTTGTCCCTCTTATTTTCTAAAATAAGGCAGATTTTCTCAGGCTCGTAACTTTTGACAAGTAAGAATAAACTTGATGAAATTTATATATTGAAAATCAGCATTAACCCTTTAATTACTGCATTATGAAATCGATAGGGAAAAAAATATTTTAATTATGTTTCCAGATGAAAAAAAATCGCTGAACTTGAATATGGAGTCAGATTTTCAGTATCTGGTTCATGGTTCGAGATCCGTCATGTCCTTTTAAAAGGACATCCGTCCTTAGTGGAGTATTTTTTCAAATAATGCCATGTATTTTTTTATCAGACAAAACTAATAACTACTATAAAAGTAAAAAAGAGTTCACCTCCTGTGGTAAGAGAGAAAACAGTTCCTCTCGGGAACAAGGCACAGTGCAATTCCTCTGACAAATTCGGCAGCGTTTTTGATATTTTCTGAACCCAGGAAAATAGTTGTACCCGTCATGATGCCCGTCTTTAAGAGGGGGGTAGGCTGTGTAGGCATTTTTCGTGGAGGAGTACCTTCGGCTTCCAGAGATAATGGTCTACCAGGGCGCCTTTGGGGTGTGTCGGAGCATCCGAGAGAGCATGCGATGATGGTTTAGAACTTCAGCAGAGGCATCGGTTTGTCATTGGACTGCTAGCAGTGACGACGATAAATTAGCCAGGCATTGACTACTGTACTGTCAAAAACGTAGTAGAATATGCGTATATACCACTTTCTTGCCTTCAGGTTTGAGCGATAGAGCTCAATAAGCATATCAGCCCGGTCCACGCCACCCATGTACTTGTTGTACTCTTTGATCACTGTGGGCCTTTCGATTTCCACGTATTTCTTCTCGGAGGAGTCCCAACGTCTACAGGTATTCTTAGGCTCAACTGCACCGTATTTCGACACAAGCGTGACCGCTTTGCTATCAAACCAGCGCACCAAGCAAACTTCTGTCGATTTTTCAACTCCCCAGTCGACGTATCCCATATAAAACCGTTTCATTTCCTTTTCTTCCATCAGTTTACATCCTGAAAGACGGTTCTGTCGATTATTCCCAACGCAATCATATCCTATCTCCTTCATATGAACGACAAGGTCTACGCTTGAAAACCAATTGTCGAAAAATGTCTTGGGCCCCGCTTTGAGTTCCAGGGATCTCAAGAGCTCATAACAACATCTCCCACAAGACCGAAGGGCCCAGCTTCCACAGCTCCTCGGCCTTGGTAAATTTCGATGTCATACATGCTCCCATTACTTCCAGCTCGAGTAAATACTTTGAACCCCCCACTTGTGCGGCTTGCTTTGGAGATACAGCCACATAACGGATCTTCCCTTGAATGGGATAATCTATTCATCGATACTGTGTCTTTCTTCAGGCTCAGTTCTCATCAAATTTTCTTGCAGCAGGTCAACTATGGGCCTCACCTTTAACAAACGATCATGTCCAGGATCTGATTTGGCTTGCACTTACTGTTGTCATTGAAGTGCAAGTACCTTCGGATCAATGTGAAACGGTCTCGGGACATCTTTCCAGAGACGAGAGCATAGTTCAGCTCCTTCTCCCAGTAGAGCTTGTAGCTAGGCAATCTTATTATTCCCATGTAGAGAGTTATTGAAAGGTAAGACTAAATCTCTTGTTTTGTGACGTCGACGAATTTGTTGTCGTTCGTCATTGCATAGCGATTCGTCTCTAACAATATCTTATCAGTCATTTCATCAGAGAGAAACATAGAAAAATATTCGGCTGGGGAAATGGACTCTGTTGGTGGGGGAGTATATGCACATATAACTTGCTGATATTCAATATAAGGTTCGAAGTCCTTGTAACACCACTTTTATTCGCCCCTGTTTCGTCGGTTTACCTTTTTAGCTGAAGGTTGCTCATCTTCAGTTGCCCTGTGAGAGCTAGTAGAGGGCCCAGGTTCTTACAAGATCATGGGACTCAAGAAAGTTATCGGGAGGGGGGCTGTCTCATATCGGTTCCAGCTGCGTTAACTCGTAGAAGTCGGTTAGTTCGGGGTTCAGCGGTAAATACTGGCTATCACTCTCGTCATCACCGGAATCTGAAAGATCCAATATCTCGGAAACATCTCCATCTTGTAGTTCCATAAACATTTCTAGGGTTTGTTGTGGTTCAAAATTTCGCCGAGCGCGCAAGTTTCGTGACTTCTTCAATGCCTTCTCAAACTTGTCTCCCATCTTAAAATATACTTTGGATATAAATTCGTTAAAACATATTCAATATATTCAATACACTTATTATTTTCCTTCGATGTTCTTTCATGCAATAGCCGTCAAGTTGTTGACCCTTACGGACGGATGTCCTTTCAAAAGGACAGTTTCTCAGAAACTAGTTCATATACCAGCATTGTTACCGTTTGATCCTAGCCTCTTATCAAATTCTAATTTAACACTGTCTAACTACACACTGATTTTTTTCTAGATTTTTTGAAAGTCATTTAATAATTTTAACAATATTTTAATCAATACCCTTTATAATCACTACCTTTCACCCCTTTTTGGACCTCTATCGCCAATCTTGGCCTAGCAACTGAACCGAGTGTCACACGGCCTTGTTCGACATCTTTTTTGACGCGTCTTGAACTGCTGAATCATATAAGAGATGGTATATGCCGATTAAAACCATACACGAGTCATTGCTCGTACAAGCATCAAACGTGCTTGTCTTTTTAAAAGGACATCCGGACTTAAAGGGTTAAAATGTGATTCTTTTATGTAGCTATTGGTATCAAAATTCCGTTTTTTCGATTTTCGGTTACTATTGAGACGAGTCGATCCTTACTACGGCTCGCATCTTGAGGTGGCAAGAACAAAATTATGCTGTGCTAAAGTCCTCTACTAGGTTTTAGAATCACCTGTAGTATCGTATTTGCATGTGATCAATTAACTAAGAGTTGGATTAGTGGATTTGAGATAGTGTCAAGGCGGTTTCTTTGCGCTAGCTTGGGAATTGCAGCTAATAATTTCGTCCAGTGTAGATGACAGGGTGCGACTTCCTAAAACAGAGGAAGATGAGCGAAAGAAAAACAGCTGTTCAAACTGCTGTTCTTTTTGTAAAAACATCTATTTTCCGTTTTTAAAAAAAAAACGAACAGAAAACAGCAACAGGTCACCTGTTTTTGACGGACCTGTTTCTGTTTAGCTTTTTTTTCATCTGTTTTTTCTCCGTTTCTGTTTTTCTGGAAAACAGAAACAGTGCCGAGGTTTAGTTTTGACATCAGAATGGAACATAGAAGTCAGAACTACGACCAATAGCAACCGAAAGTTTAAAAAGACGGTATGAAAAAACTTACGTATGAAAAAAATTATTTAAAGCTGTTTCGGGAATGGTAGCTATTGCTTGGACTAACTTTAATATTAAAATTTCATTGCAAAAACAATTTTAAGTAAATTTCGAAAGATATTATGAAACCCATCGAAAATGGTACCAGATCAAAATGGAAGCGACCATGGAATCACCAGGGTCGAAAACCCTATACAGTAGAATTACCACCCCCTCCTTGAACAACAAGGAAAATCACTTTTTTTCAAATAATTTTGAAATAATGAGAAAAAAAGTATTCAGCACAAATCGGTCCAATTTTTTCTTTTTTTTTAATGTGAATCTCTGAGCTCATGTATGTTTCGCCCATCCTAGAAGCCAAATAAGTTTCAAGTCGATCAGAAAAAAAGAACCGATTAGGGCGTCACGAATCGAATTTTCAAATCTTTGTCATCACTGAGGTTCTCATGGTACACTTTGTATTTTGATCCGACCCCATTTTTGGTAGGTTTCGGGCTCTTTTTCGAAATCCCATAAATTTGTTTCCGTAATAAACTTTTACTGCTAGAATAAGTCGAAATAATAGATAAAATTACTTACAAAACTTCAAATGTCATTTTTTCTCATTAAACAGATTTTTTTCAAAATGTGTTTTTACACTTTCGGTTACGCTTTTTACTAGCCCTGTGTTCAATATAGCGTGTTACAGTCGATTATAATCAATGTCTAATTATGACTTCATAACCAATTTCATACAAATAAAGATATAAAAGAAAGTTGTAATAGCATTTAAGAATTCAAGAAAAGGTCCCTTGCATATTTGTTTTACATCTTGTCGAATATAAAAGTTTTTTTGTACTTAAAGCCTGATCCTCTTTTATTTATTTTCGTAGTTTGTAATATCTTGCCAAAAAACTTTTCTTCTAACTGGCAAGGACACAGTTCATGTTATGCATAAAATGCTGTTAAAGCAATATTCTTAAAAGTTACATCATAGAGTGCAAGGTCAAGTCTACCTTTTAAATGACTTGGAAGAAAAATGCCTCATAATGAGTCTAAAAAATAAATAAAAGAGTTACAAATAAGTTCAAACGTTAAAGCATCAATTTAAACAATATTTATTATTACATGATAAATCGCTAATCAAGACAAGATCATGCACGGAGAGAAAGACTCAAGCAACAAAGTCCAAATCTGAAAAACAAAATAGAATTGTACACTTTTCGGCGATTCAACTAAAAAAAAAAAATGGTCTAAAAATTACTATGTCGTGTTGACCCTGTCCTTCCAAAGAAGTTTTTACCCGCTCTTACCCCAACCGAAACATTTACACTGGCATGACCGTACTTAGAAAAGTTCCGACCTTTTTATTTTTTATCGTCTAGGGGAGTGGTTCTCAGACTGTGGTACGTGCACCCCTTGGGGGTACGCCAAAAAATTAGGGGGCACGCTGCCGGCCAGCAAAAAAATCCTTTAACTCTAGGACTAGTAATTTCTAGAAAATAATTCTTACTTCTTAATATGCAGAAAAATTGTAGTTGACAATTTTGAAAGCAATTGTACTATATTTTACCCACAACCCACCCCACAATGTGCAAATATAAGGCCCAAATTATATATTGTCCATGGATTTTGCCATGCGTCACTCTTGTTTCAAACCCATGGACCAGTAAACTGGATCAACGGTGACTAAATCAAGAAATGGAAAAAGACACGGGAGATATACAATTTAGGCTATATAATTACACATTTGGAGGATTGGGGTAAACTATAAAGGAATCGCTTTCAAAACTTGTTAATAAACAATTTTTCTGCATATTATGAATTAAGAATTGTTTTCTAAGCCCCATGTTTCTTTCTCGATAGCCACATGTTTCTTTCTCGATAGCCACATGTTTCTTTCTCAGTAGCCCCAGTTCTAGGCCTATAGTACCCTTGGTACTAGTCTTCACTACCCTAAAAGAAGTGCTTACCTTGACGGCGTTAGTGAGATAATAAGTACAGAATCCAACAAGTGAAGCAACAAGAAGGGTTAATTTGCCATCCAACAAAACACTGGAGGTCAACGAACCGATTACTTCCATTCCAGACCGTCTATTTTTGGCCGTTGAGCCTCCTGTCTTGGGAATATTTCCTTGTTGAAAATAGAATCAATGCCTCTGATTCCAGCAATACAAAAAACTAAAGCATTACGTCATGCGCTAGAACCTATGACCGAAAATTGATTACTCGCTATAAAGAGCAAACTATGCGGATGTATAACTGTTGCCAACCGAATAACTTATATCTGTAGATAAAACACGGCGTAAATAATTGATACAAAGTCTACGGCATGAATCATAAGAAAAAAGAGCATTATAGAACATTGCCTATGTGGTAAAACTGTACTTTTTTCTGTACAATTCAGAGATCTTAGTACACTGCGGTACATCTGAAAATTTTTTGGTACAATAAAATTTTCCAGTAGATTGAGGTTTTACGTGCTTCTAACTTGCCCGAATATCTGTTAAAGTTTCACTTTATCGAACGTTTTCTTCTTTTTGCGAGAAATTTTTAACCTGATTTTCAGATGGTACAAAATAATCTCGTGCGGTACAATTTTAGTCGGGGGACTAGTAGAGTTTATCCCAAAACGTTGGCAACGCCAGTATTATGCTACTAAGAAGAGAATGCAATAACAAAATATGCTATAGTTTGTATTGGATCTAAGAATTTGATTTTAGAGCTTGAGTCTAGGCGTTCCTCCCCCCCTCTGTGGCTGGTTGATCTCAATCAATTTTTGACTTGTAAAAAAAGGACTAGAACTCTCAGTTTCTAATTTTATGACTACACTCCGCAGTTTCTTCGACCATGAAGTAGGGCTAGGGATGAGACAAAAATTCTGGGGACACGGAAAAAATTCTATTCATTTTGGGGTTTAATGTTGCTCTTTACTTTCATAATAACATCGCAGACCAGAAATGTTCCCAGAAATCAAGAGGGATTAAATATCAATTTCACATTTTTGATGCGTTGTTTAATATTTTTGGTTTCCCCTTCCCCCTTCCTGAAAAAAACAAATAAATCCTAAATTATGGCCCTGGGGTTATAAAGCAATTTCTACCTCAACCCTCCCATCGTCTCTTTCTTAGAACTATTTCCATATTTATCTTATAACTCAATAAAGGTCGGGATATTTTGGCATTAAAATGCACCCTTTGAGGCATCTCCCTCCCTTCCTAACTAACCAAAATATTTTACGGTCTAAACAAATATCACTGTCTTAGATAAATTTTCGGTTGTTATACAATAGTAGTAATAGTTTAATGCTTTCCACGACACCGATACTCCTATCTTACTTTAATGACGAAAAAGTTGAACGCCGATTCCCTCAGGGGAAAACGCATGTTTCTATTACGTAATAAGGTTCGCTTGTTACATCATAAGGAATGTTTGCTTTGATTTTTATGTTTAAAAACCTTCAGGGACCTCGCCTAGTCAAAATTTCCTTGTAAAAAACTTACGAGACTCCGCCAAATCAGGATTTCAAAGATCGTTCTTTCAAAAACCTACGACACCCCACCAAATAAGGATTTCCTTGGATGTTAGATCATAGGTTTGCTTGTTATACTATAGAGTTTTGATTGTTTAACAACCTTCAAGAGCCCTCCCAATCAGGATTTCTTTGGATGAGTAAAAACCTCCGAGGGATAAGAAAAAACCTACGAAACCCTGCCAAATCAGGATTTCTTTTTTTTTATTTATAAAAACCTTCAGGAGCCCTCCCAACCAGGATTTCTTTGGTTGTTATGATTAAAAACCTACGAGAGCCAGGGAAAAACATTCAGGGCCTACTAATGGAGAACCTTCAGGACGCCGGACCCTAGCGAGCTATTTCACCAGGGCCCTAAGATCCAGTTTCACTGGAAGGGAGGTCCTAGCACCCGATTCTATCGGGGTCCCTAACCTCCGATTTCATCGGACCCCTAACCTAACCAATTTCCATCCAATTCCATCGGAGGGACCAAGTGAGTAATTCCAGCAGTGTACCATAGCAACCAATTCGAATGGAGCCCCCTAGCATCCAATTTTTTTAGGGACTCTAGCATTCAATTCCAACAGAGGGCGCCTAGCATCCAATTTTACTGGAAGGCCTCTAGCCTAAGCACCGGGGGGCCCTAGCATCCAATTTCACTGGAAGAACCTAGCTTCCAATTCCACCGGAGCCTGAACATCAAATTTTATCGGGTCCTAATCACAGGGGGCCCCAGCATTCAATTCTATCGGTGGTCCTAGAATCCAATTTCATCGAGCCCCTAACCTAACCTACGGTGGCCCTAGCATCTAATTCCATCGGGGACTCTGGCGAAAGATTCCAGCAGGGTCCCATAGCAACCAATTCAAACGAGGCGCCGTAGCATCCGATTTCACCGGGCCTCTAACCCAACCATTAGGACCCCCTAGCATCCAATTCAATCGAGATCCTAGCATTCAATTTCACCATTCCCCATAACCTAACCAGAGGGGCCCTAGCATCCAATTTCATTGGTGGGAGGGGGCAGCTAGCGACCAATTTCCCCGATAAGACGACTTTTCAAGAACTTTCAAAATTTCTTCGGCTGTTATGCAATACGGGAACGTTTATTTATGTTAAGGATAATGCATTCTAACGTGACTTGTTTCTTCAGGGCCCTTGGGGAATCCCCGTATTTAACATTGGAGGACACACACATGGATGTTACATAATACCATTAGAAATTTTTTCTTTCAATGCTTTTTTTCTCTGGGAACCTTTATATTCCAAAGATTTTATGTTTAAGACTCAAAAGGGGCTCCTCCTCAATGGAACAGTGCCTTGGACATCTGGACCATGAAAGCCATTCTATTATTATTATTATTATTATTATTATTATTATTATTATTATTATTATTATTATTATTATTATTATTATTATTATTATTATTATTATTATTCAGGAAATACTTTCTAGCAGAAGCATTTAAAAAATAGATGTTACAGAGCATTAGCCTTAAATATTTCATTAAGTAAATTATTAATTATTGAAGTTTTATCCTGGGCAAATCTAAAGGACACAGACTTCTATACATACAAATATTATTTATAAAAACAAATTTACAAGCATTATTATAACACAGAAATAATGAATAGAAACTAAAAAAATGGAAAAAACAAAATATGAAAAAAGCTTAAAAAGGATAAAACATAAGTAAAAAGAACCATGAATTATGAACAGGCGGGGATCCTACCAACCATTTCCAGAGAGGAGCTTGTTACTGGAGGTAAATTTAAACCATATTAAGATTATTTTGAGGGTTTTAAATAAGTAAGTAAGTACGTAAGTAATTTCATTGCACGAAAATTCACATGGAATTAAAACGGAGTATAACATAAGGAATATCACCAAACGTATTTAAACAACGTGTGGATTAGCAAAACTACTGGCATAGGATGGCTATCCACGGGTTTGTTCTTCTCTTGGCGTTTTTCATAAAATATTAAGAACAAATTTACAAGCATTATTATAACACAGAAATAATGAATTCAAACTCAAAAAATGGAAAAAACAAAGTATGAAAAAAGCTTAAAAGGATAAAACATAAGTAAAAAGAACCATGAATTATGGACAGGCGGGGATCCTACCAATCATTTCCCGAGAGGAGGCTTGTTACTAGAGGTAAATTTAAACCATATTAAGATTATTTTGAGGGGTTTGGATAAATAAGTAAGTATTTAAGTAATTTTATTGCACGAAAATTCACATGGAATTAAGACAGAGTATAACATAAGGAATATCACCAAACGTATTTAAACATCGTGTGGATTAGCAAAACTACTGGCATAGGATGGCTATCCACGGGTTCGCTCTTCTCTTGGCGTTTTTCATAAAATTATTAGCGACAGGGTTAACACAGACTGTTGGATCGGATACACCATAATCACGCATGATATAGGAGTTACTCGTCCATGGTGGAAGTCTCAGAAGGAACTTCACGGATCGAAAAATATAACTCTTACTTTCGCGCATTGAGCGGACGACAGGTATTTCCAAAAAGGTGCTATATACAGTATATGTGGACGGCAATGACATTATACAGCGACACAAGATATTTACGGCAGAACTGATGTCTGTTAACATGACCAATTTTCACCTCTACGTGGCACACAAGCAGCGGCCCGGTGGAGTGGAGGCTGCGACCAATTGGTAAACCAAGGTAAGTAATACTCTCAGATGGTTTCACAACTGAATCGCCCAAAGGGATTTCTTATTCGCAGTGCTCCGCATTAAAAAACAAAACGGCAGATTTTGACACATTTAACGACAAACCTACGTTATTGTTTTCCATATTCAGTACATAAAGATTCTTTGATAGTCGATAAGTGGACCTGTTCAAATCAACCAAGTCGTCAACATACATCACCAACGAAACATCAATCCCATTTGAAACACAAGACATTGCTACTCGGGCCTGCGCTGGCAGAACACTATCGTTGTAAAAACTCGGAGATACAACCGAACCTTGCCTGACTCTTTTACAGACCAGAACAACAGCGGATTCGACCGGATGTCAGGGTATTTTGATTTGCACTCCAAGGTTACTGTAAATATAATATCATACTCTAACAATACACAAGTTTAGACTTGTTTACATGCTTCTAGAAGAATATGCATGCGCATCGACGAGTCAAAAGCCTGGATCACCTCAAAAGAGCCAATAACTAGTGGATCATGCGTTGCCTCAGAATAAGACAAAACGGCAGCAAGGGCGAAGAGAGCATCAGTGCAATCGAGCCTTACCGTAAAATCCAACTGGTGGTTTGGCATTTAGCAACAGTGTCTAAAATTTGACGATATAAACATTTTTAGAAGCTTGCATAAAACTGGTGACACTGCAATAGGGCGATACGAGGAGCATATGTTGGCTGGCTTCTCTTTTTTCAGGATGGGCGTAAGTTGCCCTGTACAGAAAACATTGGGTACAAAACCGAATATGAATATGATTTCGTACAATAATATTAACATTTCATACAAAAGACGAGTACCATTCACAAGGTGAAGTGCCCGCAAACCGTCAACTCCGCGCGTTTTTTTTTCTTTTTGAGCCTAAAGGCATTTGCAGTAACATCCGAAACAGATACGGTCCAGTCCACAAAACTCGAGTTTGATAGCACAAATTCAAGTGGTTCGAAATATGGTCTAGCTATACTAGGATTCGGGGCACTAAATTCGCTCGTAAAGTAAGCTCACCAGTCATTTGGTTCACTAGGTACGGACTTAGGCATGTTTGGGCGATCTTTCATGCAATCTTTACATAAACAACTTGGATAATTAATTATTCTCTTTGTATAGTCATTTTTCACATTCGTGTGATGCTGCTTGAGGGCTTTCTCAAATTTACGTTTTGTTTGTACACGGGGAAAGTTCAACACACCGGATTGAGGACTACCACCTTCCCTTAACACTGAGAACCAGAATTTAGAATCCTGACATGCTTTCACTAGGTCTTGATTTTTTGAGAACCCGGGTATTTCAGTACCTTTAGGAATTTTCCTAACGGGAATAGCAGCTTTTTTTGCGGTTAGTAGTGTGCGGGTGGTTTCAGCACAGAAGGCATTAACCTGTATTTTAGTTTCCTGGATATGCCTTTGCACATTGGCTTGTAATAGACTAAATGGCCCGCTGATCTTCTGAAGCGTTGTGTCAAGCACTGTCCGATAAAGCGAGCAGTCGGCCTTTGACTAATCTTTTATTCTAAGCTTTTTTTGGATACACACATTAACACATAATTCAATTGGATTGTGGTTGGCGGAGTGACTTCCCATTAGCACACTCACTGTGCCACTCATGTTTGGTGTGCATGCGAAATGGTCTATATTTGGGACTGAACCACTAGTATGTACAAAATTGAAATCTTTATCTTTTGGGAGCACACTATACCGACTTTCAAGTGCACTTAGGATCAGCTGGGACCAATGAGTTGTCAACTAGATTACAGCTGTAGTATACGACTATAACGCATTCCAGTTTCAACAACATAGTAGTCTTGAGGCACTTTGCAAAAGCTCGCACCGCTTTCGAGAATCGATGATCTTATTCTTCATCGCTGTAGTTTGTAGGAAAGTAGACATTGACGGTCACAAGGTTTCCAACCCTTATATCCATAACGTATTCAGCTGCATGGAGACTCTCGAAATCAACGGCAGAACTACATACGATCGCTAATCCACCAGAAGACCTCCCGCGTTGACGAGACTGGGCTGGTACAAAATAAAATGTATGATTGTCTAAACTTGAGTAGGCTGAGGCTATCATTTGTCAACAAATGTTCTTGGATTCACAGAATATCGCTAAGCGGACATAGTTCTTTAATTAAGGGGATCCAGTGAGACACACCTCCATTCATATTCCATGACACAATCCTAGTATTCTGTTCATTCATCGGAGCGTTTTCATTTTTCATTTGCTTCTTCATCTCGGGATATTGGAATGACTGATATGTATGTTTTTTCGATTTAAATTCTGCACATCAAAATGGTTTCGTGCATGGGTACTAGCATTCGACGTATGGCCATGGACACCACAACGTGGACAAGTCTGGAGAGTGGAGCACGCCACTGAAAGGTGAGCAAATTTCTGGTAATTATAGCATCCTTTTGGGAGGTAAGCAAATTCTTCAATCAGAAAGTGTTCAAAATCGAGTTTGGCAGGCTTTTCATAGCCAGATCTAGCTGATAACGGGGGGAAAAATACAACTTACAGGTTCGACTAGCACCACACTGCTCTTCACTTTTGCAACATGAAATGCAGGGTTTCATCATTTCGGCATCATATATGGTCGGAATGTTTTTGATCACGCCTACAAAATCTGAGGATTTCGCCTAAGCTTCTACACTTTTTGAATTCTGATTGATTGAATAAGCAATGCTGTCAGCCTACTGCTTTGTTTTAACAGCGATCCGCCATTCAGATCGGTTTCTTTTCAATTTGGCATCATCAACCGATAGCTGTTCTCCTCACGTGCTAGTAGGAAATTGTTTTTGTTCTTCTGGTGTGTTAGTGGGGGGCGGGCTCTTCAAAATTACGGAATAGGATAGTGGAGAATGTATATCTGGGGTGGGATTAGGTTGGCTTCCGTCGCTTATAGGATTGCCGGAAGGCCTTGAGAGAGGAACTTGGTTTTAACATTCGAAAAAACCCGAGAACTGCCGCCACATTTCATTCACCGACGATAAAATACATGCGCCTACTTCTGCTCCACTGGCCAGAACTTCTGGGATCAAATATAACAAAATTTGGGAGTTTTATCCTTTCTTTAACGTATCATGCAAGTAGCTTATCAAAATCCACTAAATTATCCTCATCTTGTACGCAATTCGTATATCAATCACCAGTTATGGCCTCCTTAGTTAATAGTTTTTTTGTCTTTACAATCGAATCTCTATTAAAAAATTCCACAGCTCGTTTTAAAAACACTTCCTTCTTTGTTCTGACAGCCATTGATCGCGATGCATAGTTCAAACGGCATTTAGAATTATGGTCTCTCCCATGCTTGAAACCGCTTTTACACTTTTACACAGGGATAAATTCGATGTGTACCCAATGAATGCCAGAATACCAGCGGGTATAGAATGTACCCCAATAAACAAGGGAAGCGTCAGTCCCCGTTCACCTTATCCCTGCAGTTTAAGGGATGCTCTCCCGGCAGGTACAACGGCACTTGCAACGAGGAACTGCCCCTCTACTGCTTGCAAATTACGGTTAAGTTAATGTCTTATTAAATCACTTTACGTCTACACTCTTTGAATGCTCAAAATTAACGCCATTTCTTAATCTCTTCCTTTACTCAATTTCACTTGTCACGCAATCCAATTAGATTCAGAGTTAAATCCAGTTTTTATCCTCACAGTTTGAAGACAAAACCAATACGATATTTAAAAACATCAATATTAATGAAAATGTCTCGTTTTCTTGAGCCAAGACTATACATTCTTGATTGACATGCGCACATTTGAATAATATTTTCTCTTCAAGTTTAACTTAACCTCTTTAGAGCTAAATTTAAGCCATATTAAGATATTTTTGAGGACTTTTAATGAAGATACCTTGTTTCTTTGACTGAGCGTTAGATTTCACTCCCCCTCATCCGAAAATTTCTTTTAACTTCTTCCACCTTAACTTTAAGCTGTAGAACATGTTAATTCACGCCACCTTGGCAATATGTGGCTGGCCCGTAAAACCGACAAAAAGCGGTTAAAACTCGACAAACGAAAAGACTAAGCGTGAAAAAAGCTTACAATGGGTAAAATATAAGCATAAAGAACCATGAATCAAAGAAAGGTGAAAACCATAGTAAGCAATTCCATCGGGCCCATTCGCATTCAGTCCCACCGGGCTCCTAGCTTCCAATGCCACCGGGTCCCTGGTAATCTTTTAGGGGTGATAGCAAGCAAATCCAACAGGAAGGATTACTATTAGATGTAAATTTAAACCATTTTAAGAGCTATTCTTGAGCGGTCTTAACGAAAATACCGCGTTTTGTTGAACCGAGACTATGCATATTCACTCGACTATGACAACATGTGGCCAGCCCACCCTTTAGCAAGCAATTTCAGGGTGATGGGGGAACTATTTGTACATACAAATTATAATAATCAAACCAAATTTACAAAGCATTATTAAAAAACCAAAAAGCAGCTAAAACTCAACAACGGATAAAACAAAACTTGAAAAAACCTGACATTGGATAAAATATAAGCAAAAAGAACCATGAATTAAAGAAAAGTGGAGGTCCTACAAGCAATTCAAGAAAGGAGGGGGTTGTTATTAGAGATTAGTTTAATCCATATTAAGAGCTATTTCTTAGAGTTTTTTTTTATGAAAATAAAACGTTTTATTTAACCAAGGCTATGCATATTCACGCTACCGTGATAATATGTGGCTAGCACAACTTAGCAAGTAATTCCAGAGGAAAGAAGGTTGTTATTAGAGCTAAATTTAAGCAATATTAAGAGATATACCTTAGAGGTCCTAATGAAAATCCCTCATTTCTTTTAGATTTCAGTTCCCCCGCAGCCAAAAAATTCTTTTACCCCTCCCACCTTAACTTTAAGCTGTAGAACCTATGGGCTAATCAATTTCTAGCCTGTGACAATGAATGACTGACACATGGCACCCTCTGGCAGGCATTATTACATATGTTACATTTTTCGGGTATTTTTCTGAAAAAATATTTGTTTAGCCCAGAATCGAGCGTTCATACATAATTAAAAAATCCACATTAGTGTTCATTTTGATGACTCCTAGAAATTGAGGCTATCGTGGCACAATACAACAGCCCCCAAATGAGACCCTTCTGGCACAGATTATCACACTTAAGGGGTTTTCAACCTTTTTTCCACAAAATATATTTATAAACTAATAAATGACAATTGTCTATATTTTAACTTGTTGCATGCTGAGTTTTGCTCGCAAAACTTGTTGCATGTTCATTTCTTCTCATCGTGAGAAGGATTTTGTCCATGGAACTTCTGCGGGCATATTTTTGTTCGTGGAACATGTTGCGTGCTGATTTTGTTTGTGAAACTTGTTGCGTGCTGATTTTTTGTTCGTGAAACTTGATGCATGTTGATTTTTTCTTCATGAAACTTGTACAATGATTTTCTCCTTGTAAAATTGATTTTGTCCATGGAACTTGTTAAGTGCTGATTTTTGTTCACAGAACTTGTTGCATGCTGAGTTTTGTTTGTGAAATTGTTTCATGTTGATTTTCCCCTCGTGAAACTTGTAGATTCATCCTTCTCCTCGTGAAACTGATTTCGCTCATGGAACTTGTCGTATGTTAGTTAGCTGACACGTCTTCTAACCTAACTTGACCTAGCCTACCATGTGTAGGGTAGGTGAAGACTCCGAAACGCTTGGTACACTCCCTCAAACCTAACCTAACCTACTACAAGTGCCATGAACAAAATCAGTTTCACAAGGAGAAAACCAATGTAAAAGTTTTACGAAGAGAAAAATCAAGATGCAACAAGTTTCACGTACAAAAATCAGCATGCTACAAGTTTCATCCACAAAATCAGTTTCACGAGGAGAAAATATCAATGCTTAAGTTTCACGAAGAGAAAAATCAAGATAAAACAAATTTCACGAAAAATCAGCACATGGCAAAGTCTAAGGACAAAAATCAGCACGCAACAAGTTCTATGAATAAAAAATTAGTTTCACGAGGAGAAAATTAAATATACAGGTTTCACGAGCAAAAATCAGCAAACGACAAGTTCCATGAATAGAAAATCAGCACGGAACTAGTTCTAGGAACAAAATCAGTTTCATGATGAGAAAAACCAATGTATGAGTTCATTAAGAGAAGAATTAAGCTACAACAAGTTTCACGAACAAAAATCAGTACACACCAAGCTTCATGAACAAAATCAGTTTCACAAGGAGTAAATCCAATGTAGAAGTTTCGAGAAGAGAAAAGCCAACGTGCAGCAAGTTTCCCGAACAAAAATCAGCACGCAACAAGTTTCAAGAACAAATTCAAGACGCAACAAGTTCCACGAACGAAATCAGTTTCATGATGAGAAAAATCAATATAAAAATCAACTAATGTGTGCCTGAAGATAACACCGGAATGGTAGATTCTGCTATGCTGGCCTCAATTAAAAGGAGTCATCAGAAGAAATGCTATTGGGAATTTCTTATAAGGTTTAAACGATTGATTCTAGTCTAAACGGATATTTTTGGATAAAATGTCTGAAAATGCCCTATGGGTGATAATGGTTGACAGAGTGTGAAAAAGGGCCAGTCATAATGAGACATGATTTTGTGAATTGACATGGCGCATCACGTTGAAGGTGGCTTGCAGAAACAAGATATACTGGATTTAAAACATATTTTTAACAGGAAAAAAAACCTGAAAAATGTCTTAAGAATGATATGGGGTGCCAGAGGGTATCGTGTGCCGTCCATGGTTTGCCACGGTGGCTTTAATTGCCTTGGACTAGCACGTTGATGGTGGCTCGCTAGAAAACTATCCAGTGGATTTAAAGCATATTTTTATAATGAAAATATCAGGAAAATGCATTTGGAATAACGAAATGTGCCAGAGGGTGTCGTGTGCCATCCATGGTTTGGCACGGTGGCTTGGATTGCCTTGTACTAACACATTGGTGTTGGCTTTCTATAAAACTATCCAGTGGATTTAAAGCATATCTTTGCAATGAAAATATCAGGAAAATACATTTGGAATGATGAAGTGTGCCAGAGGGTGCCGTGTCATCCATAGTATGCCACGACAACGTGAACTACCTCGGACAAAGACGTTCTATAGCTTAAAGTTAAGGTGGGAGGTGTTAAAAAAATTTTTCCGCAGAGGGGGAATGAAATCTAACACTCAGTCAAAGCAACGAGGCCTTTTCATTATGACCTCCCAGAAATATCGCTTAAATATAGCTCTAATAACAACCTTCCCCCTCTTAAATTGCTTGCTAGGGTGGGCTAGCCACAAATTGTCACGGTAGCTTAAATATGCATAGTTTTGGCTCTAAGAAACGTGGCATTTTCATTAAAACCTTTCAGAAATAACCGAATACAAAAATGTGTCTCATTTTTCATTGTTCGTGTGTTTCATTTTAAAAATTTTATTTTGCTAGCATCAAGATTTAATTTATGGAATCTATGAGGCGGGTGCATCTAATAGAGCAATAGAAACAAGACATTTTCATTAAGACCTGTACGGGTTTTTCAACCTTTTTTCGCCCAATAATAATTTGATAAACTAAAATGACAATTGTTTTTACTTGGACAGCGGAAACTTGCCGTTTCATTTATAGATTGCGATGTAACCATGACATGTGACACTCAATGGCTGACACACAGCATCCTCTGGCAAGCATTATTACATATAAGGGATTTTTTGGACATCTTCCATGAAATGTATCCGTTTACAATAGAATCGATCGTTTAAACTTAATAAATAACCCCAACAACGTTTCTTCACATGACTCCTGCCAGTTCAGGCCACCGGGGCAAAATCTACCAGCCTGAGAACCTGGTGCACATTATCACAGTTAAGGGTTTTTCAGTCTTTTCCCCACAAAAATAACTTTATACGCTAAAATTGACCATTGTTTTTATTTGAACAGCGGGAACTTCCCATGTCGTTGTTTGATTACGATGTTCCATGATAATTCTCATCCTGTGACCCTCAATGGCTGACACGCAGCACTTTCTGGCAAGCATTATCACACGTTGTGTATGACCCCAAAATGGAATTTTTGACATATGAAGAAAAAAATAATGAAGGTTACCTTAGATGGAGCGCCATCTAACCTTACTTAACCTATCATGTTTAGGTTAGGTTAACGTAGCCTACTAACATGTAAAAAAAAGCTGAATCCTTAACAAACGGTGCGAGTTTGCATAAAATACAAGAATCTTATTGTTTATCTAGCGTTAAATCTGGTCAGTTGCAGGTACCCAGAGTGAGACACGTTGGTTGCAGTTACCTTGGTTAGTTATAGGTGGGTTGCTGGTACCCACGCTGTTGGAAATGGTACTTTTAGTGACCAAGGACTATTTCCTTTTGTTTTGGGTAAGCTTGTATCATTGTCTAAGAAGATATCTCTAAAAATTGTCTAAGAAGGACTATTTTCCTATGTTTTGAACAATTTTGTATCATTCTCTCAGGAAACATCTCTAGAAATTCTATAAGATGGATATTTTCCTAAATTTAGAACAAGTTTATATCATTCTCTGAGAGAAAATTTCTAGAAATTCTCTAAGAAGGACTATTTTCAAAGTTTCGATCAAGTTTATATCATTCTCTGAGAAAACATTTCCAAAAATTCTCTAATAACGAGTGTCTTCCAATTTTTGAACAAGTTTACATCATTCTCTATAAAAACATCTCCAAAGATTCTCATAGGACTATTCCAATTTTTGAACAAGTTTATGTCATTCTCTACGAACACATCTCAAAAAATTCTCCAAGAAGGAATATTTTTTTATGTTTTGAACAGGTTTATATCATCCTCTAAGAAAAGAAATTCTGAAGTTTTTCTAAGAAGGATTATTTTCCTATGTTTTGAACAAGTTTGTATCATTCTCTAAGAAAACACTTCTAAACTTCCTCTAAGAAGGACTATTTTTCTGTGTTTTGAACAAGTTTATATCATTTCCTAAGAAAATATCTCTAGAAATCCTCTAAAAAGAATTATCTTCTATGTTTTGAACAAGTTTATATAATTTTCTAAGCAAACATCTTTGAAAATTCTCTAAGAAGGACTATTTTCCTATATTTCGACCAAATTTATTTTATTTTCTAAGAAATCATACTCTAAAAGCTTTCTAAGAAGGAGTATTTTCCAATGTTTTGAACAAGTTCACGTCATTCCCTAAGCAGAAATCTCTAAAAATTCTCGAAGAAGAATTATTTTTCTATGTTTTGAATAATTTTTAATGATTCTCTAAGAAAACATCTCTAGGAATTCTCTAAGAAGGACTATTTTCCTATGATTTGAACAAGTTTATATCATTCTCTAAGAAAATATCTCTAAAAATTCTCTTAGAAGGACTATTTTCCTATGTTTTGAACAAGCTTATAACATTATCTAAGCAAACATTCTAAATATTCTCTAAGAAAGTATATTTTACTATGTTTTGAACAATTTTATATCATTCGCTAAGAAAACATCTCTAAAAATTCTCTAAGAAGGACTATTTTCCTATGTTTTGAACAAGTTTGTATCATTTTTTAAGAAAACATCTCCAAATATTGTAAAAAGGGTTATTTTTCTATGTTTTAAAAAAGTTTGTACCGTTCTCTAGGCAAACATCTCTAAAAATTCTCTAAGAAGGACTATTTTCCTGTGTTTTGAACAACTTTAAATAATTCTCTAAGGAAACGTCTCCAAACTTTTCTAAGAAGGACTGTTGTCATATGCTTTGAACAAGTTTATATCATTATCTAAGCAATCATATCTAAAAATCCTCCGAGAAGGACTATTTTCCTATGTTTTCAACAAGTTTATATCATTCGCTAAGAAAACATGTCTAAAAACTCTCTAAAAAAGACTATTTTCCTAAATTTTGAACAAGTTTATGTCATTCTGTAAGGAAACTTCCCTAAGAAATCCTCCCAAAATCCAGGTCATCTCTCTTTGACTTTGGTGAAAAATCCTGCTAAACCATCTCAGACTCTAGTAGACCCCCTATGAGCGCGGTAGTAGTACCTATGTCTCTGAAATTTCCTTTTCTTGCCTCTTTGACTTTTGAATAATCATTCTAAACGTTATAGTTGTTAGCAGACCCTAAAAATAATGGAAACACAAGAAACTTATGCAATAAAATATTTTCATTGAAATATTGGAATGTGGAATCTATATATATATAAAAATAAGTTGTTTGTGTGTCTGTCGACTGACGTGATGTCTGTGTGTCGACTGACGTCATGTTTGTTGACTGACGTCATTATGAGGATTGAGCATTTTTCCGTCATGAAGTTGTTTGTCGACTGACGTCATGTTTGTCGACTGACGAAATTACAGATCGGGACAACAGGACACAGGGAATATAAATGAAGACCGGGACACTCAAAGAGAAATTACAGACTGGGACACCAGGACAAAAATAACGACCGTGACACAAGGAATATAAATAACGACCGGGACACAGGGACAAAACTAAAAATGGGACGCCGGGCGGGGGGAAAATGGGGATATAAAAATGACGACCGGGATCCAGGGAATGTTCAAGGGCAATCATTAGAATAATGAGGTATAGATCTGAATACGGATTTTTTTCCCATGGACAATTATATGTTGCATGTTCAAGGGTCGATAAACCTGACAATCTAATTATATGCACAGACAATGGGACAGCGAAGAATGTTGTATATTCGCAAAATATAAGTATATAAGGCTTTGTATATGACGTCATTATAAGATGACACTACAGACCGGGACAGTCAAACGGGACACAAATGACGACCGGGACATCGGGAAACAGGGAATATAAATGGCCACAGGGAATATAAATGACGACCGGGACTCTCAAAGAGAAATTACAGACCGGGACACCGGGACACAGGGAATATAAATGGCCACAGGGAATATAAATGACGACCGGGACTCTCAAAGAGAAATTACAGACCGGGACACCGGGACACAAATAACGAGTGGGACACCGGGACACAGGGAATATAAATGACGACCGGGACACTCAAAGAGAAATTACAGGCTGGGACACCGGGACACAAATGACGACCGGGACACAGGAAATATAAATAACAACCGGGAAAAAGGGACACAACTACAACGGGGACGCTGGTGGGCACAGGTGGGATATATAAATGATGACGGGGACACAGGGAATATTCGATTAGCAATCACCATCAACAAAGCTCAAGGGCAATCATTAGAATAATGAGGTATAGATCTGAATACGGATTTTTTCCCGATGGACAATTATATGTTGCATGCCCAAGAGTCGGTAAACCTGACAATCAATTTATATGCACAGACAATGGGACAGCGAAGAATGTTGTATATTCGCAAGTTTTACGTAATTAAAAACATATAAATATCTATCTATATTCACAAGTGGGACACAGGGACACAACTACAATGGCGTTTAACTAATATGGCGGTTAACGACTTACTCGCGCGGGGGGGCTTGGGGGGGCGCGAAGTGCCCCCACCAACTAGGTGTTGGGGTGGCGCGAAGCACCACCCCAACAGCTAGTATCATCATAAAAATGAATGCTTTGTATCCATCTTCTAAAATACTTCATTTCGTTTTCAATTGAGGTGTCACAATTTCCATTTTGGGGTCACACACATCATATTATAATGCTTGCCAGAGGGTTCCGTGTGTAAGGTCATTGAGTTTCACAGGCTGGTAATTGCCATGGAATATCGCAATTTAACAATGAAATGGGAAGTTTCCGCTATTCAAATAAAACCGTGGTCATATTTATTTTTATAAATTTATTTTTGTGGGCAAAAGGTCGAAAGGCTGGTATATTGTGCCACGCTGGCCTCAATTGCCAGAAGTAATATAAAGAAATGCTATTGGTTTTTTTATTAGGTTTAAACGATCGATTCTACTGTAAACAGATATTTTTGGAGGAAGATTTCCGAAAAACGCCACACTTGTTCTGATGCTTGCCAGAGGGTGCCGTGTGTCAGCCATTGAGTTTCAGAGGCTGGAAATTGCCACGGAAATCACTATTTAATTTTGAAATGGCAAGTTTTCGCCGTTCAAATAAAAACAATAGTCACTTTTAGTTTAATTACATGATGAAAAAGTTATTTTTTACGGAAAAAAGATTGAAAAACCCATAGGTGTGCTAATGTGTGCCAGACGGTGTTATCTGGGTGGTAGATTGTGCCATAATGGCCTCAATTGTCGGGATCAATCAGAACAAATATTATTGGGGATTTTTAAGTAAGTTTAAACGATTGATTCTAGTGTAAACGGATATTTTTGGATGAAAATGTCAAAAAATGCCATATGTATAGTAGTGGTTGTCACAGGATGCCAAAAGGCCATTCATAATGTGGCAGAGTGACTTTAATTGACATAGTGTGTTTCATTTTCAAAATGTGATTTTGCCAGGATCAAGACTTACATTAATGGAATATAACAGATAGGTGCAACTAATAGAGCAATAGAAACAAGATATTTTCATTAAAACCTTTCAGAAATATCGCTTAATATTGCTTAAATTTATGTCTAATAAGAACCCTCCCCCTCTGGAATGACTTGCTAGGGTGGGCCAGCCACACATTTTCACGGTGGCGTGAATATGAATTAACATTAACAGCACTCGAAAATAACCAAATTCAAAAATGCCTCTTTTTTCATAGTTTGTGTGTTCTATTTTTCAAATCTGATTTTGCTAGCATCACGATTTAAATTAATTGAACGTAACAGGCAGGTGCATCTGATAGAGCAATAGAAACGAAACATTTTCATCCAGTTCCCTCGGAATTATCTCTTAACATGGCTTAAATTTACCTCTTATAACAGCCCTCACCCTCTAGAATTGTTTGCTAGGGTGGACCAGCCACATATTCTCTCGGTGGCATGAACATGCATAATCTTGGCTCAAAGAAACGTGGCATTTTCACTAAAAGCTCTCAGAAATAACCGAATACAAAAATATGTCTCTTTTTTCATCGTTTAAGTGTTTCATTTTTCAAAACGTGATTTTGCTAGTATCAAGAATTGAATTAATTGAAAATAACGGGCAGGTGCATCTAATAGAGCAATAGAAATGAGGCATTTTCATTCAGACTTCTCAGAAATATCTCTCAATATGGCTTAAATATACCTTTAATAGCCCCCCTCCCCCTCTGGAATCGCTTGCTCGGAAGGGCCAGCTACATTTTGTCGCGGTGGCGTGAATATGTACAGTCTTGGCTCAAAGAAACGTGGCATTTTCATTGCAAGCTCTAAGAAAGCTCTAAGTTTCATTTTCATAATGTGATTTTGTTAATATCAAGATTTAAATTAATGCAGTGTAACTGGCATTTGTATCTAATAGATCAAAAATAGATAGCATTAGGATGCTTTTGCGCTCTCACGTGGAAAGGGTTTGAAACACGCGATCCATTTAATAATTTTAGGAAGCAGGAAATGGAATTTTCTATGCGTGGAATAGGTTATCACTTAGAAAGTATCCCCCAAATCATAATATTAGAAAGCGTTTCATAGTCCGGCTGTCTAGCGCTCCATTCTATTAAGGGAAAGTCCCTTTTGAATCCTAATTTGGACAAAAATTTTTGGAATACAAAGATTCCCTGAAAAAAAAGCACTGGAAGAAAATGAAATCTCTTAAAGTATTATGTAACAACCCACGTGTGCATTGTCATTACGTATCAACCCACATGTTCGTCCGTTACTACATAACATCCCACACGTGTGTTGTCATTATGCAACATCCCACGTGTGTCCCCCCGTCATTACATAACACCCACGTGTGAACCGTTTTTAAGTAAAACCCATGTGTGTGCTGTGCTCAGTTATAAGCAGGAATCCCCCACAAGACCTGACCTCCAACAAGTCACCTAAGATTACGTCACCACCAATAAATCTATTAAGTCACGCAAGATTGCATCATCCCTTAACACAAGTAAACAATCTCTATTGCGTAACAGCCACCTGCATCCATTTGCATAAGAAAACAAACCCCTATTACGTAACAACCCAAAGTAAACAAGCCCCTATTACGTAGCAACCAAGAGTAAACAAATCCCTATAACGTAACAACCAAACCCTATTACGTAAAAACCAAGGAAATTACGATTTGGCGGGCCCCTGATGGTTTTTCCCTGGCCCTCATGGGTGTTAAGTAATTAACACGTGCATCGTTTAGAAAACGTTCCCTATTATGTAACAACTAACAGTAAACAATTCTGTATAGGTAACAAGCACCTGAAGCCTGAACAAAATTAATAACACCTGCGTCTTGAAGAAGTTTCTAAAAAAAGTGACGTGCCCGGGATTCGAAGGCGGAACTAGCCGGTCAGAGCCAAAGGGCGGTTAAGGCCTCGCGGACGTCCAGACATGATATTCTTTGTTCAGTTCTTTTTCAATCGCGACAAATCAGACAAACATTCAAGGTTATCAGATTTCACTGACGTCATTAAACTCAAGGGGTTTCTCACTGAAAATTACGATTATTGCATTGCTTTTCTTCGTAATTTGGCAAGTAAATAGGAATATTTATTTGCAAAAGAACTATTATTCGAGGAGAAAATTAGAGAAATTATTATTCGAGATTTTTTTTGGGGAGGAGAGGGGTTCAACTCTTACGAAAGAAATACCAGGAAAACACGGGAAAATTAAATATTTCGCTAAGAAAATTAAACATTTTACAAAGTTGAGGTGGATGAATCCCTCCCCTGCGTGTGTGCCTGTGGTCTGGTCATCATTATTTGCCAGGGTGCGGTATAAAATTGTGGAAATTACCAATAAAAGGTACATATTTTTGGGTTTTTACTTCATGCAGACCTATGTACAAAAATAAAATTTAAATAATTGCTCCTAGTGAAGTGACCAATTTACTTCATTTTATCAAACAGTTCGTGGTAAAAACTGTAGTAAGGAGCGACCCGGCTCAATAGTAAACAAAACTCTAAAAAACGGGTTTTTGATGTCAATAGCAACATGAACAAAATCGCATTTTAATGCTTACTTTAAATATATCACTTTTACCTATCTAATATTACGAGTATAAAAAAAATTACTTTATTTTAGAAAATAGAGGGAAACACCCGCTAAAAGTAATAAAACCAAAATTACACCCATCCGATTCAGCATATCAGGGAACCCTACCGTGGAAGTTTCAAGCTCCTATCAACAAAAATGTGGATTTTTTTCCAGGGGTGATCTTATCGAACCAGTTGTCCTAGAATGTTGCGAGCAGGCTCATTCCAACGGAGATGAAGTTATATATAAGTGAATTATATATAATATAAAAAAATGAAGTATATAGTACCCTTTTTAAGTGATCCAAAAAATTGGAGGACACCTAGGCCCCCTCCCACGCTAATTATTTTCCCAAAGTCACCGGATCGAAATTCTGAGATGGCCATTTTATTCAGCATAGTTGAAAAACCTTATAAGTATGTCTTTGGGGACGACTTACTCAACCAGAATCCCCGTGGAAGGGCTACAAGTTACAAACTTTGATCAGTGTTTATATAGTAATGGTTATTGGGAACTGTACAGACGTTTTCAGGGGGATTTTTGGTTGGGGAGAGGGGTTGAGAACAGGGGGTTATGTTGGGGGAACTTTCCATGGAGGAATTTGTCATGGGGGAAGAAAATTTCCATGAAGGGAGCGCAAGATTTTCTAGCATTATTTAAAAATAAAACAATACAAAAATAAACATGAAACAGTTTTTTCAACTGAAAGTAAGGAGCAGCATTAAATTTTAAAACTAACAGAATACAGAAGTTCGTTACGTAAGCTAACTCGTAAGTTACGTATATCTTTTATAAGCAAAAACGTTCGTAAAAAATTAAAAGTTCTAGTTTCCTTTTTAAGTAACCAAAACATTGGAGGGCAACTAAGCCTCTTGCCCCGCTCCTTTTTTCTCAATGTGATTCGATCAAGACTATGAGAAAGCCATATAAATATGCAAATTTCTTTTTAGTTATTCATCTGTGGAGAGCCAAAATCAAGACATGCATTAGTTCAAAAACGTTCAGAAATTAAATAAAAAAAGACACGTTTTTAACTGAAAGTAAGGAGCAACATTAAAACTTAAAACGAATATAAATTACTTCGTATATGAAAGGGACTGCTCCCTCCTCAACGCCCCGCTCTTTACGCTAACGTTTGACTCTTTCTCTGAACTCTACTTTTTAAAACAATAAAAAACTTTAGCGTAAAGAGCAGGGCGTTGAGGAGGGAGCAGCCCCTTTCATATACGAAGTAATTTCTGTTCGTTTAAGTTTTAATGTCGCTCCTTACTTTCAGTTAAAAAAACTTGTTTTTTTTATTTAATTTATCCCTATGGGTTCATTAAAAAATATTCTAAAGCTCGAGTGTTGCTTGTGTATTTGTATATCTGAATTTGTATTCGGATAAGACTGTAATGACACACGACAACTACCGATATTTAGCACAGTTGGATTTATATAAATGGTTCTCGCATCTCCATACTTCTTGACAACCTTACGTTGACAATTTCTGGTAACAGTGCCTCAAAATATAATTTTTGTAGATTTGGCAGCATTTTGTTAGACCAGAATTCTCGGTCACGACTAATCTTCTCGTAATATAATTCCTCTTCCCCTAAAAATATTACAAAGTATACAAAATCAATGTCACAACATTCCACTTGCATTTGAATTTGGTAATAGTAGTCATGTGTTCTTTTCAGCTTTATTTCACTATTAACGTTCGTTTCAAGACAGGTATTTTTAACCGCTATCCACTCTTCCAATGTAAGCCCTTTTGCTGTCAAAGGGCACTTTACCTCCAAAAGAGCCTTCTCACCCGAAGGAAAAATTGCTATCCCGTCCGGACTGACCCCTAGAAACCCATATTACTTGTGAATGAAAAGCCCAGCAGAGTTCACAATGCAACCCGTTTTCTTTGCAAAAGCTGCAATGGCAACAGGCTCATACATCTTACCATGCTCCATTGCCTTTGTTTGGCGGTTTCTGGGATACAACAGCTGCCGAACTAATGAACCCACAGTCTTCAACCGCCTTTTAAAAACAGCACCAGCTACGGAAGCAGTAATTCTGTTTTTTTCTGTATTCTATCCAGTTATTATCGATAGAAGTTTTCTGAAGCCTAGTGGCTTTTTCGATACTGAGGATTTCCGTTGCAGTACATTGGAGACGGGTCAAAAAATATGTTTTTGCAATTTCGAGCGCACTGCAATCAAGATCCGGAGCGGTTGCGTTCGAGCCGTAGTTTTTGTCTGCTCCGGTTGGCTCGCTGATTTCTTTTGAAGGGAGTTTTGTGGAAGTATTAGTGAAAAGGCGCTTTCTAGCAGACAGTTTTTTACGTCGAGCAGTAGTCATGGCCCGCTGCTGTGCAAGTTTTTTCAACTGCCTACTTGGTGTAGATCCTAGAGTTCTTCGAAATATTTCAAGGTGAGCTGAGTGACCTTTCATAAATCGGATTCCTGCTGCTTTAACACGGGTAGTATTTCGCGCACTTTGGCTAACCATGATGTTTTTGCCACCTATAAGCCTTGCAACTATGCTCATAAAATATTCTGCCAGGTTGCTCGTTTTATTTCCTATCAGTAGACGAGCCCTTCTGGTCAGCGTATCAAAGGCTGAATCCACATGGCTGAGAAAGATGTTGCTAGGGGCGTCTTCAGGATTAACCTGTAGAACTTTCCCGGAGAACGAGCAGCGTGTAGGACAAAATCTTTGGTCGCCACGGAAAAAATGCAGAGAAATTGCCTTCAGCGCACTGATGAGATCCTTTACGCTTTTCTTCTCTGTGGTGGCACATACAATTGCATTTCTGGGAAAATCACACATTTTCTTTATTATTGCGGCACTAAGAAATCTTCTGCATTCGGCATTTTCATGCTGCTTCTTATATAGTCTGTTTTTCAAGCATTTGCACGAATGATTAGCACATTCAATTTTTTCTACATTTCAGCCATATGGTACCCTTGCTATAATTTCAGAATGGGTACTCGAATCGCTGTCGGCAACAAATTGAGCATATCTTAGATTGTGCATGGATGTTGCTATTCGGAATGCGTCAACTAATATATCTGACTCCATACCTGTACCCTGGCCCCTGCCAGTTCATAAAACATGTATGGTCAGGAACAGATCTATTTACTTGATGCCTGTATTTCACGCAAGTACTGCAATATTTATTTCTAATTCCTAGATTTAAGAGTTTCTTCGAATAGAAACCTATCACCACTCCACAGCCTGAGAGTGCACGATACCTATTCCCATAACTTCGTGTACACCAGCTTCCATCAACTATAACACATGACTCTACAGCCCCATTTGGGTGAATTTTCTCACCTGCTTCCAGTGCCGTCCTTCGCTCGGTTTTCCCATTTTCGATAAGATAGTCATAGAGAACTTTTTCCAGTTCTACACTTTCTCAAGTTTCGTAAAGACTTTTTGAGACGGAGTATTTATTCCAATCGTAGAGAAAAGTTCTTGAACCTGGGCGTGAGTCATTCCACCATTTATTGCACCAACCACTACCTCTTTGTTGACACTTACTGTTCCTGTTTCTGTTTTGTGTTTCTTTCTGATAGTATTCACACGATCAAAATGAGTCCTTTTCCGTTTTTTGACTACGGTTTCCATTGAGTCTGTTTTTTTAAGCCTTCGAGGAGCAAGGGGCTTTTCTGTGTGAATTGTGGCTTCCTCATGACATGAATCGCATTTGAAGAAAAGTCTTGAGCGCAATCCAGCTCTACATTCTTTAGAAACATCATATTCGAAAACATCATATTCGGTACCTGTAAATAAAAAGCTAATTGGTTGTGAGGAAGTAAAATAGTAAAGTAGCAATTTTATTGTTTTGGTACAAAGGAAAGTGCTATAGCTTCAAAAAGGATAGGTAGTATGTAGAGTAGTGAGCGATGTAGGGTAATTAAAATATGAAATAAAATATAAAATATAGCTAGAAATGGGTGAGAAGTGGAAATTATACGATCTAACCGAAAGTTTGTTGTATTTCATTGTCATATTAAACCACCCGATTTTATTTATGTATGTAAGCAAGCCAAAAACTGTCCTGAAACTACCAATCAGGAAAGCCAAGTATTTCGAAACTTTACAAAATCCTTTGGGGCATGACAGGAAATGCCCTCTAAATCGACCCGTGTCGATTTACCAAATTTCAAGAAAAATTACTAACCGAATTCCAAGAAAAATTAAGTCTCACTTGACTCCCTAAAATCAAATTCAAAGTAAAAATCCTTGCCCCAAATTCAGTTGCATCTCAACTATCATTTAGATTTTTATTCGAGTAATCTACAAAGTTCTTATTAGTACGATTAAAAATACGAATATGCTTTTATGAGTTAGAAGAATCAAATTAGTTCGTTAGTTTCTCAAATCCTTTTAAGCCTTTGCAGACATTCTTTCAGAACCTTAAATAAAAAACAAGTTTTTTTTTAATGAAAGTCAGGAGCAATATTAAAACTTAGAACGAACAGAAATTATCCCGTATATGAAAGAGGCTGTTCCCTCCTCAACACCCCGCTCTTTACCCTAAAGTTTGACTCTTTCTCTCAACTCTACTTTTTAATACTGTAAAAACTTTAACGTAAAGAGCGACGTTGAGGAGGAAACAGCCCCTTTCATATACGGGGTAATTACTGTTCGTTTTAAGTTTTAATGTTACTCCTTACTTTCATTTAAAAAAATTCGTTTCTTATGTAATTTCTGACCGTTTTTTAGTTAATCCATGTTTTGATTTCGGCTCTCCGCAGATGAATAATTAAAACGAAATTTGCATATTTATTTTTTTGGCTAAATGGCTTTCTCATAGTTTTGATCGAACGATTTTGAGAAAAAATGAGCGGGGGAGGAGGCCCAGCTGCTCTCCAATTTTTTGTTACTTAAAAAGACAACGAGAGCTTTTAGTTTTCTACGATGGTTTTCATTAGTAAAGATATACGTAACTTACGAATTAGCTTGCCTAACGAACTTCTATATTCACTGTTTCTATTACGTATATGAGGGGGTTCGCCCACTTGTCAATACCTCGCTCATTACACTAACCTCGCTCATTACACTAAAACCTAAATTAAATTAAAGCCTAAATCCTTAAAAATGACCCCTGAATCTCAAAGGCCGTAGAATAAATAGTTGAAATTACTAAAAATACTTTAGCGTAAAGAGTGAGGGTTTAGGAGGAAATGAACCCCTTATATGTGTAATATTTTTTGTTCGTTTTAAGTTTTAACGCTGGTCCTTACTTTCAGTTGAAAACACTTTTTAATATTTATTTTTTCATTGTTTTTCTAAATCATGCTAGAAAATCCTGTCCCCTCCCCTTCATGGAAATTTTTCCTCCCCATGAAAAATTCCTCCATGGAAAGTTTTCCCCACATAACCCCCTCTTCTCAACCCCTCCTTCCAACCAAAAAATCCCACTGAAAACGTGTGTACACTTCCCAATAATCATTACTATGTGCAAACACTAGTCAAAGTTTGTAACTTGCAGGTTCTCCCACGGGGACTGTGGGGGAGTAAGTCGTCCCGAAAGACATAGTTATAAGGTTTTAACTATGCTGAATAAAATGGCTATATCAGGATTTTGATCGGACGACTTTTGGAAAAAATGAGCGTGGGAGGGGGCCTAGGTGCCCTCCAATTTTTTGGTCACTTAGAAAGGACGCTAGAACTTTTCATTTCCATTCGAATGAGCCCTCTCGCAAAATTTTAAAACCACTGGGTCGATACGATCACCCCTGGAAAAAAAAAATGAAAAATAAATAATTAAACACGCATCCGGGATTTGTGTTCTGGCAAAATTTGC